>NC_047023.1:798229-1164207 GCF_902652985.1 Pecten maximus | reverse complement strand
TCATCTCATCAACAAGTCCGCATCAATTGTATGACGATAAATTACTTTATAATCTAAAATAAATTGGAGTTCTCTCCCTTTATCTGTGGATGTCACTGTGGAATTTGGAAAGGACTTAGGCTGATGTTCAATCAATGTGACTTATTGAAATTCAATCAAATTTTGTTGAAAATGAAATTGAAAAGAATTATTTTTTATATTGAATCACGATTATACGATGGCCGATATCGGACGGGCAAAACAGTGTTACTAGTAGTACGTTTTGGTCAAAGAAAAATGTACGTACATATTATGTGTCAAAAATATCTACTGCTAGTAGTAGACAAAAAGTGTACGTACAAATCCTGTGTCAAAAACCTGTTACTAGTAACACATTTTTGACACGAAATTTGTACGTACATATTTTGTGTACAAATTTATCTACTACTTCTAAATATCAATTAACATTCTTTCCTATCTTGATTGATCGCCTTGTAGTCGTATGTTGACTGCATCCGATAGAAATACGAGTAAACAATTAACTTTTGTCACATTTGCACGAGGCAAACCAGACATATTTCGGTTTCGAGTGATACCATTCTTCCATTACGCTGGCTGGATATTCCGGCTTTACTTAACGTCATACTTTAAAGCCAAATGCTTCAATGTTAACATTTCGAGATCTTAACAGTTTTCAGACTTAACATATATCAAACAAATTATCGCGAATCAAAAACTGGAGGAAAATGTGTATTTACAAAAATAAATGGGTTATTCCCAAAAATGATAACTGGGTCCGACAGACCAAGTTTCCATGCGAAATAGTGCTGTAATGCAACGAGCGTGTTATCAGTCTATACAAAATGGTGGAACGCCGAATGTTTAAGCCTGCCAAAACACTGACAGATTCTGCCAAAAAGAAACGTAAAAGGGACTGGAATCGGCAAAACCCGAGTATTTCCTAGGAATAGGAAATGATTCGCTGGAACTTTGGGAGTATGTGGCTTTAAAATCGAGCAGATCTTTTGGCTCTGGCTTTTATTACCTTATCAGGTAAAATCAGAATACGACCGTATGGTAATCAATGAAGAAATATTAATGATATTTAGAAGTAGTAGATAAATTTGTACATAAAATATGTACGTACATATTTTGTGTCAAAAATGTGTTACTAGTAACAGGTTTTTGACACAGGATTTGTACGTACATTTTTCGTTGACAAAAACGTACTACTAGTAACACTGTTTTGCCCGTCCGATATCGGCCATCGTACGATTATGACATAGCAAACAAATCTGTTTCGTTTTCTATATTGTAACTATTTAATCATACATTTAATATAGACTTACTGATATGATATTACTAGTGCCTTAATTATATACATTTATTACCTACATTGTTAACATCACAGTATTTAGGATATTTATAAGTTTATTTCACTGTGTCTATAGTATACAGTACGATTTGTACGCTACACTATGTTATTCATGCTACATGTACCTAATCAGGTTGTGTGTAAATATGTGTTGAACATCCTATAAAATAAAGAGCTGATATTGCACTGAGATGTTTTATTATCATATAGAACACACGGCCCAACTACAGACATATTAATAATATACAATACACATTAAAAAAAACTTACATGTTTGAAATAACAACATCGTATTTCGTTGTATTAACATACTATATTTGTACTCAAACACTCCAACAGTCTGTAGTTGTACTCTAACATATACTTCAACATACTGTAGTTGTAGTCTAACAAACACTCCAACATACTGTAGTTGTACTCTGACACACACACTAACATACCGTAGCTGTACTCTAACAAACACT
Source organism: Pecten maximus (assembly GCF_902652985.1). NCBI lineage: Eukaryota > Metazoa > Mollusca > Bivalvia > Pectinida > Pectinidae > Pecten > Pecten maximus. The sequence goes on along the minus strand of NC_047023.1, from coordinate 1,162,389 downwards.
CAAACATACTGTAGTTGTACTCTAACAAACACTCAAACATACCGTAGCTGTACTCTAACAAACACTCAAACATACTGTAGTTGTACTCTAACATATACTTCAACATACTGTAGTTATACTCTAACAAACACTCCAACATACTGTAGTTATACTCTAACAAACACTCCAACATACTGCAGTTATACTCTAACACACATTCCAACATACTGTAGTTGTACTCTAACAAACACTCCAACATACTGTAGTTGTACTCTAACAAACACTCCAACATATTCTAGTTGTACTCTAACAAACACTCCAATATACTGTAGTTGTACTCTGACACACACACTAACATACCGTAGCTGTACTCTAACATACCGTAGTTGTACTCTAATACACACTCCAACATACGGTAGTTATACTCTAACACACACTTCAACATACCGTAGTTGTACTCTAACATACACTCCAACATACCGTAGTTGTAGTCTAACAAACACTCCAACATACTGTAGTTGTACTCTGACACACACACTAACATACCGTAGCTGTACTCTAACAAACACTCAAACATACTGTAGTTATACTCTAACAAACACTCCAACATACTGTAGTTGTACTCTAACAAACACTCCAACATACTGTTGTTGTACTCTAACAAACATTCCAACATACTGTAGTTGTACTCTAACAAACACTCCAACATACTGTAGTTGTACTCTAACAAACACTCCAACATACTGTAGTTGTACTCTAACAAACACACCAACATACTGTCGTTATACTCTAACAAACACTCCAAAATACTGTAGTTGTAGTCTAAACAAATACTCAAACCCGAACTTTTGCTTCATGCTTTCTTTCACGTCAGTTTTCCCTGTGGTTTGCGTTCTTCTGTTTACATGTCCTGGACAACAGTTCCAGTATGTCTTGTGTTGTGATGTTTAACTTTAACATTTAACATCTGTCTTTTTCAGGTAAACTAAAGCGAATTGTCTACAAGACATCGATCATTTTCAAGATTTAAACACTGAGGTAAAATTATTTAATTGCAATATAACTGCTTAAAACTCATTTGTAATGTACAAAGTATACCATTACATGCAGTTTGCGATAGACTAAAGATTGATATTAATGTTAATATGGATTACCTCCCTTTGCATACAGTGAAGACACTGTTTTTCAGGTGAAGCGAGTGGCTGTTTAGTGAAACATTTCGTAATTAACGAAAGAATTTGTTTATAATAATTGAAATTTCAATAACTTCGATAATTAAACAATACTTTTCATGTTCCGCATCACCGTAGTGATTTGTATACATTACTTATTAAGATGTCATGCACTCCGTGACAATGCATACTCTTCTGTTACATCGGTTCTATACAAATTCACATATCTCAGATATCCTGGAGTAAGTAAGGACAAGAATTGTTCACTCATACATTACAGTATTCTGGCTGAATCGTTCTCGGTTTGGTGTCAGTTTACAAGAAATAAAGTATTACTTGGTGGCGTAATAGACAGAAACTTATTCATCACGTGAGATCTAAAACCAAGTACATTGTATATACTCTATAGCCAACACTAACCACTCCATGCTAATTAGACGTTAACACGTGATATCAAACATTTGAGTATCACTTATCATATATGATAGCTGCATAGAAGAGCAAACAAAAAATTAGAAATTACACTTTAGATTTGATTGGGATATAAATGACATAAACATAAAGAAAATCTGAAATTTCATTGATGCTTTTGCTATTAACTCTTTAACGGCCCGTTGATATTTAAAAAGTCATTTAGGTCAACATGTGGTAAATACAAATTACGATTATTTAAAAATAAGTAAGTTTTCTAAAGACGAAATACTATCAAATTATTTAATCTGTATTCAAATCTTTCAAAATTCCTTATTACGCAAAGGATGCTGAAATGAGAGGGATGCTGACCTTCTTCGTTTATATTGGATTCCTTAACTACATAAGAATCTATTTAATCAATGTTTTATTGCCGAATCGGGAAATTGTACAACTAAACCGTTATTTATACTTCATACTGCAGCTCTTAGTACAATTAAGTCGGGGCTGCAGTCATATTGGGATACGGTTTACTCCAGAAATGGATTTACTGGAGTAAATATTTCGAAAAATCCCAATGATATTTTGATTGATCTAAAACATTCGTTCCTAAAGAACTTTTTCTTCCGTCGAACCGTTTGCCTTCTCTACACTTTACACTTCTATTCTCTATTCCGAACTTTAGGAACGCCTTCGTTCTCTGGTAATGAGAACCTTCTTTTCCAGGAAAAGCGATCGGCGATGTAAGAACACAGTTGTGACCTATGTTTCATAAAATGTCATAATTGGACTTCTGATTTACAATACCTTTACTGAGTTTGGAAACCAGATCTCCCACCAGACTGCTGACATACACTCGCACAACAAATGTGCCTCTCTTTCAGCTGACTTGTTTTGTTTGCTTGTTTTTTTTCATACAAAACTGATTGCATTGAAGATTTTATCAGAATAGGTATCAGAGATCTTGCTTGGTACTTCAATTTCACTGACAGGTATATTGACGATGTGCTATTTCAAATTGCAATAACTTAATTGATCAAACCCAGAACTAGATATCAAGAGCAGGATGACTAAAAGGTATGTTAGTATTTTATTTCTAAACAATTAAATTTCTAATTTCTGAATCTCGTACCGATGTTTCTATGTCCGATTCGATTGCTATCCAAGGGTTTGTACCCAACATCACGATAACCTTGACAGATGTCCGCGGAGAAATTAACAACTGAAGGTTTCGAGAGATGCAGGTTGATGAAGATAATCATATTTTTTATGGTCGAAATCATCAGAAAATATTCTCCTTTTTTTGTAAGAGATGAAGTCCGAAGAATTTTATGCTGCCTGTTGATATACCTCGTGGTTTCCTTGCCACCACCCTAAATTTCATTTGAATTTGAAATTGTGACTTAACCCTTAGTTGACCTACGTTTGTATATATATTTGTACCAGTATGGCTGGTGTCGTCGTAGAATTAAAAGACGCTTACTCTTCCGAAGCTCCTGGTCAAAGGGTTATTGTACTCTATGCGTTTCCATGCAGGTAGCGGTCTTATAAATCCGCCCTGAGTCGTTGTATCGTCCTGGACTGAGACCACAATTAAGTACTTCCGGGTTCAGGCCCCACGAATGAAGTCCCCTCAAAAATGTATGTATTTCAGGAAAACAAATCAAATGCCTCTTTGAACTTGATTCTTGTTGATGAATTTAGTGTGGATTTATAGTAGAGATGTCAATCTAGGTTTTGTAATGTAAAATGATAATATTGATCATTTATTATGTGCTCCAGGACCCTGTGTGATGAGTCCTGATTTGACCTCTACCCCTGACCCGGTTGTATATAATCCACGTTGGTGACACATTTTGACAGCTATCTCCAGAAAATGCCCAACATGCTGGTTTGAAACTTTTATATTTTGCTTCTCAGATGTTGGTCTTAGCCAGGTGAGATGGAAAGTTGCATATGAGATTTTGGGAATTCATTATGAATTTGAATGTTACAATGAAACATATAGCGAAGCTAATTGTGGTCTTAGTCCTAATATCCTGTGTTGAGCGGCCATTTTGTCCGGAAGTAGACATCCGCGATGATCACATGACCAGTTATTTTTACCGATTGCCACGTGATTTGTTTTGTTTACGATAATCCCCACACAGGACCCTTCACATTGGTCAAAACTCTGCAAGATTTACCGGTAAGTGGGTTGTTTTTTTACGTATCAATTACGTATTACACGTATAATACATTTGTATATGTACCACTTTATTATTGTGTTTCGAATGAGATGGATCGTACACCGAGTAAACGAAATGTGTTACTCTAAAGGAGAGTGTTAAAGTCATAGAGTTTGCAGGGAAGGAACTTCGTCCAGGAAAATTGACAATGAATTTAAAATAGGAAGAACTAAAGTTCAAAACATTTTAAAACGTAAACTTGACGCAATTGAAGATTAGGACAAAAACGTATCACCAACACGAAATAGGAGTCGCAATCTCACTGGTAACGAATGCATTAACGAAACTACCTGGAAATGGTCCCAGTAGTGCGTGTCTCTGAAATATTGTAAACGGACCGATAATTAAAGAGACATCACTGAAATCCGCCAATGATTTGGGGAGATATACTTTTAAAGCATCAAATGGATGGTAAGACAGTTGTTGTCTTTTTAAAAGACATAACATTGCTTTCGGAACCCAAAGTGGCGAAAGTGGGGATGTTGATAAAACGGTAATCGCCGACTGGGAAAAAGAAAACTCCTGATTTATGTAGAGAATATTCAGAGGAGATGTTTTTGATATGGATGAAACTAGAATGTTTTCAGGGACATGTAACATAGTCGGAATAGGGATTGGTCCTGACGTATTTATTACGAACACATGACTTACTCTTCACATACCGATTTAATAGGATAATATCTATATGAAATCCCTTCTATAACACAAAATAGTTACGTTTAATCTGGTATCGAGACCGACGCGCCAAAGTGTGCAACAATACCGCGTAATTCAAAATAACATCACAAATACATTTCCATAGATCCGATAACATATCAAGGCTATTCTAATTTATCCAGAGTTAAAACTACAAGATCATTTCATTCAAATATATATATAATTATCAGAAATACCAATAGACCACTGGAAATATTGCGACGACCATTTGTTACTAATGAGAGATAATCATCCGTAAAATTACGAAATTACCGATCGCATCTTACTGCAAAAGTTATATAATAACAAAATAGATAAATGATCATATCTAACTTACTTTGCATGTGGTGCCCAGGACGTGAATACATGCTTGACAAAAGCTACATCATTGTAAACAAGAAATATTTTTAAAAAAGATAAACGGCATAGTTTTAATTCTGGTGGGTATAATGTAAAAACTGCTGGTGAAATAAATTAACAAACTAATGCGTTTCAGCACGGATAACAAAGTTTCATCAGATTTGAATCATTTTTGGTTATGATAAGACTGCATTTGAATCAGGAATATAATTTTATTACGGTAATGTGCCGTTTGAAAAGATACATCCACTTATTCAGCTTGCATTCAATCGTAGCTTTGTTTCGTTTTTAACTGCATATCTGCACTTTGCATTTACAGTTACATTGATCAATCACATGCATATATGTACTTCATCTTGACCAGTAACGCCACCTGTCTCGTCATATCCGGGGCCAAAAGAATATTATACGGCTATGCCGTAAAAAAACAAAAACAGAAAAAAAAACAGATGTCTTCTCTGGTTGATGGTCAAAGTAGAACTACCAAACGGCGGCAAAAGTACAATAGCAAGAAAAAAATCATGGGAAATAGCATTGTGCATGTCCTGTATTGTCCGTCAGTGGTCAACCTGTTTCATACGTCACACGAACACTCTCCGGCCACTCACGAATAACACATACAAGACTCAATCGCAACATCTCGGGGATTTCCGGCAACACTAGATTTCCGAGTGTTTCCGGAAACATCCCCGAGATATTACAACGTAGGATACACACAACGCAATTACCACAGTACGAGCACTTTACGCAGACACAATAAACACGACGTGGGATACTAACAACACAGACATAACACAACGAGCAATATAAAAATAACCGGGTGTCACAGACACAACCAGGACAACATTCCATCTGAAAGGGGGTAATTTTCTGGCGGGAAACGATCAAAAGAAAGAATCACAGTGGCTTTGTGTGCCTCGTTAATAGGAGAGAAACTTACTCCGCTTGTAACTGGAAAGTCAAAACACCATCGAGGCTTTTAAGTAAATTAAAAGTGAAAATCTACCAGTGATATACAGACATCATAAAAAACAACGTTTGTTTGAAGATTGGCTAAAGTATTTAGACAGAATATGCAAACGCCAGGGTAGGAGAATTGTATTGTTTATAGATAATGGCCCGTCGCACCCTCATGTGAAATTAACTCACATTGAACTCAAATGTGTACCTGCCATCACCACACGTTTTTCTCAGACAATGGATCAAGTGATTATTCCGGCAACAAAATTCAAGTATTGGAAACGTCAGGTATTTCCCTTTTTCGGCATAGCCGTATAATATTATTTTTTCCCCGGATATGACGCGACAGGTGACAATACTAGTCAAGATGAAGTATGTGATTGGTCAATGTAGCGGTAAATGCAAAATGCAGAAATACAGTTAAATACGAAACGAAGTTAAGATTGAAAGCAAACTGAATAAGTGGATGTATCTTTTCAAACGACAAATTAATAAAATTATATTCCTGATTTAAATGCAGTCGATAATCACCATAAAAGATTCAAACAGATATACTTTTGTTATCCGTGATGAAACGCATTAGTTGGTTAATTTATTTCACCAGCAGTTTTACATTATAACCACCTTTAGTAAAACTATGCTGTTTATCTTTTGCTAATTTTCCAGAGTGTATAAAATTTTATTATATAATAAAAGAGGAAACGGTGTCAATTGTTAGATAAAGGTTTTCCTCAGAAAAACATTTCAGGATTAGTTTCCTTTAGTATAATCTCCCAATAAAATTTAGACAAGCAGCAATCTTTGAAAGTAATATTGAATGTATTTTGATGCATATTTTTCACTGAAGTGGTGCTGTAAGATATACTAAAATAGAAATTGGCCAATATCATTCCCCAGATGCCTGTTATATACATTATATATAAATATACAATGTGCCATACCAATGTCCATGGAGCCTTGTATACTTCAAATACACGTACATTCTATATAAATATACAGTACGGCATACCAATGTCTGTGGAGTTGTGTATAATTCAGGTACACGTTTATTCTATATACATATACAATGTTCCATACCAATGTCAATGGAGTTGTGTATACTTCAAATACATTCTATATAAATATACAGATGGACATACAAATGTCCGTTGAGCCTAGTATAATTCAGATACACGTACATTCTATATAGATATACAGTACGGCATACCAATGTCCGTTGAGCCTAGTATAATTCAGATACACGTACATTCTATATAGATATACAGTAGGACATACGAATGTCAATGGAGTTATGTATACTTCAAATACACGTACATTCTATATAGATATACAGTATGACATACCGATGTCCGTTGAGCCTAGTATAATTCAGATACACGTACAGGTAGTGTTCCTGTAGTGACCTTGACAATGGACTGTCCAGAGAAGGCGGCGTCCATTAACACAATAATGAGATGGAATGTTGATTTCTCCGATACTGTGAACATCATGATATTACCCATCTACCAGGTACATGTAAAGATTCATTGAAGCGTGACCCTCACGTCTACGACATAGGAACATCAACATGGACGTCCTACATGTGCTGTGTGTGTGTTCTCTCCTATCTATCTGTACAGGTAAGCGGAGACGTTAAACAGGATTTGTTTTATATCTATGTATATACTTCGTATGTAGTTTACTTCATTAATATGAAACTTAAACAAGTTATGGGAAATAGCGACTAATGCTACGCCATGTCGGTTCGGAGCGATTCTCTGGAGTTACAGGGAAATTGTAGAAAACACTGTAAGAGGCGTGTAAATCTAGACGCCTACACCATTGGGATACTTTCTGTTATGTAAAGAAACCTGGAATGGAACTGAAATATCCTATTGTATTTTATCTTAGTAAATGTGAATGACGTAAGACGCCCTGAAGGTCCAGGTGTGGTTTGTCATCTGATCATCTGAGGCAACTAATGTGTGATTCTTCATTTCGAAAGTGCATCGTACAGGAAGCCGCTCGACTTATGTTGTGTTAACAATCTATAATGTGTATTGGTTATAACACATTTCCTAATCATCATAATACAATAGAATTACACACACATATATATATATATATATAATTGTATATATGGGGGAAAGATTTTATTCTAACAGTGTGGACATGAACAATGTCAAATGTTCGAGGCAATCCGCCCCTTTATCAAGACACAGATCAAACAAATACAATCACATAATATATAAAACGTACTCGAAAATACAATTAGATACAGTAAGACTAGTATATTTGGTAGTAGTTGAAATAACAAGCATGAACCCTTCGGCTGGCGTGGGACGAAGGCAGTGGCTAGCGTTACATGTACGAAGCCATGCTCTATGATGGAACGCTATGTGACCAACGGCAAAGACATTTGAAAATAATTGTATATACATTTTTATATTATATACTTTAAAAGTTACTTTTCCCGAATTACTGGTCAAGCGTACTCACTACCTTGAAATGCTCTGACTTTAGTCATGTACGTGTCAAATGTTGATGAAACCTTTTTTTTATTGAACTATAAAAAGCGAGATCAACATACGCTGTGTTAACCATTCCAAATCGCTAACACATTGGTGTATTTACTGGGCGGTTCCAAATACATAACGAACTAGGGTCGGCTTGGCCAAAGTTTACACAATGACGATTTAAGTTAAGAGCCGCTCATAAAGCGTGATCTTTGCAGAATTAAATTTTTTAATTTATGTGTTTATGGTACAGAATTAATTGCCATTCTTTAAAAGTCTACAGAAGACATGTAGTGTTGGGTAGACAGGCGTGCTCACACATCTCCGATCTTCTCCAGTGGCCGAAACAGCTTTGTCGACTTCGGCAGTCATCCTAGACACATAACTAAAAGTAAAATATAAAATAAAACATTAAGATAAAATCCTACTAAACCTTTTAGTGTGTACCACTCGTATACATGTAGTTTATTGTATATAATATGTACACATAATAGGGTACATGCTTTGTTTAAGTGAGATATACTCTCGTTCCTCTTCGAAAAACGAAACTATAAATCAGAATGGTAGCACGGATCGTCAGATGCTGGCCACGGAAAAGTTCACCCCTTAAAATAATCAATGTTTCGGTAAGTTTTAATGTGAAGATGCCCATTAAATCGAACCACAACCCAAATTTCGTTCGGTTAGAAGTGTAAAACCATTGATATTTTTATTTATAGATAAATGTTTTATGTAGAAATGGCGCTTTAAATACCTGGTACAAATTATGTCATACACGAAACATTTTACCGTGTACACAAAGGAGACTTGTTTCTCCTTTTTCACTGTCCCAGTAAACGGTTTGTGATACTCTTTTCAGGGGTGAACAAAAGATGCAAAGGTAAAAAACACAAACCTGTTTGTTAAAGTTCGAATAATATTACCTACCACAACACAAACACGTATGATTACACAACTGGTTAATTTGTATTGGACGACTCATGACGATTTCACAAGTGTCCATCTAGTTTTAACACTGCCTTATCCGAAGCCAATTGCAAAATTGAAAATTGTGGATGAACTGATATATTATTGTACTAACATTTCAAGATTTGATAACGCGCAAATGGCTAAAAGCCATAGGGTCTGAGACACTTGTGGTAAAAATGAATAGTTCAGTTTCAGAGGAAAAGACCCACAAGTTGAATATATCAATTGAAAAATATACTTCAATATTTCGTTTACAATCTTATAATTAGAATTTAAAACATGCTTACGATTGTTTTCCGCCCACTCATTTTTTTTAATACTGATAGTAATAATCTATCGAATTTCAGGTGAGCTGAATCCCAATTATTTCCATATCATAATGCATGAATGTTTCGATTTAAAAAAAATTCTATGTTCGAGGTAATTTTTCTGATATTTTAAATCACTCTTTTCTTTTGACATGACCTTTCTATCCAAAATGGAATGAATCCGTATTGTATGAAAGCTACACATTTTTACTTTTTATTTTTGCGTTTACCTGTCAAACTGAATGTAATTTCACAAAATGCAGTAACATAAAAATAAGCTTTGTACTGACAGACAACCTAAGTAAAAATATTAGATTTGCCTTTGTCGTTGATGATTAAACTTTTTCCTGTTATGCTAGTTACATCGACAAATTGGGAGCAAATGGCACGAGACATGCTGACGGAGGAGTTAAAGGTCAAACCTAATTTCAACTTGGCCAAAAACATCATTGTTTTTATCGGTGATGGTATGAGCATGCCAACTATCACTGCAGCAAGGATCCTGAAGGGTCAGCGAAACAATCAGTCCGGCGAGGAGACTGTCCTGAAGTGGGAGGAGTTTCCAAATATGGCCCTGTCAAAGGTAAATTAATTATTGTCTACTAGGCTACCATGTATTATCTAATCTGTATCATAAGATATTTCCCCTGCTCAAAACAAGCCAAAGACAAATATATATATCAGCCAATCCTGTATCAAGCGGCCACCCAAGGGGGGCTGACAGATATTGGCTGCTTAAGACAGGCGGCTGCTTAAACCAGGTTGACAAGAAACGGCCTGTTGCCCAATTCTTTTTTCAACAGTTTATTCAATTTACCATATCATAATGCGCTTATTCATACGTGTATTTTATTATTGATAACAATATACCATGTACAGTGTGTTTTGAAATGAAAAACAACAAATATCAAAGTTCTGATGAATTGATTGTTTCCTAAAGAAATCTGCAATTGTAGTTTGCTTGCTTGAATATTTCATGTAAAGTTTGTCATGTTCAGCCTCAGCTTTCAAATGGCCCCTTAATACAGGATGATACAACCTACTTGGGAAGATTTTTTGTGGCCGTTGGCCGCGTTAGACAGATGACCGCTTATTTAAGGTTCATTATATAGTGTTTTCGATCGGGGCGGACCACAGACTGGTCGCTTAACGGAGGTGACCGCTTATTCAATGTAGCCGTTAGAGCAGGTTTGACTACAGTGGAACTACGTTAACTCGAAGTCGACGGGACCACGAAAAAACTTCGAGTTATCCGTGTGTTCTAATTAAGCGAGTTATCATTTTTGGTGAAAAGTTTCAAGGTCAACATTTGTCAACATTATATAATCATTATAACTCCGCTCTGTCGCTCATCAGTTTAGTGTGAAGACTGGTCAATACATGTAAATACATATGCAATTTTTCGTTCTGTCACTTGTAGTTTGTTGTAGTTTTGCCGATATAAAGTCACGATAAAATCAATATCGTTTAGCATTCAGCAAGACAAAACAAATTCACTTCGTTTACATCTCGACAGAGAAATGGTGAATGGGACCAGGAGCTTTATGTTGATCAAAGCCAAAAAAGGCCCTGTGATGATGTATTGCTGTTATGTCAGTAGCTGTGTTATATGCAATGCTGATGGAAGTTTTAAAATAAATTGATAAATGCACTCAAAATTGAACTATACACAGTAGCCTTTCTGAATTTAGTGAAAATTATTCATTTCCATTTTGCCCCAATGAAATGTTATTACGGGCTGACTACCTCAACTGTTAAAAATGTAATGCATTCAGTCTCGTGCTTTGGGGTGATTCTAGTAACTCTTTCAACAAGATGCACCGGTCTTCAAAAGTGTCAATAACTGAAAGCGCTACCAGGTAGAGTGAAGAATATTTAGGTATGCTGTAATAGGATGTTGATGGGTTGACATGATGATGATGATGATGATGATGATGATGATGGGCTGATATGATTATGATGATGATGATGATGATGATTATGATGATGAGCTGATGGTGGGTGGGTGGTTGAGTGAGTGAGTGAGTGAGTGGTTGAGTGAGTGAGTGAGTGAGTGAGTGAGTGAGTGAGTGAGTGAGTGGTTGAGTGAGTGAGTGAGTGAGTGAGTGAGTGAGTGACCATCTTTTTGTATTTGTAAAAATTAAGAATTAAAACAAAAATATTTAGGTATGGTAAAAATGTTTGTACACCAGGTACGTATCTCCCGTGTACGGTCGTGAATGGAAGGACCGTATCCATAGTAACATCATCTGACTTTTTGTTGCCAAACTCGATAATTTAATCAGTCAAGATTATAAAATATCATTGATATCGTTATTGAGTGTTGATGCACGCTTTCAAAGGTAACGTGAGAGGTTTGATTATCGCCTTGTAATATTTACAAGACGGAAAGCGAAAACAAATCCAATCTTTCCGAATTTGAAAATAAACCTTATAAGAGTTTATTACAGAATCACGTGTGCTACACGTCCTGGAGGGACAGTTTAGTTTCAGAATAAAGTTAATTGACCGCGGTATATCATCCTATTGTTCAAGTCACGCCAGCCTTCCCCGAAACATGTCTGTCGTCAATACATATTTTAAACCGAGCTGTACAGAACTCCTTAATAAACTATTCTACAATTGTTTAATTGTAATGAACATGTTCCAGTATTTCATCAGTTTTTCCTAGTTTATTTTAAGTTACTTATTTTAATATTCTATAAATAAACTTATATGTGTGGCTTTAAACCAAAGCGTGAATCATATTTTTGTCATGAAAATTTTACTGTTAAATATATTGTTTGCTATCCTTCAACTTCATTACTTTGTCTTTACGTTACAATGTCATGTGTACATCAGGATACCGGAACATTTGATCCTTTCTAACTAAGGCACGAAATTCGATTTAACGATAGGAGATTATGTATTTCCTTCTAAGTTTTTAATCAGTTTCCGTAATTAATTAGTATGTTGATATCAACAACATGATTATATCTCCGTATCTGTATGGTACACAATACAAAGTACAAAAGCGATGGCTGAATATTTCAACTACAAAACCATGAAATAATTACTTGAGCTTGGCTCAATTCAACTTTGTGATCGTCTTATAACTACATACGTAGTCATACATTGTTGATTAAAATATTATAGCTGTACACATAGTTCTCTACCAGATCAGTAATTTTATCATCACATCTTTGCGGTTTACTTGACATCAAATTTTATGCTTCCAAAATTAAAATTTATCGCAACACTGGTTAGATCATTTCCTTTTAAGAACAGAAAACATGACCACTTCGTTTTTCCTATACATATTAGCTAGGTCGTGATAGTGATATCTTATTCTGCTATTGTAGATTTTGCTAAAGAGCTAATGTAGCTAGTTCAGACAGAATATAGTGAGCAATACAAGAGAAACAAAACTCTTCTCAAGAAACTAATTGTATTTAGAAACATACACAGAATAAGAGGTTATCAGGAGCCTAGAGTCAAGAGTCAGGAGTCAAGATTTCTATGATAAAATGCTCCCATTCCAGACATACGGAAGTAACAAACAGATCCCGGACTCTGCAGCTACTGCCACAGCCATCTTGTGCGGTGTGAAGGCTAACTGGTACACGTTTGGGGTGAGGGACACAGTGATAAAGAACAACTGTAGCAGCCAGAAGGGCCAGGCTGTCGAATCTATCCTTGATCACTTTCAGGCTGACAGTAGGTATTCGTCAACAAAAACAAAAACAAAACAAAACTTAATTTAACTCGAATTCGATAAACGACGGCGAAATACGAAGAAAAATAGATTTGTACGCGGATCCTTGACCTTAAAAATGTATAAGGATATTACTTACGACCAAGTATTCAGAAAGAGGTAGCGTCTTCTGCTTCAAAGACACCCGTTTTCATATCTAGGTCAACTTTGAGTTAAGTCTTATTCTCAAAATAGGAGTTTGGATGGTGACAGTGGAGCCACTTGTCATATCAACAAACATCAAACAATCTTACTTGATATAGATATAGCAATACAACTTCCCCTGATCTACATCAACCTACATGCCTCGAAAACCTGGATTTCAAGATTAAAATTCTTTCAAACCACTTACATTCGTTTGTCAATTTCCCTTATAAGTCATAGATAAAAAATACTCCGTTTTGTTTGTGAGTTGACGTGATGCCTTCTATTTTTCTAGTTTATTTTATGACAGAATATCTTTGCATGTGCCGCAATGGGTATATCTAAACACTTAGCCGTTAGATGCTCCGCTACCTTTGTAGGTTGATTATAGCGTCTACCGTGTACGATTTTGTCGATATTGCCATCTTATTTACTTTTCACTGCATTTTATACACTGGTGTGTGTTTAACCTTAAAAGGAATGTTTGATTAAGATGTTAGTATTAACAAGGTCGTCTGTGTTTGCCTGGGGCGCTAAAACGTTGAGCAAAACGAAGAGAGCATACTAGATATAATCAAACCATAAACAACACATAATATAAACAACACATAATATATACAACACATAATATATACAACACATAATATATACAACACATAATATATACAACACATAATATAAACAACACATAATATAAACAACACATAATATAAACAACACATAATATATACAACACATAATATAAACAACACATAATATATACAACACATGACTTAAACAACACATAATATATACAACACATAATATATAGAACACATGATTTAAACAACACATGATATAAACAACACATACTATATAGAACACATGATTTAAACAACACATAATATAAACAACACATAATATATAGAACACATGATTTAAACAACACATAATATATACAACACATAATATAAACAACACATAATATATACAACACATAATATAAACAACACATAATATAAACAACACATAATATAAACAACACATGATATATACAACACATGATATATACAACACATAATATATATAACACATACTATATACAACACTTAGTATATACAACACATAATATATATACAACACATAATATATACAACACATAATGTATACAACACATGATATACACAACACATAATATATACAACACATGATTTAAACAACACATAATATATACAACACATAATATATTGAACACATGATTTAAACAACACATGATATATACAACACATAATATATACAACACATAATATATACAACACATAATATATACAACATACTATTTATACCTCATAATATATATACAGCACACGAGATATAAACAACACATGACATGTACAATACACAAAATTTAAACATGTTAAAGATATAAACAAAACACAAGAATGAAAAAAATACATATAAACAGCACAAAAGAATTAACCAACCAAGATATAAACAACAAGAATGAACCAACAACATAAAAACAACACACAAGAATGAACCAACAACATATAAACAACGCACAAGAATGAACTAACCAAGATATAAACAACAAGAATGAACCAACAACATAAAAACAACACACAAGAATGAACCAACAACATATAAACAACACACAAGAATGAACTAACCAAGATATAAACAACACACAATAATGAACCAACAACATATAAACAACACACAAGAATGAATCAACAAGATATAAACAACACACAATAATGAACCAGCCAAGATATAAATAGCTCCTAAGGTTATAATCAAGACACTTTCTAATACAAGTATTGTTGATTCGTGTTAACACACTGGCCTACTGATACCATTCATGTTTTGTCATGCCTTTCAGTGTCAGTTTTGGTATTATTGTTGTTGTTTTTTTTGTGTTGAAGATCAATTCTTGTAATTTTTATTTTGAATGCTGACGATGTTTTGTGCTAACCATCAGACAGGGCTACCAAACTGTTGTAATTTTTATTTTGAATGCTGACGATGTTGTTGTGCTAACCAACAGACAGAGCTACGGGTGTTATATCTACTGCACGACTTACCCACGCTACGCCTGCCTCCTCCTACGCTCACACAGCCAACAGGGGTTGGGAGGGGGACGTCAGTATGAAGGGTATAGAAGGTGACTGTAAAGATATAGCCTACCAGTTCGTCCACGAGAACTCCAACATCCGGGTAAGTGGGTATTTATACAGAAATAAAGCTCATACAGCGTAAATCTAATATTGAAGTAAAATTGATGTTTATATGTAAAATTCAGTGAATCGAATATTTTAAAGAGCGTCAGTTTTTTTAAATACACAAAATCAATGATAAAAGAAATCTTTGATATTTGTATAGGTTGCCATGGGAGGAGGTAGAAGATTTTTCCTTCCGAATGATACAAATGACCCGGAAACCAACTCTATCGACCCCAAACAAAGACAAGATCAACGCAACCTGATAGAGGTATGTATGTGATAACACAGAAATATTAATAATAAAAACAACCGAAAACAAAACGATAAAGCTGAGTGCATAATATTTGATACATGGAGATCCTTGTAATGAACAATGAAACCAAGCCCATGTACTCCGGGAGAAAAAGCGTCTTTTGCTCCATGCAAATCTAGGCCAAACCCGGCTAATGATGAATTATCAGGATGATAATTAGGATCTTGACAACGGAACTACTAAAGATATCAACAAGCTTGTAGCAATCCTAGACGTCTGTCTTCATATCGCACAAGAAAATACAATAATTCCGATTGAGATCAAGATGTCGACAATGTTCCACATGGGTTTTATCAAATTGTGTTCCTCGAAACCTTGCGTTGTTAAGTTTTCCGTCTTTTTTCAGTCAGTATTCCACATCATATGTCATGGAAATACTTAAGTAGTCATGGTTGAAACAAATGGTTGAAGATTGAATCAAATTTAGATATCGTAGGTTGGGGAACCATGGATGTTACTATCTAGAAATAGGAAATCAAATTCAGCTCCGTTGTAAGGTCCTTGCTAGGTTGTGAGTAATCATTTAGGTAAGATAATGATTTTGAAGAGACTGTAGTCTAATTGATTATGTGGTTCTGTTAATTCAAGATCTATAGAGTATATCCAATCGCTAAATTTATTATTAATCATAGATAGCACATTGACAATATACATGCACTTTTAGGTCAAATCGAAGGACTTTGAGGTCTCTGTTGCCAGCTCTGATAATATGATTAGCCTTGTAAAACAAAACCAAGTTGTCCGACCGAGATGTAGAGTTGGTTTCAATGGCTATGCCAATAGTGAATTGGAAGATCCAGTCACATTACTTGTTTAAACTGAATTCATCATATGAATACCATGAGAATGAAAACAATCATCGTCTTCGGTATTATGGTTGATCGATATCACCTTTAAAATGATAAAGATAAATTAAGCACTTCGCAGTACACAAAAGGCTTCATTTTTATTGCATACTTTTTCTATTACACTGTCCATATGTGAAACGTAACAAACTAGAAGGCAGAGTGAACGTTTTACTGAAGAATCAACACATTTAAATGCCTGCCTGATTGTGTTTTGGTAACTAAGTTTATTCCTCATTAAGTAGCATAATGGTGCAGCAGTGACGTGCACTTTAGTGCATAATTGGTGTCCATGGCAGTCATACACGCCACAACACCAACAGCTGCTTTGGTCATCAAATCAACTTAAATACTTTATCCTTCTAACCAAAGTCCATAAAAATACTTTGTGTATAATGAGGCAAAGCTTACATCAGATAAGTTATTTTATCAAACTCTACCAGGATTGGAAGAGGATCCAATCAGCCGAAGGACGGCGCCATTCCTATGTATGGAACAAGCAACAGTTCGACGCCATAGACCCCGCTACAACAGACTATCTCCTGGGTCAGTATATCCAATCCCGTCATTACGGCCAGAAGATTCCATACAAGGTCGCACTGCCAAAGATTTATAACTCGTTCAAGGATGAAATACCATGATGAAATAATTCAGATAGGATATCTGCGCTCACGTTTTTCATTTATCTTTCTCAAGACATGTTTGTAAGTTATAAATATTTGCTGTTTTGTATCTGGCTACTGATAGATCTGATTGGTTATGTACTGTTCATTGAGACGCATGAATAACCATGATGCTAGGTATACAGTCCCTTCTTGTATATAAAGATACAATTATATATACACGCGATAAGGAAATCGACCCAACAATTTATTGGAACTGTTCTAGAAAGTAATCTATAACTGAACTTCCTGCACCAACTCGTAAAGCATTTTGCTAGTACCCTAAACACAAATTACAACGTACTTTTACCATCCTAATTTTCAGGGTTGTTCGAGTCAAGCCACATGCAGTACAACTATCAGAGAGATTCGAGTCCTAACGGTGAACCCTCTCTAGCAGAGATGGTGTCGAAAGCCATCGGGATTCTGAGCCGCCATAACCGCGGATTCTTTCTTTTGGTCGAAGGTATTTTACCCAGAAAAACAATAAAATAATATTAATACATATAAGTGAAAATGTCATTATGACGTAATCATTACGACGTAGAATCAAATTTGGAACATTATATCACCAAACTTAATTAAAACTTTAGCAGCTTATATGAGTTACTAAGTAAGAGTATTATCACCTTTTATCGACCAATTACTTTTGTAATTAGGACAATCTCGATATTAACTCGCTTACAATAACCTGTAATATAGTTGTTTAAATTTGTCATATCACGGATTCCTGACGTCATATGCCATCTGATGTCAACAAAGAAAGGGATAGCGAAGATGAATGTAAGGCTATTCGGAGTTCACATCAGTTTGACAAAATTTTCTTTCTTGTGAACATTTTCAAATGCATCTTAGATAGGAAATTCGCATTGGATTTCCTTTAAAATGAGATTCATAAAAGGTTCGGGAAAATTATGAAAACAAATCCTGAGTATCAGACTTTTTTAAGCCGTTTTAAAAGATTTCCTTTAGGGTAGGCCACGACTGTATACACCCACCAATACTGGTCTACTAAACAGACTTCTGATAGAGTCTGGTCTATAAAGTGTCTAGGTATACACCAATACTGGTCTACTAAACAGACCCCTGATAGAGTCTGATCTATAAAGTGTCTAGGTATACACCAATACTGGCCTACTAAAAAGACCTCTGATAGAGTCGGATCTATAAAGTGTCTGAGTATACACTAATACTGGCCAACTAAACAGACTTCTGATAGAGTCTGATCTGTAAAGTGTCTGGGTATACACTAATACTGGCCAACTAAACAGACTTCTGATAGAGTCTGATCTATAAAGTGTCTATGTATACACCAATACTGGCCTACTAAACAGACTTCTGATAGAGTCTGATCTATAAAGTGTCTGGGTATACACTAATACTGACCTACTAAACAGACCTCTGATAGAGTCGGATCTATACTGGTCTACTAAAAAGACCTCTGATAGAGTCTGATCTATAAAGTGTCTGGGTATACACTAATACTGACCTACTAAACAGACCTCTGATAGAGTCGGATCTATACTGGTCTACTAAAAAGACCTCTGATAGAGTCTGATCTATAAAGTGTCTGGGTATACACTAATACTGACCTACTAAACAGACCTCTGATAGAGTCGGATCTATACTGGTCTACTAAAAAGACCTCTGATAGAGTCTGATCTATAAAGTGTCTAGGTATACACCAATACTGGCCTACTAAACAGACCTCTGATAGAGTCTTATCTATAAAGTATCTAGGTATATACTAATACTGGTCTACTAAACAGACT
Source organism: Pecten maximus (assembly GCF_902652985.1). Classification (NCBI taxonomy): domain Eukaryota; kingdom Metazoa; phylum Mollusca; class Bivalvia; order Pectinida; family Pectinidae; genus Pecten; species Pecten maximus. The sequence goes on along the minus strand of NC_047023.1, from coordinate 1,143,141 downwards.
TCTGATAGAGTCTGATCTATAAAGTTTCTAGGTATACACCAATACTGGCCTACTAAACAGACTTCTGATAGAGTCTGATCTATACTGGCCTACTAAACAGACTTCTGATAGAGTCTGATCTATACTGGTCTACTAAAAAGACCTCTGATAGAGTCTGATCTATACTGGTCTACTAAAAAGACCTCTGATAGAGTCTGATCTATAAAGTGTCTGGGTATACACTAATACTGACCTACTAAACAGACCTCTGATAGAGTCGGATCTATACTGGTCTACTAAAAAGACCTCTGATAGAGTCTGATCTATAAAGTGTCTGGGTATACACTAATACTGACCTACTAAACAGACCTCTGATAGAGTCGGATCTATACTGGTCTACTAAAAAGACCTCTGATAGAGTCTGATCTATAAAGTGTCTAGGTATATACCAATACTGGTCTACTAAACAGACCTCTGATAGAGTCTGGTCTATACTGGCCTACTAAACAGACTTCTGATAGAGTCTGATCTATAAAGTGTCTAGGTATACACTAATACTGACCTACTAAACAGACCTCTGATAGAGTCGGATCTATACTGGTCTACTAAAAAGACCTCTGATAGAGTCTGATCTATAAAGTGTCTAGGTATACACCAATACTGGCCTACTAAACAGACTTCTGATAGAGTCTGATCTATAAAGTTTCTAGGTATACACCAATACTGGCCTACTAAACAGACTTCTGATAGAGTCTGATCTATACTGGCCTACTAAACAGACTTCTGATAGAGTCTGATCTATAAAGTGTCTAGGTATACACCAATATTAGCCTACTAAACAGACTTCTGATAGAGTCTGATCTATAAAGTATCTAGGTATACACCAATACTGGCCTACTAAACAGACTTCTGATAGAGTCTGATCTATAAAGTATCTAGGTATACACCAATACTGGTCTACTAAACAGACTTCTGATAGAGTCTGATCTATAAAGTATCTAGGTATACACCAATACTGGCCTACTAAACAGACTTCTGATAGAGTCTGATCTATACTGGTCTACTAAACAGACTTCTGATAGAGTCTGATCTATAAAGTATCTAGGTATACACCAATACTGGTCTACTAAACAGACTTCTGATAGAGTCTGATCTATAAAGTGTCTAGGTATACACCAATATTAGCCTACTAAACAGACTTCTGATAGAGTCTGATCTATAAAGTGTCTAGGTATACACCAATATTAGCCTACTAAACAGACTTCTGATAGAGTCTGATCTATAAAGTGTCTAGGTATACACCAATATTAGCCTACTAAACAGACTTCTGATAGAGTCTGATCTATAAAGTGTCTAGGTATACACCAATATTAGCCTACTAAACAGACTTCTGATAGAGTCTGATCTATACTGGTCTACTAAACAGACCTCTGATAGAGTCTGATCTATAAAGTGTCTGGGTATACACTAATACTGGCCTACTAAACAGACTTCTGATAGAGTCTGGTCTATACTGGCCTACTAAACAGACCCCTGATAGAGTCTGGTCTATAAAGTGTCTGGGTATACACCAATACTGGTCTACTAAACAGACCTCTGATAGAGTCTGATCTATACTGGCCTACTAAACAGACCTCTGATAGAGTCTGATCTATAAAGTGTCTGGGTATACACCAATACTGGCCTACTAAACAGACTTCTGATAGAGTCTGGTCTATACTGGCCTACTAAACAGACTTCTGATAGAGACTGGTCTATAAAGTGTCTGGGTATACACCAATACTGGCCTACTAAACAGACTTCTGATAGAGTCTGATCTATACTGGCCTACTAAACAGACTTCTGATAGAGTCTGATCTATAAAGTGTCTGGGTATACACTAATACTGGCCTACTAAACAGACCTCTGATAGAGTCTGATCTATAAAGTGTCTAGGTATACACCAATACTGGCCTACTAAACAGACTTCTGATAGAGTCTGGTGTATAAAGTGTCTAGGTACACACCAATACTGGTCTACTAAACAGACTTCTGATAGAGACTGATCTATAAAGTGTCTGGGTATACACCAATACTGGCCTACTAAACAGACTTCTGATAGAGTCTGATCTATACTGGCCTACTAAACAGACTTCTGATAGAGTCTGATCTATAAAGTGTCTAGGTATACACCAATATTAGCCTACTAAACAGACTTCTGATAGAGTCTGGTGTATAAAGTGTCTAGGTATACACCAATACTGGTCTACTAAACAGACTTCTGATAGAGTCTGGTCTATAAAGTGTCTAGGTATACACTAATACTGGTCTACTAAACAGACTTCTGATAGAGTCTGATCTATAAAGTGTCTAGGTATACACCAATACTGGCCTACTAAACAGACTTCTGATAGAGTCTGGTCTATAAAGTGTCTAGGTATACACCAATATTAGCCTACTAAACAGACTTCTGATAGAGTCTGGTCTATAAAGTGTCTAGGTATACACTAATACTGGCCTACTAAACAGACCCCTGATAGAGTCTGGTCTATAAAGTGTCTAGGTATACACCAATACTGGTCTACTAAACAGACCTCTGATAGAGTCTGGTCTATAAAGTGTCTAGGTATACACCAATACTGGTCTACTAAACAGACCTCTGATAGAGTCTGATCTATAAAGTGTCTAGGTATACACCAATACTGGTCTACTAAACAGACCTCTGATAGAGTCTGGTCTATAAAGTGTCTAGGTATACACCAATATTAGCCTACTAAACAGACTTCTGATAGAGTCTGATCTATACTGGCCTACTAAACAGACCCCTGATAGAGTCTGATCTATAAAGTGTCTGGGTATACACCAATACTGGCCTACTAAACAGACTTCTGATAGAGTCTGATCTATACTGGCCTACTAAACAGACCCCTGATAGAGTCTGATCTATAAAGTGTCTAGGTATACACCAATACTGGCCTACTAAACAGACCCCTGATAGAGTCTGATCTATAAAGTGTCTAGGTATACACTAATACTGGCCTACTAAACAGACTTCTGATAGAGTCTGGTGTATAAAGTATCTAGGTATACACCAATACTGGCCTACTAAACAGACCTCTGATAGAGTCTGATCTATAAAGTGTCTGGGTATACACCAATACTGGCCTACTAAACAGACTTCTGATAGAGTCTGATCTATACTGGCCTACTAAACAGACCCCTGATAGAGTCTGATCTATAAGGTGTCTAGGTATACACCAATACTGGCCTACTAAACAGACCCCTGATAGAGTCTGATCTATAAAGTGTCTAGGTATACACTAATACTGGCCTACTAAACAGACTTCTGATAGAGTCTGGTGTATAAAGTATCTAGGTATACACCAATACTGGCCTACTAAACAGACCTCTGATAGAGTCTGATCTATAAAGTGTCTGGGTATACACCAATACTGGCCTACTAAACAGACAGATACTCGAATGGTATGATAAAGCTCGTATTCAAAATGAAATATGGTCTGTTATTATTTGTGCGTCCATGCGTTTAAAACACTATATGTAAAAACATGCCAGGCCATCACCTTTTCCCTTTCACATCCATCTCGTCGTCTCAGTGAAGGCTGATAGCTGTAGACTTTAATCAGATGTCGATATTCAGAGCACATCTGAGCTTTCTAACCTCAGTGCACATCCTAACCTTTGTATCACTTATCGGCCCCCTTTCTTACATTATTTCTGTACAGGTAAACGCCCCCATTCGATCTACCTGTACCGTCAAAGTTAATGAATTTCAGCGCCCTTGAAGCGTGTTAATGCAGCTCTCGTGTGAAAACACTATTACATATAGTTTATATATATATACACTACCATATATAAAACATGGACAATGGTTAATAAGCCAATAATTCATGAAATGCAATATATATTCGCTTGACATAGGCAGATCTTTTAGACATAGAAATATATATATATATAAAAAATCTAATTTTAGGTTGATTAATCTGGTTCATCCGATGTCAACTCCTCAGTTTTCATTTTCAGAATGAACATAGCATGACCTTATTTTCCCATTTTTACATTACATAGCGGGTTTTCACGATGAATATCTTTTGATGTCTATGCTTATACTTTCCTAAGTTACCGTCATTTTTCAAGTTCGTTCGTGTTATTATGGATCCACAAGCACCCTAACAATGTTATCGGATCAATATTATTTATAATCACGGACACATTGCTGAATATCCTTGTTAATGAACGTTTATCTGTGCCTCGTTTTCGATCATAATGTACATTTAAAATAAAGTTGAAGATGAGGAATTATCAAAGTTACAGAGTAACAAGCTTATCTTCAGGTGCCCGAATCGACCATGCGCACCATGACGGCCTCGCCAATATCGCACTCGACGAGACTATTGAACTGGAGTCCGCCGTCCGTGAAGCCGTCCGCCTGACGGACGAGGCCGACACACTGATCATTACAACAGCAGACCACTCGCACGTTTTTACTATGGGTGGATACCCAAAACGAGGCAACGATATATTGGGTAAGGAATAATAATGATCATCATTGTGAAGTACCACGAACCACAATGCAAACGAAATAGTTCATGAATGATTTAATGAAGACCTTTCTTCAATCAGGATAAAAAAGTCATTGATATATTCAGTACAGACTTAATTTGCCGTAATATCGATGAGTTAGAAGACCCTAACAAATCTAATTTTCTCTTCACCTAACCCAACAACTAAATACTGACACTACCACAGATATACACAATGCACAAATTCCCTTATAATCATTTTCGAAGATAAAAATAAAGTTTTCAAAATCCGTTGACAATTTAAATTCTTGAATGAATTATTACAATGATAATACGCTGTACAATTTCCATGAAAAGTATTCTGTTTTGTCTTCTTTTTTTTCTGGGCCTCCATAACAAAGAAAAATACCGCCTTTTCCAGGTTATTCAGACCCTGTAGCTGACGAGGTGCCTCTGGACGGGATTCCATACGCCACTCTAGCATACAGTAACGGGCCCGGATATAGATGGGGCAACCGCAGTGAGTTCAACAACTCTCAGGCAGACACACGTAAGTATGGGGCAACCACAGTGAGTTCATTAACTCTCAGGCAGACACACGTAAGTATGGGGCAACCGCAGTGAGTTCAACAACTCTCAGGCAGACACACGTAAGTATGGGGCAACCACAGTGATTTCGTTAACTCTCAGGCAGACACACGTAAGTATGGGGCGATCGTTGTAAGTTCAACAACTCTCAGGCAGACACGTAAGTATGGGGCGATCGTAGTGAGTTCAACAACTCTCAGGCAGACACGCGTAAGTAAGGGGCGATCGTAGTGAGTTCAACAACTCTCAGGAAGACACACATAAGTATGGGGCGATCGTAGTGAGTTCATCACCTCTCAGGCAGACACACGTAAGTATGGGGCGATCGTAGTGAGTTCATCACCTCTCAGGCAGACACACGTAAGTATGGGGCGATCGTAGTGAGTTCAACAACTCTCAGGCAGACACACATAAGTATGGGGCGATCGTAGTGAGTTCATCAACTCTCAGGCAGATACACGTAAGTATGGGGCGATCGTTGTGAGTTCATCACCTCCCAGGCAGACACACATACGTATGGGGCGATCGTAGTGAGTTCAACAACTCTCAGGCAGACACATGTAAGTATGGGGCGATCGTAGTGAGTTCATCACCTCTCAGGCAGACACACATAAGTATGGGGCGATCGTAGTGAGTGCAACAACTCTCAGGCAGACACACGTAAAAGCGTCACGAGATTTTTTGTTTAAGTCTGACAATAAGTTTTTACTGTTATGTGTCAATATTTATAAGTATTATAATTTAATATAGCCTAGCTGCTACTGCCCAAGATAACTCCAGGTCAGTATTGAATTCGAGACTTGCTTTGTTTATGTAGTATACAAGTGTAATAAGATTATTTGAAAAATAGAAATACTTGGTATCAATTTTGAAAAATCCGTCCTAAAAATGTATTTTGCATCATACAATTACACACTTTGTAAAAGGTCGATACATGATTTTATCAATCTACGAAGAATATTAACTGAGGACGAAGTCTGAGGCTGATATTTTTGAAGGGTTATTAAACCATGTTTTGACCGAAATCAAAAGGCTATGAAAGTTTTATTTTGAAATGACTGTTTGGGTTTTTTTTAATCAATTAATGTAATTAACACTTGAACATGTAATGAGTGAAACTGTTCTGTGAAGCATTTTATTGTTTAATAATTTAATAACTTATCAGCCTTCAGAGTAATTGCTGGTCATGTTTCAATAACACTCACGATATTTGACACTTTCGGACAATACCAAAGCGAAGTACATATGATCATGATTAATCTATTTTTAGAAACACTCAATTAACCGGTATTTCTTACTAGTTTTTAATGCACGGCCAGTGAAAAATAGCATTTCAATATGATACCAATTGCCTTTTGTGAGAAAAGCGGATTATGTAAAAACCCAATAGATCGATATGCATAAATTCAATACCATGAGATGAACATTTTATGAAATTATTTAGTTAATAAACTGAAAATTCCTGATTTTCTATCATACATTCTGTTCTATCTGAAGTTATAGATCAGGCATTAGCTCAGAGGAGACATTTTCAAGAATTATATAGATCATAAGAATTATCTCTGATTTGGACACGTACCAACTATTACGTAAACGAGAAGCATAATCGTGTAAAATCTATTTCAGAATCACCTCATACAAAAGCATTCTGATTAAGATTTATGTCGTTTCAACTTTCCATTGTGTTTAATGCGTTTCATGTATCAGTGTAGCCGGAAGGGGTGGTCGATTATCTCCCCTGTCATCAGACACAGATTGATGGCAATCGGATAACCTCGGGCCTTTCCGGCGAGCAGTCTTTCCTTGCTTGCCGGAAAGGCCCGATGTTATCCGATTCGGATTGATGGATGCGTTGCTAATGACGCGAGATTGTTGTCAAGGGATCCCATATATCTGATTCACAATTCTTAGGCATTGGTGTAAACGTTATTTACCGACAAACATATCCTGATGGAATATTTTATGTCGGCTAATTGGTAACCTCGTTATAGCTATTAAAATATTTTATTGAATATCGCGGAGAGATAGAAACAAATACATCAATAACACGAGTAGAAGTAATGTAGATCACATTCTTTGAATGCTTAACGACTTTTTAAGTGAATTCCTCGCTCACGATTCTCTGAAGAGCCATTTACTAAACTTGCATAAGTGCAGTCCGGGCTAATCCAATATTGAAGGAGATATCTTCGACATGTAATTAAGTTTGATATTGTTTGTCTCATTAATACGAGATAAACGGCAGTAAAACAATATTACCGGCAACATACGAATTCACTTCCATCAATCGCCCCCTCTTCTACGTCTGTATGAATCCGTCGGCGTTGATGTACGGGCGTCCTTCGCCGATCGACAGTTAAACAGTCGCGACAACGTCATGAATTCTGGCTAAAACGACACTAAATACTGTTTATAGACAAGTCTTCAGACATAATTCATTCTGGACCCTACGATAAGATATCTTTGGTGGTTACAATAATGATCACTTCATGTGAAAATATTCAGCGCACATATTGAATTTTTAGAAACAAAATATATATTAGATTTAAATTAATATAAAAAAAAAATACAAGTTATAGACATCTCACCATCTAGACAGATTTATCTGTAGGTCAGAGGAATTTATCAACATTTCACGATGTAGACCGACTAACCTCAAGGTCAGGGAAAATTATTCACATTTAGCTTGTAATATGGCTGGAGTGTTTGCTTAATTGTTATAGGCCAATTTCCTGTTTTCCTCACAAGTACCTGGTGAGTAGACCTGTTCGTGCTAAAAATAGCTCAGATAGGAAATTCCCAAGGTATTGCCGACCTGTTCGTGTTAATTATAGCACCAACAGGTCGGCAATCTCCGTCTCCAATCACGTAACGTGTTAGTTTGGACAATAACCAATCAGAATGCTGGAAGCATACGATTGTGCGGCCTCACTTTGTTTACAATATGACAGAAGATATACTCATAGAACGTTTTGCTGCAATAAACGAAGAGGAATTACAAGATATTTTGATGAAAAAAGACTTGTTGAATACCCGGAAAAATACTCATGTGAAAAAAAAAATATTTCGGCCATATTCAAGTTCCAATTAATGGTCGGTCTGCATGCCGACCTTGGAAACTTTTGTCAATATCATTTGGATCGAGCCTTCAGAATATTTTTTTCATTCATTTTAGTTGACCATATTACAAACCAGTAATTGCCTTTTGTGCTCGGTGTACACGATACTATACGGACCTGGTCAAGCTATTGAATACATTCTTGAGCAGGTCCGTTAAGTCTCGTGTACACTTCCTCAAAAGTCAATAATTGTATTCTGAAGACTGACTAACCTCTATATCAGGGGAAGTTATAGACATCTCACTGTAGACTGACTAACCTCTATATCAGGGGAAGTTATAGACAGCTCACTATGTAGACTGGCTAACCTCTATATCAGGGGGAGTTATAGACATATCACTGTAGACTGACTAACCTCTATATCAGGGGAAGTTATAGACATCTCACTATGTAGACTGGCTAACCTCTATATCAGGGGAAGTTATAGACATATCACTATGTAGACTGACTAACCTCTATATCAGGGGAAGTTATAGACATATCACTATGTAGACTGACTAACCTCTATATCAGGGGAAGTTATAGACATCTCACTGTAGACTGACTAACCTCTATATCAGGGGAAGTTATAGACATCTCACTGTAGACTGACTAACCTCTACATCAGGGGGAGTTATAGACATCTCACTGTAGACTGATTAACCTCTATATCAGGGGAAGTTATAGACATCTCACTGTAGACTGACTAACCTCTATATCAGGGGAAGTTATATACATCTCACTGTAGACTGACTAACCTCTATATCAGGGGAAGTTATAGACATCTCACTGTAGACTGACTAACTTCTATATCAGGGGGAGTTATAGACATCTCATTGTAGACTGACTAACCTCTATATCAGGGGAAGTTATAGACATCTCACTGTAGACTGACTAACCTCTATATCAGGGGAAGTTATAGACATCTCACTGTAGACTGACTAACCTCTATATCAGGGGGAGTTATAGACATCTCACTGTAGACTGACTAACCTCTATATCAGGGGAGGTTATAGACATCTCACTGTAGACTGAGAAACCTCTATATCAGGGGGAGTTATAGACATCTCACTGTAGACTGACTAACCTCTATATCAGGGGAAGTTATAGACATCTCACTGTAGACTGGCTAACCTCTATATCAGGGGAGGTTATAGACATATCACTGTAGACTGACTAACCTCTATATCAGGGGAAGTTATAGACATCTCACTGTAGACTGACTAACCTCTATATCAGGGGAAGTTATAGACATCTCACTGTAGACTGGCTAACCTCTATATCAGGGGAGGTTATAGACATCATACCATGTAGACTGACTAACCTCTATATCAGGGGAAGTTATAGACATCTCACTGTAGACTGACTAACCTCTATATCAGGGGGAGTTATAGACATATCACTGTAGACTGACTAACCTCTATATCAGGGGAAGTTATAGACATCTCACTGTAGACTGACTAACCTCTATATCAGGGGAAGTTATAGACATCTCACTGTAGACTGACTAACCTCTATATCAGGGGAAGTTATAGACATCTCACTGTAGAGTGACTAACCTCTATATCAGGGGAAGTTATAAACATCTCACTGTAGACTGGCTAACCTCTATATCAGGGGAGGTTATAGACATATCACTGTAGACTGACTAACCTCTATATCAGGGGAAGTTATAGACATCTCACTGTAGACTGACTAACCTCTATATCAGGGGAAGTTATAGACATCATACCATGTAGACTGACTAACCTCTATATCAGGGGAAGTTATAGACATCATACCATGTAGACTGACTAACCTCTATATCAGGGGAAGTTATAGACATCATACCATGTAGACTGACTAACCTCTATATCAGGGGAAGTTATAGACATCTCACTGTAGACTGACTAACCTCTATATCAGGGGAAGTTATAGACATCTCACTGTAGACTGACTAACCTCTATATCAGGGGAGGTTATAGACATCTCACTGTAGACTGACTAACCTCTATATCAGGGGAAGTTATAGACATCTCACTGTAGACTGTCTAACCTCTATATCAGGGGAAGTTATAGACATCTCACTGTAGACTGGCTAACCTCTATATCAGGTGAAGTTATAGACATCTCACTGTAGACGGACTAACCTCTATATCAGGGGAGGTTATAGACATCTCACTGTAGACTGACTAACCTCTATATCAGGGGAAGTTATAGACATCTCACTGTAGACGGACTAACCTCTATATCAGGGGAGTTTATAGACATCTCACTGTAGACTGACTAACCTCTATATCAGGGGAAGTTATAGACATCTCACTGTAGACTGACTAACCTCTATATCAGGGGAGGTTATAGACATCTCACTGTAGACTGACTAACCTCTATATCAGGGGAAGTTATAGACATCTCACTGTAGACGGACTAACCTCTATATCAGGGGAGGTTATAGACATCTCACTGTAGACTGACTAACCTCTATATCAGGGGAAGTTATAGACATCTCACTGTAGACTGACTAACCTCTATATCAGGGGAAGTTATAGACATCTCACTATGTTGACTGACTAACCTCTATATCAGGGGAAGTTATAGACATCTCACTGTAGACTGACTAACCTCTATATCAGGGGAAGTTATAGACATCTCATTGTAGACTGACTAACCTCTATATCAGGGGAAGTTATAGACATCTCACTGTAGACTGACTAACCTCTATATCAGGGGAAGTTATAGACATCTCATTGTAGACTGACTAACCTCTATATCAGGGGAAGTTATAGACATCTCACTGTAGACTGACTAACCTCTATATCAGGGGAATTATAGACATCTCACTGTAGACTGACTAACCTCTATATCAGGGGAAGTTATAGACATCTCACTGTAGACTGTCTAACCTCTATATCAGGGGGAGTTATAGACATCTCACTGTAGACTGACTAACCTCTATATCAGGGGAAGTTATAGACATCTCACTGTAGACTGACTAACCTCTATATCAGGGGAAGTTATAGACATCATACCATGTAGACTGACTAACCTCTTTATCAGGGGAAGTTATAGACATCTCACTGTAGACTGACTAACCTCTATATCAGGGGAAGTTATAGACATCTCACTGTAGACGGACTAACCTCTATATCAGGGGAGGTTATAGACATCTCACTGTAGACTGACTAACCTCTATATCAGGGGAAGTTATAGACATCTCACTGTAGACTGACTAACCTCTATATCAGGGGAAGTTATGGACATCTCACTATGTTGACTGACTAACCTCTATATCAGGGGAAGTTATAGACATCTCACTGTAGACTGACTAACCTCTATATCAGGGGAAGTTATAGACATCTCATTGTAGACTGACTAACCTCTATATCAGGGGAAGTTATAGACATCTCATTGTAGACTGACTAACCTCTATATCAGGGGAAGTTATAGACATCTCACTGTAGACTGACTAACCTCTATATCAGGGGAATTATAGACATCTCACTGTAGACTGACTAACCTCTATATCAGGGGAAGTTATAGACATCTCACTGTAGACTGACTAACCTCTATATCAGGGGGAGTTATAGACATCTCACTGTAGACTGACTAACCTCTATATCAGGGGAAGTTATAGACATCTCACTGTAGACTGACTAACCTCTATATCAGGGGAAGTTATAGACATCATACCATGTAGACTGACTAACCTCTTTATCAGGGGAAGTTATAGACATCTCACTGTAGACTGACTAACCTCTATATCAGGGGAATTATAGACATCTCACTGTAGACTGACTAACCTCTATATCAGGGGAAGTTATAGACATCTCACTGTAGACTGACTAACCTCTATATCAGGGGGAGTTATAGACATCTCACTGTAGACTGACTAACCTCTATATCAGGGGAAGTTATAGACATCTCACTGTAGACTGACTAACCTCTATATCAGGGGAAGTTATAGACATCTCACTGTAGACGGACTAACCTCTATATCAGGGGAGGTTATAGACATCTCACTGTAGACTGACTAACCTCTATATCAGGGGAAGTTATAGACATCTCACTGTAGACTGACTAACCTCTATATCAGGGGAAGTTATAGACATCTCACTATGTTGACTGACTAACCTCTATATCAGGGGAAGTTATAGACATCTCACTATGTTGACTGACTAACCTCTATACCAGGGGAAGTTATAGACATCTCACTGTAGACTGACTAACCTCTATATCAGGGGAAGTTATAGACATCTCACTGTAGACGGACTAACCTCTATATCAGGGGAGGTTATAGACATCTCACTGTAGACTGACTAACCTCTATATCAGGGGAAGTTATAGACATCTCACTGTAGACTGACTAACCTCTTTATCAGGGGAAGTTATAGACACTGTATACTGACTAACCTCTATATCAGGGGAAGTTATAGACATCTCACTGTAGACTGACTAACCTCTATATCAGGGGAAGTTATAGACATCTCACCATGTAGACTGACTAACCTCTATATCAGGGGAAGTTATAGACATCTCACTGTAGACTGACTAACCTCTATATCAGGGGAGGTTATAGACATCTCACTGTAGACTGACTAACCTCTATATCAGGGGAAGTTATAGACATCTCACTGTAGACTGACTAACCTCTATATCAGGGGGAGTTATAGACATCTCACTGTAGACTGACTAACCTCTATATCAGGGGAAGTTATAGACATCTCACTGTAGACTGGCTAACCTCTATATCAGGGGAAGTTATAGACATCTCACTGTAGACTGACTAACCTCTATATCAGGGGAAGTTATAGACATATCACTGTAGACTGACTAACCTCTATATCAGGGGAAGTTATAGACATCTCACTGTAGACTGACTAACTTCTATATCAGGGGGAGTTATAGACATCTCACTGTAGACTGACTAACCTCTATATCAGGGGGAGTTATAGACATCTCACTGTAGACTGACTAACCTCTATATCAGGGGAAGTTATAGACATCTCACTGTAGACTGACTAACCTCTATATCAGGGGGAGTTATAGACATCTCACTGTAGACTGACTAACCTGTATATCAGGGGGAGTTATAGACATCTCACCATGTAGACTGACTAACCTCTATATCAGGGGAAGTTATAGACATCTCACTATGTAGACTGACTAACCTCTATATCAGGAGAAGTTATAGACATCTCACTGTAGACTGACTAACCTCTATATCAGGGGGAGTTATAGACATCTCACTATGTAGACTGACTAACCTCTATATCAGGGGAAGTTATAGACATCTCACTGTAGACTGACTAACCTCTATATCAGGGGAAGTTATAGACATCTCACTGTAGACTGACTAACCTCTATATCAGGGGAATTATAGACATCTCACTGTAGACTGACTAACCTCTATATCAGGGGAAGTTATAGACATCTCACTGTAGACTGACTAACCTCTATATCAGGGGAAGTTTTAGACATCTCACTGTAGACTGACTAACCTCTATATCAGGGGAAGTTATAGACATCTCACTGTAGACTGACTAACCTCTATATCAGGGGGAGTTATAGACATCTCACTGTAGACTGACTAACCTCTATATCAGGGGAAGTTATATACATCTCACTGTAGACTGACTAACCTCTATATCAGGGGAAGTTATAGACATCTCACTGTAGACTGACTAACCTCTATATCAGGGGAGTTATAGACAGCTCACTATGTAGACTGACTAACCTCTATATCAGGGGAAGTTATAGACATCTCACTGTAGACTGACTAACCTCTATATCAGGGGAAGTTATAGACATCTCACTGTAGACTGACTAACCTCTATATCAGGGGAGGTTATATACATCTCACTGTAGACTGACTAACCTCTATATCAGGGGAAGTTATAGACATCTCACTGTAGACGGACTAACCTCTATATCAGGGGAGGTTATAGACATCTCACTGTAGACTGACTAACCTCTATATCAGGGAAAGTTATAGACATCTCACTGTAGACTGACTAACCTCTATATCAGGGGAAGTTATAGACATCTCACTATGTAGACTGACTAACCTCTATATCAGGGGAAGTTATAGACATCTCACTGTAGACTGACTAACCTCTATATCAGGGGAAGTTATAGACATCTCACTGTAGACTGACTAACCTCTATATCAGGGGAAGTTATAGACATCTCACTGTAGACTGACTAACCTCTATATCAGGGGAAGTTATAGACATCTCACTGTAGACGGACTAACCTCTATATCAGGGGAGGTTATAGACATCTCACTGTAGACTGACTAACCTCTATATCAGGGGAAGTTATAGACATCTCACTATGTTGACTGACTAACCTCTATACCAGGGGAAGTTATAGACATCTCACTGTAGACTGACTAACCTCTATATCAGGGGAAGTTATAGACATCTCACTGTAGACGGACTAACCTCTATATCAGGGGAAGTTATAGACATCTCACTATGTTGACTGACTAACCTCTATACCAGGGGAAGTTATAGACATCTCACTGTAGACTGACTAACCTCTATATCAGGGGAAGTTATAGACATCTCACTGTAGACGGACTAACCTCTATATCAGGGGAGGTTATAGACATCTCACTGTAGACTGACTAACCTCTATATCAGGGGAAGTTATAGACATCTCACTGTAGACTGACTAACCTCTATATCAGGGGAAGTTATAGACACTGTAGACTGACTAACCTCTATATCAGGGGAAGTTATAGACATCTCACTGTAGACTGACTAACCTCTATATCAGGGGAAGTTATAGACATCTCACCATGTAGACTGACTAACCTCTATATCAGGGGAAGTTATAGACATCTCACTGTAGACTGACTAACCTCTATATCAGGGGAGGTTATAGACATCTCACTGTAGACTGACTAACCTCTATATCAGGGGAAGTTATAGACATCTCACTGTAGACTGACTAACCTCTATATCAGGGGGAGTTATAGACATCTCACTGTAGACTGACTAACCTCTATATCAGGGGAAGTTATAGACATCTCACTGTAGACTGGCTAACCTCTATATCAGGGGAAGTTATAGACATCTCACTGTAGACTGACTAACCTCTATATCAGGGGAAGTTATAGACATCTCACTGTAGACTGACTAACCTCTATATCAGGGGAGGTTATAGACATATCACTGTAGACTGACTAACCTCTATATCAGGGGAAGTTATAGACATCTCACTGTAGACTGACTAACTTCTATATCAGGGGGAGTTATAGACATCTCACTGTAGACTGACTAACCTCTATATCAGGGGGAGTTATAGACATCTCACTGTAGACTGACTAACCTCTATATCAGGGGAAGTTATAGACATCTCACTGTAGACTGACTAACCTCTATATCAGGGGGAGTTATAGACATCTCACTGTAGACTGACTAACCTCTATATCAGGGGGAGTTATAGACATCTCACCATGTAGACTGACTAACCTCTATATCAGGGGAAGTTATAGACATCTCACTATGTAGACTGACTAACCTCTATATCAGGGGAAGTTATAGACATCTCACTGTAGACTGACTAACCTCTATATCAGGGGGAGTTATAGACATCTCACTATGTAGACTGACTAACCTCTATATCAGGGGAAGTTATAGACATCTCACTGTAGACTGACTAACCTCTATATCAGGGGAAGTTATAGACATCTCACTGTAGACTGACTAACCTCTATATCAGGGGAATTATAGACATCTCACTGTAGACTGACTAACCTCTATATCAGGGGAAGTTATAGACATCTCACTGTAGACTGACTAACCTCTATATCAGGGGAAGTTATAGACATCTCACTGTAGACTGACTAACCTCTATATCAGGGGAAGTTATAGACATCTCACTGTAGACTGACTAACCTCTATATCAGGGGGAGTTATAGACATCTCACTGTAGACTGACTAACCTCTATATCAGGGGAAGTTATAGACATCTCACTGTAGACTGACTAACCTCTATATCAGGGGAAGTTATAGACATCTCACTGTAGACTGACTAACTTCTATATCAGGGGGAGTTATAGACATCTCACTGTAGACTGACTAACCTCTATATCAGGGGAAGTTATATACATCTCACTGTAGACTGACTAACCTCTATATCAGGGGAAGTTATAGACATCTCACTGTAGACTGACTAACCTCTATATCAGGGGGAGTTATAGACATCTCACTGTAGACTGACTAACCTCTATATCAGGGGAAGTTATAGACATCTCACTGTAGACTGACTAACCCCTATATCAGGGGGAGTTATAGACATATCACTGTAGAGTGACTAACCTCTATATCAGGGGAGGTTATAGACATCTCACTGTAGACTGACTAACCTTTATATCAGGGGAATTATAGACATCTCACTATGTAGACTGACTAACCTCTATATCAGGGGAAGTTATAGACATCTCACTGTAGACTGACTAACCTCTATATCAGGGGAAGTTATAGACATCTCACTGTAGACTGACTAACCTCTATATCAGGGGAAGTTATAGACATCTCACTGTAGACTGACTAACCTCTATATCAGGGGAAGTTATAGACATCTCACTGTAGACGGACTAACCTCTATATCAGGGGAGGTTATAGACATCTCACTGTAGACTGACTAACCTCTATATCAGGGGAAGTTATAGACATCTCACTATGTTGACTGACTAACCTCTATACCAGGGGAAGTTATAGACATCTCACTGTAGACTGACTAACCTCTATATCAGGGGAAGTTATAGACATCTCACTGTAGACGGACTAACCTCTATATCAGGGGAAGTTATAGACATCTCACTATGTTGACTGACTAACCTCTATACCAGGGGAAGTTATAGACATCTCACTGTAGACTGACTAACCTCTATATCAGGGGAAGTTATAGACATCTCACTGTAGACGGACTAACCTCTATATCAGGGGAGGTTATAGACATCTCACTGTAGACTGACTAACCTCTATATCAGGGGAAGTTATAGACATCTCACTGTAGACTGACTAACCTCTATATCAGGGGAAGTTATAGACACTGTAGACTGACTAACCTCTATATCAGGGGAAGTTATAGACATCTCACTGTAGACTGACTAACCTCTATATCAGGGGAAGTTATAGACATCTCACCATGTAGACTGACTAACCTCTATATCAGGGGAAGTTATAGACATCTCACTGTAGACTGACTAACCTCTATATCAGGGGAGGTTATAGACATCTCACTGTAGACTGACTAACCTCTATATCAGGGGAAGTTATAGACATCTCACTGTAGACTGACTAACCTCTATATCAGGGGGAGTTATAGACATCTCACTGTAGACTGACTAACCTCTATATCAGGGGAAGTTATAGACATCTCACTGTAGACTGGCTAACCTCTATATCAGGGGAAGTTATAGACATCTCACTGTAGACTGACTAACCTCTATATCAGGGGAAGTTATAGACATCTCACTGTAGACTGACTAACCTCTATATCAGGGGAGGTTATAGACATATCACTGTAGACTGACTAACCTCTATATCAGGGGAAGTTATAGACATCTCACTGTAGACTGACTAACTTCTATATCAGGGGGAGTTATAGACATCTCACTGTAGACTGACTAACCTCTATATCAGGGGGAGTTATAGACATCTCACTGTAGACTGACTAACCTCTATATCAGGGGAAGTTATAGACATCTCACTGTAGACTGACTAACCTCTATATCAGGGGGAGTTATAGACATCTCACTGTAGACTGACTAACCTCTATATCAGGGGGAGTTATAGACATCTCACCATGTAGACTGACTAACCTCTATATCAGGGGAAGTTATAGACATCTCACTATGTAGACTGACTAACCTCTATATCAGGGGAAGTTATAGACATCTCACTGTAGACTGACTAACCTCTATATCAGGGGGAGTTATAGACATCTCACTATGTAGACTGACTAACCTCTATATCAGGGGAAGTTATAGACATCTCACTGTAGACTGACTAACCTCTATATCAGGGGAAGTTATAGACATCTCACTGTAGACTGACTAACCTCTATATCAGGGGAATTATAGACATCTCACTGTAGACTGACTAACCTCTATATCAGGGGAAGTTATAGACATCTCACTGTAGACTGACTAACCTCTATATCAGGGGAAGTTATAGACATCTCACTGTAGACTGACTAACCTCTATATCAGGGGAAGTTATAGACATCTCACTGTAGACTGACTAACCTCTATATCAGGGGGAGTTATAGACATCTCACTGTAGACTGACTAACCTCTATATCAGGGGAAGTTATAGACATCTCACTGTAGACTGACTAACCTCTATATCAGGGGAAGTTATAGACATCTCACTGTAGACTGACTAACTTCTATATCAGGGGGAGTTATAGACATCTCACTGTAGACTGACTAACCTCTATATCAGGGGAAGTTATATACATCTCACTGTAGACTGACTAACCTCTATATCAGGGGAAGTTATAGACATCTCACTGTAGACTGACTAACCTCTATATCAGGGGGAGTTATAGACATCTCACTGTAGACTGACTAACCTCTATATCAGGGGAAGTTATAGACATCTCACTGTAGACTGACTAACCCCTATATCAGGGGGAGTTATAGACATATCACTGTAGAGTGACTAACCTCTATATCAGGGGAGGTTATAGACATCTCACTGTAGACTGACTAACCTTTATATCAGGGGAATTATAGACATCTCACTGTAGACTGACTAACCTCTATATCAGGGGAAGTTATAGACATCTCACTGTAGACTGACTAACCTCTATATCAGGGGAGGTTATAGACATCTCACCATGTAGACTGACTAACCTCTATATCAGGGGGAGTTATAGACATCTCACTGTAGACTGACTAACCCCTATATCAGGGGGAGTTATAGACATCTCACCATGTAGACTGACTAACCTCTATATCAGGGGAAGTTATAGACATCTCACCATGTAGACTGACTAACCTCTATATCAGGGGGAGTTATAGACATCTCACTGTAGACTGACTAACCTGTATATCAGGGGAGGTTATAGACATCTCACTGTAGACTGACTAACCTCTATATCAGGGGGAGTTATAGACATCTCACTGTAGACTGACTAACCTCTATATCAGGGGGAGTTATAGACATCTCACTGTAGACTGACTAACCTCTACATCAGGGGGAGTTATAGACATCTCACTGTAGACCGACTAACCTCTATATCAGGGGGAGTTATAGACATCTCACTGTAGACTGACTAACCTCTATATCAGGGGAAGTTATAGACATCTCACTGTAGACTGACTAACCTCTATATCAGGGGGAGTTATAGACATCTCACTGTAGACTGACTAACCTCTATATCAGGGGGAGTTATAGACATCTCACCATGTAGACTGACTAACCTCTATATCAGGGGAAGTTATAGACATCTCACTATGTAGACTGACTAACCTCTATATCAGGGGAAGTTATAGACATCTCACTGTAGACTGACTAACCTCTATATCAGGGGGAGTTATAGACATCTCACTATGTAGACTGACTAACCTCTATATCAGGGGAAGTTATAGACATCTCACTGTAGACTGACTAACCTCTATATCAGGGGAAGTTATAGACATCTCACTGTAGACTGACTAACCTCTATATCAGGGGAATTATAGACATCTCACTGTAGACTGACTAACCTCTATATCAGGGGAAGTTATAGACATCTCACTGTAGACTGACTAACCTCTATATCAGGGGAAGTTATAGACATCTCACTGTAGACTGACTAACCTCTATATCAGGGGAAGTTATAGACATCTCACTGTAGACTGACTAACCTCTATATCAGGGGGAGTTATAGACATCTCACTGTAGACTGACTAACCTCTATATCAGGGGAAGTTATAGACATCTCACTGTAGACTGACTAACCTCTATATCAGGGGAAGTTATAGACATCTCACTGTAGACTGACTAACTTCTATATCAGGGGGAGTTATAGACATCTCACTGTAGACTGACTAACCTCTATATCAGGGGAAGTTATATACATCTCACTGTAGACTGACTAACCTCTATATCAGGGGAAGTTATAGACATCTCACTGTAGACTGACTAACCTCTATATCAGGGGGAGTTATAGACATCTCACTGTAGACTGACTAACCTCTATATCAGGGGAAGTTATAGACATCTCACTGTAGACTGACTAACCCCTATATCAGGGGGAGTTATAGACATATCACTGTAGAGTGACTAACCTCTATATCAGGGGAGGTTATAGACATCTCACTGTAGACTGACTAACCTCTATATCAGGGGAATTATAGACATCTCACTGTAGACTGACTAACCTTTATATCAGGGGAAGTTATAGACATCTCACTGTAGACTGACTAACCTCTATATCAGGGGAGGTTATAGACATCTCACCATGTAAACTGACTAACCTCTATATCAGGGGGAGTTATAGACATCTCACTGTAGACTGACTAACCTCTATATCAGGGGGAGTTATAGACATCTCACCATGTAGACTGACTAACCTCTATATCAGGGGAAGTTATAGACATCTCACCATGTAGACTGACTAACCTCTATATCAGGGGGAGTTATAGACATCTCACTGTAGACTGACTAACCTATATATCAGGGGAGGTTATAGACATCTCACTGTAGACTGACTAACCTCTATATCAGGGGGAGTTATAGACATCTCACTGTAGACTGACTAACCTCTATATCAGGGGGAGTTATAGACATCTCACTGTAGACTGACTAACCTCTACATCAGGGGGAGTTATAGACATCTCACTGTAGACCGACTAACCTCTATATCAGGGGGAGTTATAGACATCTCACTGTAGACTGACTAACCTCTATATCAGGGGGAGTTATAGACATCTCACTGTAGACTGACTAACCTCTATATCAGGGGGAGTTATAGACATCTCACTGTAGACTGACTAACCTCTATATCAGGGGGAGTTATAGACATCTCACTGTAGACTGACTAACCTCTATATCAGGGGAGGTTATAGACATCTCACTGTAGACTGACTAACCTCTTTATCAGGGGAAGTTATAGACATCTCACTGTAGACTGACTAACCTCTATATCAGGGGGAGTTATAGACATCTCACTGTAGACTGACTAACCTCTATATCAGGGGAGGTTATAGACATCTCACTGTAGACTGACTAACCTCTATATCAGGGGAAGTTATAGACACCTCACTGTAGACTGACTAACCTCTATATCAGGGGAAGTTATAAACACTGTAGACTGACTAACCTCTATATCAGGGGAGGTTATAGACATCTCACTGTAGACTGACTAACCTCTATATCAGAGGAAGTAATAGACATCTTACTGTAGACTGACTAACCTCTATATCAGGGGAAGTTATAGACATCTCACTGTAGACCGACTAACCTCTATATCAGGGGAACTATATAGACATCTCACTGTGGACTGACTGTGTAATTGACAATTAAATTATCAAGAACATGTTTACTCCTGATGACTCCGTCGATGTAAATCGTGTTAACTACATTATTATTGCTAAAGTTTCATTCTAACCTCTATAAAGATCATTGAGTTGAACTCTGATAAAGCAAACTTTTACGGTGTCTGCCATCAGATATATCAAGCAGGGTTTAGGAGGTCAAAGGTCATTGTCAACAACAGTATTTGCGAAGATTAGCCTACGTATGATGGTCAGCCTTGGTTGTCAACGAGACGGACTATGATTACGAAACGTATTCTGTAGATATTGACCATTTAGCTTGATAACTTTCGTTTCCTATCCTTGTGCAACATAGTGGATATATTTGTCGCCACTTTGTTCTGTAGCCAAACATGACCGTGACATCCTTGAGCCAATTAATTAGACCGATTGAAGGAGCGGACTTGTCATTAGCAGCTATTCTACATTAAACTAACAGCCCTACATGTGGAATTAGCTTGAGATCGCATTTTACGTCTGTCTGCAATTCATTATCAATCATGATTCGACAAAAAAGTCTGTATTTTCTGTGAGACTCAACTAGCCGGGCGGTAACAGTGTATTAATACAGGGTGACAGATTGACGTGTGAGGAATATGTATATTACCCAATCTCCCAACCTACCCCCAACCCTACCACCTCGTAAAGCCATGGCGCGTGCCAATTCAGCATGGAGTAAGAAGACCATCCACCGATGATGGCGATATCGGTATAGTGTAGTAGTGCGGGGTAGTGATAAGGTATCCGTATAACTGGCAACCGCTCCCCCTAGCTAGCCCCCCCCCCCCCCCCCCCCCCAACCCCACCAACCCTCCCCTCCACCCACCCCTCCACCACTATTTCTACACATACCCTCTGTTTTTACTACAGGTGATATGCGATTTATGGCGGAAGCTGCTGTTCCGTTTGAGTACGAAACTCACGGTGGGGATGACGTACCGATCTACTCTCGTGGACCGATGTCACACTTACTGAATGGTGTCAAGGAGGAACATTACATCGCCCACTTCATGCAGTATGCTGCATGTGTTGGTTTCTACAAGAACAACTGTGATCGGGTCATCACGGATCATTGCACAAGTACCGGAAGTGACGTCAAACCGTCATCGTTGACTTTCCTTACCGCCATATCTATGGCCATTTTGGCAATAAACTTGTACGTTGCATTAAATAAGAATATATGACATTTTACCACGACAATGCCACTATAATATAAATACATTATTATATGCTGTCTTGTAAGGAAGTGTCGTCATCATCTATGGGAGCATTTTTACTTATAGCCTTATAGCCAGCGAATTCTCGAAAATCTAATCTAGGGGTTTGGGGTGTTTTAAAGGTAAAAATTGAGTTCATATACCTTATTTCGGTTAAAAACCAACGTTGTAAACGTTGTTTTTAACTGCGAAATCGCATAGCTTTCATGATGGTTTCTTGTTTCACATTTTGGAAATTCCCCTCTGTTGACATGGGTGGGGGGGGGGGGGGGGGGGGGGGGGCGGGGGCGTGTGCGGCGCATGCGCATTTGTAATTTTTATATTTGGTTCAAAAATGTAAACATTGACATGTGCTTTTGTTTACCATGCCTTTCCGATTGCGAGATTTGAAACTGTTGGAATTTTAATCAAGTGGCTTATCAGCTTAGGATTATCATTGGATGTACGTGTCGTGTGTTTATAAATGCAACCAATTTGTTTGTCATGAACTCAGTATTTCTCACAAAACTATAGTTGACAGGTATAATTTTGAAGGAAAGGTTTGAACCGAAATTCTGTGTAAAAATGAAAACTGTTGGTGGAGAAGGCAAAGTTTTAGAAATAGACGAAAGCAAATTTGGAAAGAGGAAGTTTCACAAAGGTCGAAAGGTTGACGAAATTTGAGTGTTTTTTTTCTGTACAGTGGAGAACAGAATTGCTAACACACTGGTAGAAATCATTAAAAATATCATAGGACCGGGAACAACTGTCATCAGTGATTGCTGGAAGCGGCGTATTCCTCCTTAGAGGAAGGGGATTCACGCATTTGACCGTAAACCACTCCATCAATTTCGTTGATCCTGAATCCGGTCCTCACACAAACACTATTGAGTCCACATGGCGAGCACTAAAAAAATCATTGCCAAAAAACGGAACAGTTAAAACTCTGTACGACAGCTATTTTGCACAATACTGCGTCAGAAAACTTTTCCTTAATGACAAACCTGAAAAATTTCTTAAGTTTTGTGAGCTAATTAAGGAGGTCTATGACCCAAATACTGTCAAAAACGAAGTCGTTGGGGTTCGATCAACAAACAGTATTATTTTCTCCGTCGTTTCCGAAAAACCTAGACTTCCATTTGCTAACATAACCAATCTAAATGGAAATGTTTAAGGTACATGTAAGTCCTTCGTTCCCCAAAACCCCGCTTAGAATACCTGACCTGACCGAAGCGAGAAAACAAAATGGCGGATAGTATTACTCGACCTGGCAACCGACCTCGGGTCACGTTAAGTCATCGGTCATGCGCACTGAACACACTTCTGGGGACCGGCAAAGTAAAAACAACCCAAAAGCTATAATATATAAACATCATCGTATGTTGTCTTGTATTATCTAAGAAAGTGTTGCCGTTATATTGTGCAATGCTAACAACTATGCACCTGTTATATGTCACTTTTCAAGAAGGTTTCATCACGTGCAAATTCATGGCTATACTCTTTGATTATTTTGAAATACATAAGGAATTTTTGACTTTATCATGATATTGGCCAGTTTGTGTTTTAAGCATCCTTACGTAGCATTTAACAATATACACTTTGTTATAATTCCATGATTTATTATGAATGTAAATCCAAGGTTGATAAGTATTTTTGAAGCAAGAAAGGTGTTAATCCAAAGGTTGATTTGAATTTAAAGTGTGAGTTAAACTTATTCACCTAATCCGAGGGTGCTCCAGTGTCCAGTACAGTCAGTTGATCTCGCGAGAGCGTTCCTGTCGAAAGGCTTCTTGTAAGAATGGTTCTGGCAAGGGATTTTGATTTTGAAAAAAGTACTGGAAACCACGACCTTCGATAAGTGACCTGTACACGTTGATCAAGAAAAGTAATAACAAAGTGTGTCACCTTTATAGATATTTCACAATGACTATCTTATAACACTGGCTAAATACCGACAAAAGAACAGATTATAATTAAACAAGTGTCACCTTTATAGATATTTCACAATGACTATCTTATAACACTGGCTAAATACCGACAAAAGAACAGATTATAATTAAACAAGTGTCACCTTTATAGATATTTCACAATGACTATCTTATAACACTGGCTACATACCGACAAAACAACAGATTATAATTATTGCTTTTGTCCATTGGTTCTCTTTTCAAATCAAAATAACTAAAAGGCTTTTGAAACCATCCTAACTTTTTTATTTGAGAGTGCTCTGTTGTTAAAGCTTGAGAAGACGATCAAATGCTATTTGAGTAGACTATCACGTGATATTTGAGTAGACTATCACGTGATATTTGAGTAGACTATCACGTCATATTTGACAGCGATATGGAATGTATTTGACAAATACCAAATGCAATTCCATGCCGCCGACGTATTTGCTGTCCCATGGTTATACATGTATATGTAAATACTATAAGCATGAGTCGATTCGGCTGCCTCCCAGTGGATTATTTCACATCATATACATCATCATGTATAGCTCTAATCTTAAGCTGCGGTTCTAATTTAGTAAAAACTATCGCTGATATCGGCTGGCGCAACATTTCCCTGAATGTACAAAGACGTGGTTCCGAAATACAACGTTAATGACAAGTAAACAAGACAATGACGTTCTGACAATTGTTGAGTACAATGTCTCGGCCAGTGGTCAGTTCAGATAGCCGTTTTTGGACCTTACTTGACTTAATCTTCCCCAGTTCACTAAACTCTGTCTCAGGATCTAACACCGCATTAGCGTTATTGTTTTACTAGACTTAATCAGCTTCTATGTATCATGCTACTCTTTTAGAGGACACTTGTACATTATGCGTATGCAAAATCATTATTTTGAGGTTATTTCTGAAGATATTCCCGAATATGGGCCTATGCAGAAAAAAGTGAAAAATGGGGGGTGGGCTTATTCCCAAACATGGGCTTAAACCCGGTAAAATACGGTAATCAACAGGTAACAGGGTCACAAAAAATTATCGTTCGTCATAAACACTTGTCATGTTTAATAATTTCATCTCATCAATAAATGTGTCTATAATCAGAAATACTAACCAATAACCAGAGAGAGAGGATGGGTGCGAGCGAGCGAGCGAGCGAGAGAGAGACAGAGAGAGACAGAGAGACAGAGACAGAGAGACAGACAGACAGATAGAGAGAGAGAGACAGACAGAGAGAGAGAAAGAGACAGAGAGAGAAAGAGAGAGAAGGAGAGTATATTCCCTAAATAAGTAGTAAATTTTGTTATATTTCTAATCTATCATGAATACATTTTTTTAACAAAATTATATGATGTGTTTGTTGTCTTTTACTAATAGAGAACAAAGGGGGCACTGTCATTTATCTTATGTTCTATAATAAGATTCCGTATACAGCCGTGTGTATGACGTAAGACGGTATATTAACTGATAGTTCACCAGTTGTCTTCGTACAGACTTCCCGGTTCGTGCTATTAGTGAGTTAACATTTAATACACAAGACGAATAACGCCAGATAAAGCATCCTTTGTGTGTAAAATCCATATTTAATGATGTTTTTTTGTTCGTTCTAGTTTGACTCCCTAATGCATTGTTTGTTTGTCGATAGGACGCTGCCAAAGATTGTGCTGAAATAATCTTTTTCTGAGATTATTAAATTTATCTCATGTTCGATTTATTTAGTGTTTGTTACCAGTTGTAGCGCCTTGAACATCAGTATTGAGAAATGTAATATGTAACGGCCGACCATACAACGATGAAGTTCGTGTTTGGTAAGTTTAATGTGGATTTTATGTTGTATATTAGAAAATTCAATAGTTCATTGTGTGAAATGAATTTTATCACACTTTAACTGTTTTGATATAGATATTGTTTAAGATATACTAATCCGCCAATGGCTTCGTTAATTTGCCTGAAACAAAATCCCGAACAGATAGTTTTAATCAGATTCGGAATCCCTCGGCTCCTTGCACAGGACGCAAACCACTTACTCCAGATACAATTGTAATAGGGCTGAATTGCTTGTTCTATATCCAAAGCGCTAGGACACGCGGAATCGCTGATCCCTATGATTTCGGCCCGAATTGTTGCTTCCTAAGATATGACTGCACTATTGTATTCGTACGTAATACATGTAATGGTCATCCGTCTAGACTTTAGGGTTTGACCGACAAACGTCAAATGTATGACAGCTTTCAAAATAGCCAAATATTCATTCGGAAAAAAAGTATCTGCTGGCTGAAGAGAGATGGCCATTTTTGGTCAGTGGTTTTCATTCACTAGAAGTACATGTATTATGCAACCCTTTCCATGATTAAATCAAAGTTGTTCTCATAATATTTAATAGTTTACCCAGCCGCTGTATCTTGTCTGCACCACTGTACGGTCACTGTACTGCTGCTATCATAATATCATCATTTCAATACCCAATCATTTGACAAGTCTAATGTTTAAATTGATTTCTATTTGCTTTCAAATAACGTAAAAATTCAGAGTCGTAAAATATGTTTATGAATGCGAGGATATTTCAAATTTCAGTTTCAATAAAAGGCCCGTAAGCTTATCATGTTGCTGAGTGCTTTAAGTTACAGACATCTAACATGGAATCACAACAGAACGGAAAACATGGGAGCGATATGTCGCCTACTGAACAGTCATCGCTGTCGTCGAAAGAAGTGATAAACGTCACAACCTATCTTCAGTACATGTGGGTACCCCTGGAGGTATAGAGGCCTGACCGATCTGTGTTACATGTTTACAAATACGTTAAGTTGATCACCAGTCGCCTTATGTCCAACGGCATTCTAAAACAAGTGCGAACTCGTAAACAAGTTTTAAATCTAGGTCGCATTCAGATGATGGAACGCTCTCAAAAAGTGAGTCGGGGTCGTGACAACCGGCAGGCCTATGTGTGATCCTTGATAGCATCGTGTCGTCAATAGAATATCCCCAGTGGTTACAATGCCGGGTATGTAACTTCCCCATCACTAACTGAGGTAGGGCTAACACGAACTGGGCACTGTGTATCCTATACTGAAAGTAAATCGAGTACAGTCATGAGGTAAAACAAGAAATGAATCGAAACACCGAGAAATAAAAGAAATATGGATATTTGTTATTCATTTGTATTGACTTTCTTTGTGAACAATATGTTTAAATGGTAAGGAGTATAGTATAAGCAATCACGATAAAGGTTTGTCGTGTGAAGACTAATTCCGGATATCAGGTCCGCCACCTCCGGAATTTAGACAGACCTTGGCAGGCCTCGTTTGGGACCTCTGGATGTCCGGCAACGTGATAAGAACACACACCAACTTTACCTACGACAAAAGGTTTGTTTCTGGACATTACAATGACTCTTATAATATAAACATACAACAGGTTCATTAACATAAATCATTCACGACAAGTAATGAACTCGCAATGTTGTTTTTGCTTTATTTTCAAGCACGGCGTCTCCTTGCAAGGTTCCACAATTTGGAAACTTTTTCATTCAAAGCCTTGACAACAAAATGAATATTACCTTTGTTTCCTTAGCAATAACGAAAAAAAGCCCAAGATCAAATTAAGGAGGTGTTAAAATGGATAAACTTTAAATGTAAGGAACTTGAACAAACTATTAGAACGGAGAATAAGACCTAGCGTTCCGGAATGATAAGCGTTTTCTGTTTTATCGACAATGATTCAACACAATGCATTTTAAATCCAGTCTATGACACGTCTTAAGAATTAGAGCTATTGACTAGAGACAATGGAACCAATAGGCAGTGACAATCAAGCTGTGTTTATACCCTGTTTGTCAGCGTCCTTAGAAGAATGAGGAAAACGTTTTTGCAGTGATAGGATCAATATACCCACTCCGTGACAAGTGTTTACCGACACAATCTCAATCTAATGCTTCTTAGATAATTGAATCGCATTTGATAATAAAATGATTTGCTATATATACATATACATGTGTTATTGTTCCAGTTTCATAGAGGTTTTGATTTTTTTTTTTTAAATAAACATGTTCTGTATCCAATCACTGATTTATGTTCCACACTCCCCGTCAATTTTCATTAAAATGAAATTGAAAATTATATAGGTATATATTTATTCGGTATGATGATCGTGAGAGGATTGTCTTGTTCAGTAGATATGACGTCACAAACTACCGGAGTAAGTCTGACGTAAGTATAAGGAGTGTTTTAAGAGATATTAGCGTCCCTATATATAACAATATAAACTGTATCACTCTTGATAACCACTTAAACATGCCACTTTATAAAATTCATTATAATCTGATCGCGACATCTCCATATCGATAAGATGAAGCATGTGTGTTCTCGTGTCATTTAAAGACACCGCTAATTGATTTAGATATAGTTTTGAATCTCTTACATTTAACTTTTTCTTTTTTTAATTTATATATGATGATATTGATACCTCAAAATCGATAAAACGAAGACAAAAACAACAGATAATACCGATAACCATACTGAAACTGTAATTCTAATTCAAAATCGAAAAAAACGAGGCCACAAATAACAGAGAATACCGAGTTCATAATGAAACCGTAATTCTAACTTAAGATATGGAAAAACTATTTATTTACATGCAGATCCTAAAAGACAGAAATTAAAGCCAAGTATTCCTCTTGAGAAAGCGACTTTGCTCCATCCACCATGCAAACCTAAGTTCGTGTTTAAGTCCCAATTCCAAACTGAAAGTTAAGTCAATGACTGCTTGACCATATATACATGCTTCGAACACATCTGACTTCACATCGCACGAGGAAATAGAATATTTTGAAACGATGCCATGAAATCGACAACAAACCATTCTCGTCTCCTTCATCAACCTGTATCTCTAACAACCTCGGCGTCGGTTTTGTTTTTCGTCGGTAGTCGACATGCGACACGGAATTCGTAATAATGGGAACACGTCCTTATACATTGTAGGTTGGGGAAGCAGGAATTCGTAATAATGGGAACACGTCCTTATACACTGTAGGTTGGGGAAGCAGGAATGTTCCTATCTAGAAATGGACCATTTACAGTTGGAAGATTGAAATCGTTACGCTTATACGGCTAAGTAAAGATCCGGGTAAGTGGTTGATGCTGAGAGTCTGTGGTGTCCTTGATTTAAAGTTCCATGGGTCAGTGACACGGCCAATTAAGGTTGTTGGTTTTTTTATGTTTTCAATTTTTTTTTTTTTTTTTTAATTTTTTTTGTGTGTGTGTGTGTGGGGGGGGGGGGGGGGTTAAGACATCATTGTCAATATGCCTATAGGGGAAAGTGAATGACCGTTCTATAAGCTCCTCAGTGCAACCAGTGTCGTATGAAAACAAAAACAAGCCTAACAACAGAGGACAAAGTTTGCTTCCAAGGGTATGCAAATAGTCTGTTGAAGCTGAGGTGACCAGACTCATTGACTTATTGAAGATTAACGAACTACTCTCCAGTATGGTTCACAAACCGTACATGTACACGAAGTGAAATGAAAATCTCATTTCTATCAGGGATCCGTCTCAGGAGTGTTCACCTCCTGCCTGGGGCACCATCTACAATTTAATTGGTTAACAAATTAGAAATGGCGTACAATAAGGGCTGCACGTCATCGGAGAGCTGATAACACCTCTAGAGCTTTTTAAATCTGGTGTTGGCTGGAACAGTCTATTAGACAGACGAAGAAATGAATTTACAAATATCACAGGTGAAGTTTAAAAAAACAACGACAACAAACAAACAAAAAATCCTGATATAAATATGTGAGGTTTTTTTCTGGTGTGTTTTCCAATGAAACTCCATTCTAAAACTTCCCGTAGACAACCATTCGTCTTCACCTGAACTTCAGTTATAGTAAACTGCCAAACATAAACGTGAACGCATTCAGAACACTAGAAAATTAATGAAAGTCAGTAAACTGAAGATCCGGATAAAGACAATTTCAAAATATTTTCAAGAAAAATTTATTTTATCCTGATTCCTGTCGTATTGGACTAATGAAATTGTATATCAGAGGATGTAATTTAAGGGTCACATGTAGGAGAATGAGGTTGAATCATAAAAGCGAATAAATGCTTACAAATTTGCACAAAACTAGTCATTAAAATACCAAAATGTTTGTCTAGACACGCATTTTATCAAAGTGGTTAATACTTTTCTGTAGATGCTGACATTTCCTTCTGTGGACTTTCTGGTAGGATGATGATAATCAAATAATTGAACGATAAGCATACTGTTATATCTTTCAATATCAGTTTAAATGTAAAAATGAAGAAATCACTTGTATAAGTAAAAAACATGTGGTTCACAATTTCCTGAAATAAGAACGTCTGCTGAAAATTTGCAATATCCAAATTATGAACAATCTGACACTGTTTCTAAGAAAGGTGATGCTTTTGATTTGAATATACTACATGTATATAAAGCAAAGTGTATATATATATATATCTGTATCTACATGTGTAGTAACTTGTATTATGTACTACAATGTATTCTTGCTTATTTCTTTTGTTTATCATATGTGTCCTCATGTGTATCTTCATGTGTCTGAGTGTATCAATAATTTTTTTTAATCTTAAAATCTTGAAAAACACAAAATATA
Organism: Pecten maximus; assembly: GCF_902652985.1. Lineage (NCBI taxonomy): Eukaryota > Metazoa > Mollusca > Bivalvia > Pectinida > Pectinidae > Pecten > Pecten maximus. The sequence continues at coordinate 1,111,667 of NC_047023.1, read as the reverse complement.
GGAATATCTGTTTGACCGATTTCACTTAAGGTCCGTATAAACACTTGTTTTATTTTGACCTTGAAATTCAAATGGTGGCCGTGAATAATTTCACACAAATTTGGCATGTGTGAATTTAAAACATCAAGATGCTTTTAATAGACAATATCACGAGTTATAAACATGATGTTTTTATAAACAATTGTTCAACCGCTGAGTTTAAGGTAAAGATGCATATTTCTGGAAACGGCCCCTAATTCCACAGTTTTTAAAACTATTTGTCTTGAAATCATCCTTCTTTCATTTTCTACGGTGAAGTGTGTAAATAGTTTTTATGCCATATTAGTGTAATCTTAAGCACAGGAATTTATTTTATTTTCACCTCGAAATTCAAATGACAGCTGGCACGTATGGTGTAGAAACTATTATATGCATCGACTTTTTAATTATATTGCATGATTTCATCATTACAAGATTTTTTTATCGTTAAATTATATGTTGTCATACGATTTAGTTTTAAACTTATATTACATTATTATAACAATACTATATATTGAATAATATATAGAATCAATTCCAAGTCACTGACATTTAAAGTAATAGAAATGTTTTATAGAAATCTTGTAAACACACATTTTCCTCGACGTGGGATAATTAGGTGTACTTCCGTTCAGACAATAGACTGTGTTGTTACAGAGGTCAACCCTCTCTGATAAAATGCCTGCTGATGACATGCAATCGACACCTGTCAAAAGGCGGAGTGTCCGAGCTATGACGTAACGTCCCGTGATCCTGGAATGACCAGCTTGACCCCTGATGCTTAGTAAGAACTCTTAATAAGTACTGTCAAATCGTAATGATGCACGTGCTATCAACTGAGGTTTGTATGTGCTATTGTATCAAATATACAGACATAATGTTGAACGTGGACACTTGTATCGACCACAGAATTAATTGTACACGTGTCTATTACAAGTATCCGCTTCGCTCTGATTATGTAAATCCAGCTCCAATAGACTCCAATATAGTTAGATATTTTATTAGCTAGTGCTAGTCTTTTTGCACTGTAATATATAATAACTTTTCTCCGTCAATGAAGGAAAGCAGTTTTAGTTTGGAATAAGATCGTCAGAGAGGACAATACTCTTTAAAAATACACAGCGACCAAATACGACGTGATTTGATATACTACAGCGGCTAACTACTGTAGCTGTAGGTAAGACGTTTGGGAGATATCCAATGATGTGTAGAATTCGTAGATATATTTTACAGGGAAAATAAATTGTTGTTACGCCTTATCCGCTGAGGCGAAGCTCGGCAGGTCTTGTCGTTGACAGCGCCAGGATCGAAACGCTCAGCGTCCGCAGCTCAAGGTGTCCGACAGTAGCTATGAGAGCGTGCAGCGTCCCGACGCGTACACTGGCGGTTAGTCAGGAGTATACAGGGGGGAAATGACTCCGGATTTATTGACCAACTAGACGAAATTAACTTAAAGGTAAGTCTTATATAAGTATAAAGTTTTAATTTACACAGGAACCTTACAGCCTTAAGATTGCTAACAAAAGATATATATAGATTTCGTTTCTTAAACAGTTCTTTATACAAGAGGAATGGTAGTTTTGGGACAAACGGAATTGCCAACCAGTTATATTTTGATTGAGACATTTTTTTATAATGTCACTGTATACTTGATAAAGATGAGGTTTTATTTATCTATTTTTACCATCGATACATGACACGGATTCCTCTCCCCTACCTTCCCATCTCCCCCAGTATACACTGTTATTGCCCCTGTGGCATAACAAGTTATAAAATGTTTTGACTAAAAAACAGAAACACATTAACGGCATAAAAAGTTGTCATATTTAAATCATTTCTTAAAAATATTTATAATTAACAATAGTCAATCGAGATTTTAACCAAAATGCATTGACGATTTTTGTAACAATATTGAACCCTAAAGATGTTTCTACTTCATCTGTTCGCGATTATCAGTATTTAAAGAGTCCATAAAAGTCAAATTGCAAAGAAGCTAGATATATATCAGACGAAATGTGTTTGGATTTTTGTCTGATATAGATCGGATTGTACGTGACATGTTTTAAACAATTCCAATTAAATATGACAAGTTTTTCCTATGCATAAGTCAGATTGAATGTTACGAGTTTTATATAAGTCAGATTTAATGTTACGAGTTTTATATAAGTCAGATTTAATGTTACGAGTTTTATATAAGTCAGATTGAATGTTACGAGTTTTATATAAGTCAGATTGAATGTTACGAGTTTTATATAAGTCAGATTTAATGTTACGAGTTTTATGTAAGTCCGATTAAAGGTTACGAGTTTTATATAAGTCACATTGAATGTTACACGTTTTATCAATTTAGATTGAATGTTACTAGTTTTATATAAGTCAGATTGAATGTTACTAGTTTTATATAAGTCAAATTGAACGTTACGAGTTTTATAAAGTCAAATTGAATGCAAGGGAGTTTCCTCCAGCCAGATTGTAAAATAACGAGTTTTATAAAGTTGGATTGTATATTACGAGTTTTAATAAGCCGGATTGTATATTAAGAGTTTTATAAAGTCGGATTGTATATTAAGAGTTTTATAAAGTCGGATTGTATATTACGAGTTTTAATAAGCCGGATTGTATATTACGAGTTTTAATAAGCCGGATTGTATATTACGTGTTTTAATAAGCCGGATTGTATATTACGAGTTTTGATAAACCGGATTGTATATTACGAATTTTATAAAGTCAGATTGTATATGTGACGAGTTTTATATAATTCAGTTGTATTTGACGATTTTTCATATTGTGCATAATTGATTGTACGTGACAATTTTCATATATTCCAGACTTATACATGTACATGACCAGTTTTATATAATTCAGATTGTATGTGACCAGTTTTATATACTTTTAGACTTTTACGTGACGATTTGTACTTTGTATTCCACAATTTATGTAAGTAAGATATAATTTTATGAGTTAAGATTTTTCTTGACGAATTTTATATATTTCAGATTATTCATGGCGAGTTTTATATAATTCAGATTTTTCGTAACGAGTTTTATATTTTTCAGATTTTTCGAAACGAGTTTTATATAATTCAGATTATTCGTGACGAGTTTTATATAATTCAGATTATTCGTGACGAGTTTTATATAATTCAGATTATTCGTAAGGAGTTTTATATAATTCAGATTATTCGTAAGGAGTTTTATATAATTCAGATTATTCATGACGAGTTTATATAATTCAGATTATTCATGACGAGTTTTATATAATTCAGATTATTCATGACGAGTTTTATATAATTCAGATTATTCGTGACGAGTTTTATATAATTCAGATTATTCGTGACGAGTTTTATATATTTCAGATTATTCGTGACGAGTTTTATATAATCCAGATTATTCGTGACGAGTTTTATATAATTCAGATTATTCGTAAGGAGTTTTATATATTTCAGATTATTCGTGACGAGTTTTATATAATCCAGATTATTCGTGACGAGTTTTATATAGTTCAGATTATTCGTAAGGAGTTTTATATATTTCAGATTATTCGTGACGAGTTTTATATAATCCAGATTATTCGTGACGAGTTTTATTATAATCCAGATTATTCGTGACGAGTTATATATTTTTCAGATTATTCGTGACGAGTTTTATATAATTCAGATTATTCATGACGAGTTTTATTATAATCCAGATTTTTCGTGACGAGTTTTATATAATTCAGATTATTCATGACGAGTTTTATATAATCCAGATTATTCGTGACGAGTTTTATATTTATCAGATTTTCGTGACGAGTTTAATATATTCCAGATTATTCGTGACGAGTTTTAGATATTTAAACTTTTTCGTGTGGACTTATATATATTTCAGATTGTATTGTATACTATGAGTTATCTAAGTCAGATTATATATGGGACGAGTTCATAAAGTCGCATTGAATGTGTGCAAGTTTTATCAAGTTCAATTGTGTTCTACGAGTTTCGTAATTTATAAAGTCAGATTGTGTATAATCGTGATTTATAACGCCAGATTATGTATAATTGTGATTTATAACGTCAGATTGTGTATAATGGTGATTTATAGAGTCAGTTTATATATAATCGTGATTTATAAAGTCAGATTATATGTAATCATGATTTATAAAGTCAGATCAATTATGATCGTGTTTTATGAAACCGGATTTTGAATCACCGTGATTTATACAGCCAGGTTGTGTGTAATCTTGATTTATAGAGTGAGATTGTGTATAATCTTGACTAATAAATTCCAGATAAATTTTAATCATGATTTATAAAGTCAGGTTATGTATAATCGTGATTTATATATTCACACTGTGTATAATCGTGATTCATTTATTCACACTGTGTATAATCGTGATTTATAACGTCAGATTATGTATAATCGTGATTTATAAAGTCAGATTGTGTATAATCGTGATTTATAAAGTCAGATTATATATAATCGTGATTTATAACGCCAGATTATGTATAATCGTGATTTATAAAGTCATATTATGTATAATCGTGATTTATAAAGCCTATTATGTATAATCGTGATTTATAAAGCCATATTATGTATAATCGTGATTTATAAAGTCAGATTATGTATAATCGTGATTTATGAAGTCATATTATGTATAATCGTGATTTATAAAGTCAGATTATGTATAATCGTGATTTATAAAGTCAGATTGTGTATAATCGTGATTTAGAAAGACAGATTATATATAATCGTGATTTATGAAGTCATATTATGTAAATTCGTGATTTATAAAGCCATATTATGTATAATCGTGATTTATAAAGCCATAGTATGTATAATCGTGATTTATAAAGTCAGATTGTGTATGATCGTGATTTATAAAGTCAGATTGTGTATAATCGTGATTTATAAAGTCAGATTATGTATAATCATGATTTATGAATTCACATTATGTAACTCCGTGATTTATAAAATCAGATTGTGTATAATCGTGATTTATAAAGTCAGATTATGTTAAATCGTGATTTATAAAGTCAGATTGTGTATAATCGTGATTTATAAAGTCAGATTATGTATAATTGTGATTTATAAAGTCAGATTAATTATAATCGTGATTTATAGAGTCAGATTGTGTATAATCGTGATTTATGAAGTCATATTATGTAAAATCGTGATTTATAAAGTCAGATTATGTATAATTGTGATTTATAAAGTCAGATTATGTATAATCTTGATTTATAAAGTCAGATTGTGTATAATCGTGATTTAGAAAGACAGATTATGTTTAATCGTGATTTATGAAGTCATATTATGTAAAATCGTGATTTATAAAGCCATATTATGTATAATTGTGATTTATAAAGTCAGATTATATATAATCGTGATTTATAAAGTCAGATTGTGTATAATCGTGATTTATGAAGTCACATTATGTAACACCGTGATTTATAAAGCCATATTATGTATAATCGTGATTTATAAAGTCAGATTGTGTATAATCGTGATTTATAAAGTCATATTATGTATAATCGTGATTTATAAAGTCAGATTGTGTATAATCGTGATTTATAACGCCATATTATGTATAATCGTGATTTATAAAGTCAGATTTTAGTTTGTTTTTGTTTTAAGATTCGTATTCCTTGTACTATTTTCATCACCTGTTTGTACCTTGGTCATTTCTGTCCACCTACATCTACAGAGTAAGTGTAGTTTACAGCTGTGAACTACCAATGTTTTTATATCCGAATTCTTTTTTACTGTCACAGCAAATCCAGGTGTCAGTAAGCTCATATATTTGTTTAGAAAATATCCGGATTTCTACACAAACTGTAAATTACATTATAGGACAAGCTATCTTTTTGGTATTTAGTGACAGTAATTTATTCGAGGACCAGACGACAATGCGCGTTCGATTTCAGTTATGTGGCTTAAAACGATTTGTCAACAAATGTATTGCCTTTCCTCACAGATAAATCTATTTTAGGGAGTCCGAGCACATTAGGGAGTGGTTTGTATCATTCGCATGAATGAATCTTACCGCATGATTAGACAAACAACATGTAAATACAGCACTAGTGTTCGAATGTTTATCATTAGATTTAAATAGCACGAGGGAATCATGTGGCACAGATCTATATTACGCACGGCATTACCAGTACTACACACGTCATTACCTGTACTACACACGTCATTACCTGTACTACACATGTCATTACCTGTACTACACATGTCATTACCTGTACTACACACGTCATTACCTGTACTACACACGTCATTACCTGTACTACACACGTCATTACCTGTACTACACACGGCATTACCTGTACTACAAACGTCCTTACCTGTACTACACACGTCATTACCTGTACTACATACGGCATTACCTGTACTACACACGGCATTACCTGTACTACACACGTCATTACCTGTACTACATACGGCATTACCTGTACTACACACGTCATTACCTGTACGTCATCACCTGTACTACACACGGCATTACCTGTACTACACACGTCATCACCTGTACGTCATCACCTGTACTACACACGGCATTACCTGTACTACACACGTCATTACCTGTACTACACACGGCATTACCTGTACTACACGCGGCATTACCTGTACTACACACGGCATTACCTGTACTACACACGTCATTCCCTGTACTACAAACGTAATTACCTGTACTACCCAGGTCATTACCTGTACTACACACGTCATTACCTGTATTACACACGTCATTACCTGTACTACACAAGTCATTACCAGTACTACACACGTCATTACCTGTACTACATACGGCATTACCTGTACTACACACGGCATTACTTGTACTACATACGGCATTACCTGTACTACAAACGTCATTTCCTGTACTACAAACGTCGTTTCCTGTACTACACACGTCATTACCTGTACTACACACGTCATAACCTGAACTACACACGTAATTACCTGTACTACACATGTCATTACCTGTACTACACACGTCATTACTTGTATTACACACGGCATTACCTGTACTACACACGTAATTACCTTTACTACGCACGTCATTACCTGTACTACACACGTCATTACCTGTATTACACACGTCATTACCTGTACTACACACGTCATTACCTGTACTACACACGTCATTACCTGTACTACACAAGTCATTACCTGTACTACACACGTCATTACCTGTACTACACAAGTCATTACCTGTACTACACAAGTCATTACCTGTACTACACACGTCATTACCTGTACTACACAAGTCATTACCTGTATTACACACGTCATTACGTGTACTTCAGACGTCATTATCTGTACATTTCAAGAACAACCACCAGATGATTTCCAAATCCCAGCCACTAATTAACCTCAAAATCACAACAACAAAATAACCTCTATACAACAACCACCAAATGACCTCCAAATCACAACCTCCAAATGACCTCTATACCGCAACCACCAAATGACCTCTATACCACAACCACCAAATGACCTATATACCACAACCACCGAATAAACTCCAAATCACAACACAAAATGACCTCCAAATCACAACCACCAAATGACCTCTAAGTCACAATCAAATTACCTTTAAATCACAACCACCAAATGACCTCTAAGGCACAATCAAATTACCTTTAAATCACAACCACAAGATGACCTCTAAATCATAGTAAAATTTTCTCTAATATATGTAAATAATGACATCGCAAATAAACAGTATCCTTCCCTCAGTATATTGTGCTTCCTTCCATTACAAACAAACCACGACAAAGATTGCTAGCATAGACAAAAGTCCGTTTCAGTTAAATGAAAATCAGATATCGTCGTGTTTGGTCCTAACTGGTATCGGCACCATCATTACATGTACAATACCATATCATATTGAAAGGCTGGTGTTTAGCGCGGCCGAATGTCACATATCAGACTCCATACATAATATGCTATTACTGTAATGTAACATCTCACTCCAAACCAGGATCTGCAGACTCCACCAATCCATTCAAACACACTCGCATGCCACATCTGCAGTCTGATTGATCTCGTTCTCGTTAGCTGGCAATTTTCTGCAGTGAAACAATATTTCATCAACGACTTCTGTCCTCTACCTAATGTCTTGCAGACAGAGATCTCTCTCCCATTAACGAATCCATTTGGCTTCAATATGTACCTATTTACATTTTAGTTGAAGTAACTGGGCTAATTTTTTGGCGAATTCTCTTATAACAGGAAACATAATGAAACACTGTTGTTACAAATTGGCTATTTTCACTCTAACACGCGATTTAAGTTTGTGCCTATATATAATCTAACAATAGTATTGGACGACACCGATCTGAGGGTCACATGTATATTAGGAAATTCGTAAACGAGGGCAAATGATTCAAAATATTCTAACGTAGATTGTAGTGGGGAAACAATCAAGGTGATTTGGAATGAGTTATTACCCTCTATAATATACACAAACATGAACACTTTTAACTCACAACTTAAACGGGTTCAGTTACACCGTCGGATGTTTTTAATGCACGAATAAAAATGTATACTACAACCACAGCTGTTCTTAACGGGTCATACAAACACCCTTAGCTCGTGTAATTGTAATTTTTTTTTAAATACCTAACTCTAGTAAAAATAATACCACTTACAACAACCACTTGTTGTCTAACCTCTGTATACATCATTATTGTGACGTCATGAATATATGACGTCACACAGTTATTTCGCTGGTGACAAAAATACCGTCTGATAATTCACATGTCTTAAAGCCGCACTAGCCTCAACACCAAATTTATTTCTAATATACTTGTATCCAATGCGCAACATGTCATTTAATGTATTTGGTGTATTGATAAGGCTATGGAATCATCGTATCCACCTCAACAGTGATACATTGACGTGGAGGTTAATATCGCGAGTCGTAACGGTGAGGTCAGAGGTTAATAATTGTAATATCGTGAGTCGTAACGGTGAGGTCGGAGGTTAATAATTGTAATATCGTGAGTCGTAACGGTGAGGTCGGAGGTTAATAATTGTAATATCGTGAGTCGTAACGGTGAGGTCAGAGGTTAATAATTGTAATGTCGTGAGTCGTAACGGTGAGGTCGGAGGTTAATAATTGTAATATCGTGAGTCGTAACGGTGAGGTCAGAGGTTAATAATTGTAATATCGTGAGTCGTAACGGTGAGGTCGGAGGTTAATAATTGTAATATCGTGAGTCGTAACGGTGAGGTCGGAGGTTAATAATTGTAATATCGTGAGTCGTAACGGTGAGGTCGGAGGTTAATAATTGTAATATCGTGAGTCGTAACGGTGAGGTCAGAGGTTAATAATTGTAATATCGTGAGTCGTAACGGTGAGGTCGGAGGTTAATAATTGTAATATCGTGAGTCGTAACGGTGAGGTCGGAGGTTAATAATTGTAATGAGTCGCCGTAACGGTGAGGTCGGAGGTTAATAATTGTAATGAGTCGCCGTAACGGTGAGGTCGGAGGTTAATAATTGTAATATCGTGAGTCGTAACGGTGAGGTCAGAGGTTAATAATTGTAATATCGTGAGTCGTAACGGTGAGGTCGGAGGTTAATAATTGTAATGAGTCGCCGTAACGGTGAGGTCGGAGGTTAATAATTGTAATATCGTGAGTCGTAACGGTGAGGTCAGAGGTTAATAATTGTAATATCGTTAGGTGTAACGGTGAGGTCGGAGGTTAATGATTGTAATATCGTGAGTCGTAACGGTGAGGTCAGAGGTTAATAATTGTAATATCGTGAGTCGTAACGGTGAGGTCGGAGGTTAATAATTGTAATATCGTGAGTCGTAACGGTGAGGTCGGAGGTTAATAATTGTTATATCGTGAGTCGTAACAGTGAGGTCGGAGGTTAATAATTGTAATGAGTAGTCGTTACGGTGAGGTCGGAGGTTAATAATTGTAATATCGTGAGTCGTAACGGTGAGGTCAGAGGTTAATAATTGTAATGTCGTGAGTCGTAACGGTGAGGTCAGAGGTTAATAATTGTAATGAGTCGCCATAACGGTTAGGTCTGAGGTTAATAATTGTAATGAGTCGCCGTAACAGACATATTGTGGGGTTGTACATGGATATATAAACAGTCTGTCCATTTTGATTAGTTCGCTATCGTACTTTAAAACAATACCGAAATATTGAAAGAAGATATAAAGCTCAATTTATTTATATTAGAACCCATTAATCAACCTACAACTCTTAGAGAGGCTTACCCGCAGACGGACCGGTAAACGGCACATCTCCGATCACTAAATAAACTTCAGTACACGTTTCTATGTGACAAAATTAGAGGCTTTCCGACTTTATTTCTTGAAAACAATTACAGAATATGTATTTAAAAGGCGTTTTAAAACTCAACCTGAGAGGGAAATGTATGGAATATAACGGCAAATCTTCTTTGTAAATCGCCGCTGCCTTTGAAGTTATCACTGTGCGGCATTGTGCACGTGCTTGTTTCTTTGATGTGTCAATCCAATTAGACTCCACTTTATAGCCGGGGACTTATTGCGGGTTGCGATTAAATAAATAATATTTAAAAAATGAGGTTTTAATATCACTTTTCAGCGTTTTATAAGGAAAATAAAATGAAAAACTCAACAATTCCAACAATCTGTCATGTGTAAAAAATGTTTTACCCAGTTCAATTGCTCCCTGTCATCATGTGAGGTCAATGTACAATTGGGGAAATTAATCACAAACAAAATGCGATCTATAAAATCAGAGAGATCCGAATGTTAATTGTTGGTCAGTCCACGCACAGTGGCCTTGTAGTTTGGTTATGGAAGGAAATCGATAAAATCAGAGAGGAATTCCTGAGTACCATCTGACCATCAGGATAACAGTTGACCGCTCGTGGACGCACTAACACCAAATAATATATCTCAAAAATAAGTTTCTAGCGTAATTTAGCGAGCTCCAACATACCTATCTATCTCAAACTTTACAATAACTGCTTACTAATCAATAATGCTGGTAGCTTTTTGGGACGCTTGTTTTGTTGATATTCTCATAGATTGCCAACCGGAAATGGGTAAACAGCTATAATGGCGGATCAGCTGTCGGATTAAAATGGCGTAATCAGTCAGTTACACTGATCCCTGTTTCTAGAATATAAATAAACACTGGACGTGATTTTAATCCCTTTGAAACCTGTAGGCTCTGAACTAGGACGAGATAAGCCAGTTTAAGAATTATTTACATAAACTCCGTGTACGGGTTGTCTATGGTTATTTTCCTAGCTCTGAGAGGCGTGGGGAGGATAAAGATACTGTCTTTGACTGACGCCTGTCAGACCAGTGTCCAGGGGATCCAGTAGCTCCCGGCAAGCCAACAATCTTAGGCACCAAGGGATACAGTACCGCCAGCAAAACCGACAGTCGGACGCTTATCTTTACGGTGCTTATGTGGCCAACACGACACTTTGATCGAGATAAAAATTAGCCGAAATGTAAATCGGCAAGGACATTCCAACATCTGCATATTGCTGATTTAGAGTAATCGCCCTGTGTGTCTCAAATGTGAAAAAAAATATAAAGATAGAAAAAGATAATTGTGTATATTGCATTTACACAGATATTATATGCAACAAAAAGCGCAAAAGATATTACGGGATAAAATCATTGTGTAGAAGAGGCCAATAAGAGAGCTCGATACTCAAGCTGCATTAGATGTAATCAATAAGAGAGCTCGATACTAAGCCTGTATAGAAGTGACCAATATGAGAGCTCGATACTGAAGTTGTATAAAAGTGACCAATAAGAGAGCTCGATACTAAAGCTGTATAGAAATGACCAATAAGAGAGCTCGATACTGAAGTTGTATAGAATTGACTAATAAGAGAGCTCGATACTGAAGTTGTATAGAAGTGACCAATAAGAGAGCTCGATACTGAAGTTGTATAGAAGTGACCAATAAGAGAGCTCGATACTGAAGTTGTATAGAAGTGACCAATAAAAGAGCTCGATACTAAAGCTGTATAGAAATGACCAATAAGAGAGCTCGATACTAAGCCTGTATAGAAATGACCAATAAGAGAGCTCGATACTGAAGTTGTATAGAAGTGACCAATAAGAGATCTCGATACTAAACTTGTATCTGTAGCTGTATAAAAGTGACCAATAAGAGAGCGCGATACTTAAGTACAAAGATCACATAACTATTTTGAAATGAAGTTTTTGATTCGATTCCGGTCAATTGAATATTTTGTGGAAAATTGTAATAAACAAATGTCTTTTTATCAATTATAGATATATTTCAATCGCGTGGTCTGACTAGTTTCACGCCAATATTGTTTTTTTCTGTTAAGAATTGTCTTGTTGTATTTTAATACAAAAATATGTACTAACCTATATTCCCTATAGTTTGAAATTTGAAACAAAATCTCAAACAAATTAAAAAGTATCATTTTCATTATAATTTTGATAAGAAACAGTGGTCGGTCTCTCATGTGGCCGACTTATTTGTTGTTACAGTATAGACTATCATATATACTCTGTATAAGTATCTTCACAGCTGTTCTAAGGATGTTAAACAATATTAAAGACGGAACAATACAAATCGGCATAGTTTATTTGTATAGTTTTAATCTGTTTGTGCTGTTGCTACGTAAAAGCCAGTAACAAACTTATGGCGTTACTTCCGGTGATTGTGGAGACTTGATTTAATGGTTCGTCTTGTCGGGTCTTGGGGTTCCGCCTGAAACGGTGATTTGAGATTGAAAGTATACATAATTCTTAGTTTAAACATCTTCTTGGGATGTATTTCAAAACAAACATTACAAAAAACAAAAACAAAAACGAAAAAAAATGTAAAAAACAAAAATGAAAAAAAAACAAAAAAAAACCCAAAAAACATGCAAAACAAAGCAATACCGAACCAAACAGTAAAAATCTAAACAATACAAATCTAAACAATACAAAACTAAACAATATATCACGTGACTTTTATCAAACTGACATCAATAAAATCACATGACTATCATTTGATGAAGGCGGAAGTGAAATCGTTATATCAAACAAGTGGACTATACCAACTGAAGGCAGAGATTGAGAAACCCGTAGATAGTCTTAGTCCCGGGAGAAATTCAACTCGCCGTGTTTATCAATAGACCACGGCTACTTAGGACGTGACGGAGTCTATTTCATCAATCAACCCCTCAGGTCTATCGCAGACAGCGAAAACGACAACATGTTGGTTAGCCGGGCTGAAATCCATTACCGGAAAAACGATTTCCTTACCATCAACTCTCAGCGTGTAATAGTGTCGTAGTTGTCACTCAATGTTAAGTACAGAGTGTCGTAGAGACATAAAGGAATGGTAGAAGAAAGGAAAGACGGAAGTAATGGGAATGATATAGGTGTACTAGTCCCCAAGGATATGGGTGTACTAGTCCCCAAGGATATGGGTGTACTAGTCCCCAAGGATATGGGTGTACTAGTCCCCAAGGTTATGGGTATACTAGTCCCCAAGGATATAGGTGAATTAGTCCCCAGGGATATAGGTGTACTAGTCCCCAAGGATAGAGGTGTATTAGTCCTCAAGGATATGGGTGTACTAGTCCCCAAGGATATAGGTGTATTAGTCCCCAGGGATATAGGTGTACTAGTCCCCAAGGATATAGGTGTATTAGTCCCCAAGGATATGGATGTATTAGTCCCCAAGGATATAGGTGTATTAGTCCCCAGGGATATAGGTGTATTAGTCCCCAGGGATATAGGTGTACTAGTCCCCAAGGATATAGGTGTATTAGTCCCCAAGGATATGGGTGTACTAGTCCCCAAGGATAGAGGTGTATTAGTCCTCAAGGATATGGGTGTACTAGTCCCCAAGGATATAGGTGTATTAGTCCCCAGGGATATAGGTGTACTAGTCCCCAAGGATATAGGTGTATTAGTCCCCAAGGATATGGATGTATTAGTCCCCAAGGATATAGGTGTATTAGTCCCCAGGGATATAGGTGTATTAGTCCCCAGGGATATAGGTGTACTAGTCCCCAAGGATATAGGTGTATTAGTCCCCAAGGATATAGGTGTACTAGTCCCCAAGGATATAGGTGTATTAGTCCCCAAGGATATAGGTGTACTAGTCCCCAAGGATATAGGTGTATTAGTCCCCAAGGATATAGGTGTACTAGTCCCCAAGGATATAGGTGTATTAGTCCCCAAGGATATGGATGTATTAGTCCCCAAGGATATAGGTGCATTAGTCCCCAAGGATATGGGTGTATTAGTCCCCAAGGATATGGGTGTATTAGTCCCCAAGGATATGGGTGTACTAGTCCCCAAGGCTATAGGTGCATTAGTCCCCAAGGATATAGGTGTATTAGTCCCCAAGGATATAGGTGTATTAGTCCCCAAGGATATAGGTGTACTAGTTCCCAAGGATATAAGTGTATTAGTCCCCAAGGATATAGGTGTATTAGTCCCAAAGGATATAGGTGTATTAGTCCCCAAGGATATGGGTGTATGAGTCCCCAAGGATATGGATGTACTAGTCCCCAAGGATATAGATGTACTAGTCCCCAAGGATATGGGTGTACTAGTCCCCAAGGATATAGGTGTATTAGTCCCGTAGGATATGGGTGTACTAGTCCCCAAGGATATAGGTGTATTAGTCCCCAAGGATATATGTGTATTAGTCCCCAAGGATATGGGTGTATTAGTCCCCAAGGATATGGGTGTATTAGTCCCCAAGGATATGGGTGTATGAGTCCCCAAGGATATGGATGAACTAGTCCCCAAGGATATGGGTGTACTAGTCCCCAAGGATATGGGTGTATTAGTCCCCAAGGATAAAGGTGTATTAGTCCCCAAGGATATGGGTGTATTAGTCCCCAAGGATATGGGTGTACTAGTCCCCAAGGATATGGATGTACTAGTCCCCAAGGATATGGGTGTACTAGTCCCCAAGGATATGGGTGTATTAGTCCCCAAGGATATAGGTGTACTAGTCCCCAAGGATATGGGTGTATTAGTCCCCAAAGATATGGGTGTATTAGTTCCCAAGGATATAGGTGTATTATTCTCCAAGGATATAGGTGTATTAGTCCCCAAGGATATAGGTGTACTAGTCCCCAAGGATATAGGTGTATTAGTCCCCAAGGATATAGGTGTACTAGTTCCCAAGGATATAAGTGTATTAGTCCCCAAGGATATAGGTGTATTAGTCCCCAAGGATATGGGTGTATTAGTCCCCAAGGATATGGGTGTATTAGTCCCAAAGGATATAGGTGTATTAGTCTCCAAGGATATGGATGTATTAGTCCCCAAGGATATGGGTGTATTAGTCTCCAAGGATATATGTGTATTAGTCTCCAAGGATATAGGTGTATTAGTCCCCAAGGATATGGGTGTATTGGTCCCCAAAGATATGGGTGTATTAGTCCCCAAGGATATAGGTGTATTAGTCCCCAAGGATATGGGTGTATTAGTTCCCAGGGATATAGGTGTACTAGTCCCCAAGGATATAGGTGTACTAGTTCCCAGGGATATAGGTATACTAGTCCCCAAGGATATAGGTGTACTAGTCCCCAAGGATATATGTGTATTAGTCCCCAAGGATATAGGTGTATTAGTCCCCAAGGATATGGGTGTATTAGTTCCCAGGGATATAGGTGTATTAGTCCCCAAGGATATGGGTATACTAGTCCCCAAGGATATAAGTGTATTAGTCCCCAAGGATATAGGTGTATTAGTCCCAAAGGATATGGGTGTATTGGTCCCCAATGATATAGGTGTATTAGTCCACAAGGATATGGGTGTATTGGTCCCCAATGATATAGGTGTATTAGTCCCCAAGGATATAGGTGGATTAGTCCCCAAGGATATGGGTGTACTAGTTCCCAAGGATATAGGTGTATTAGTCCCCAAGGATATAGGTGTACTAGTCCCCAAGGATATAGGTGTATTAGTCTCCAAGGATATGGATGTATTAGTCCCCAAGGATATGGGTGTATTAGTCTCCAAGGATATAGGTGTATTAGTCTCCAAGGATATAGGTGTATTAGTCCCCAAGGATATGGGTGTATTGGTCCCCAAAGATATGGGTGTATTAGTCCCCAAGGATATAGGTGTATTAGTCCCCAAGGATATGGGTGTATTAGTCCCCAAGGATATAGGTAAATTAGTCCCCAAGGATATGGGTGTACTAGTGGATTATTCTCCAAGGATATAGGTGTATTAGTCCCCAAGGATATGGGTGTATTAGTTCCCAGGGATATAGGTGTACTAGTCCCCAAGGATATAGGTGTACTAGTCCCCAAGGATATATGTGTATTAGTCCCCAAGGATATAGGTGTATTAGTCCCCAAGGATATGGGTGTATTAGTTCCCAGGGATATAGGTGTATTAGTCCCCAAGGATATGGGTATACTAGTCCCCAAGGATATGGGTATACTAGTCCCCAAGGATATAAGTGTATTAGTCCCCAAGGATATAGGTGTATTAGTCCCAAAGGATATGGGTGTATTGGTCCCCAATGATATAGGTGTATTAGTCCACAAGGATATGGGTGTATTGGTCCCCAATGATATAGGTGTATTAGTCCCCAAGGATATAGGTGGATTAGTCCCCAAGGATATGGGTGTACTAGTTCCCAAGGATATGGGTGTATGTGTCCCCAAGGATATGGGTGTACTAGTTCCCAAGGATAGAGGTGTATTATTCTCCAAGAATATGGGTGTATTAGTCCCCAAGGATATGGGTGTATTGGTCCCCAATGGTATAGGTGTATTAGTCCCCAAGGATATGGGTGTATTGGTCCCCAATGATATAGGTGTATTAGTCTCCAAGGATATAGGTGTATTAGTCCCCAAGGATATGGGTGTATTGGTCCCTAAAGATATGGGTGTATTAGTCCCCAAGGATATAGGTGTATTAGTCCCCAAGGATATGGGTGTATTAGTCCCCAAGGATATAGGTATATTAGTCCCCAAGGATATGGGTGTACTAGTCCCCAAGGATATGGGTGTATTAGTCCCCAAGGATATAGGTGTATTAGTCCCCAAGGATATAGGTGTATTAGTCCCCAAGGATATGGGTGTACTAGTCCCCAAGGATATAGGTGTACTAGTCCCCAAGGATATAGGTGCATTAGTCCCCAAGGATATGGGTGCATTAGTCCCCAAGGATATGGGTGTATTAGTCCCCAAGGATATGGGTATACTAGTCCCCAAGGATATGGGTGTATTAGTCCCCAAGGATATGGGTGTATTAGTCCCCAAGGATATAGGTGTATTAGTCCCCAAGGATATAGGTGGATTATTCTCCAAGGATATAGGTGTATTAGTCCCCAAGGATATGGGTATATTAGTCCCCAATGATATAGATGTACTAGTCCCCAAGGATATAGGTGTATTAGTCCCCAAGGATATAGGTGTACTAGTCCCCAAGGATATAGGTGTACTAGTCCCAAAGGATATGGGTGTAATAGTCCCCAAGGATATAGGTGTACTAGTCCCCAAGGATATGCGTGTACTAGTCCCAAAGGATATGGGTGTATTAGTCCCCAAGGATATGGGTGTATTAGTCCAAAAGGATATGGGTGTAATAGTCCCCAAGGATATAGGTGTACTAGTCCCCAAGGATTTAGGTGTACTAGTCCCCAAGGATATGCGTGTACTAGTCCCAAAGGATATGGGTGTATTAGTCCCCAA
This sequence comes from Pecten maximus, assembly GCF_902652985.1. Lineage (NCBI taxonomy): Eukaryota > Metazoa > Mollusca > Bivalvia > Pectinida > Pectinidae > Pecten > Pecten maximus. The sequence continues at coordinate 1,093,989 of NC_047023.1, read as the reverse complement.
GGATATGGGTGTATTAGTCCAAAAGGATATGGGTGTAATAGTCCCCAAGGATATAGGTGTACTAGTCCCCAAGGATTTAGGTGTACTAGTCCCCAAGGATATGCGTGTACTAGTCCCAAAGGATATGGGTATACTAGTCCCAAAGGATATGGGTGTAATAGTCCCCAAGGATATAGGTGTACTAGTCCCCAATGATATGGGTGTATTAGTCCCCAAGGATACGTTACAATACACGAAGCCCTGGGAGATATAATCGTCAGCTCTGGCCCTCTAGCATAGATCCGAAATTACCGCTCATTACGCATGAAATGTCCGGCCAATCAAAACGAGCTTTTGTGGTGTAGGATTTATACATTACAGACACTACAGCCTGATTGTAGTGTATGATTGATACATCAGACGCTACAGCCTGATTGTGGTGTAGGATTTATACATCAGACACTACAGCCTGATTGTGGTGTAGGATTTATACATCAGACACTACAGCCTGATTGTGGTGTAGGATTTATACATATCAGACACTACAGCCTGATTGTGGTGTAGGATTTATACATCAGACACTACAGCCTGATTGTGGTGTAGGATTTATACATATCAGACACTACAGCCTGATTGTGGTGTAGGATTTATACATCAGACACTACAGCCTGATTGTGGTGTAGGATTTATACATCAGACACTACAGCCTGATTGTGGTGTAGGATTTATACATCACAGACACTACAGCCTGATTGTAGTGTAGGATTTATACATCAGACACTACAGTCTGATTGTGGTGTAGGATTTATACATCAGACACTACAGCCTGATTGTGGTGTAGGATTTATACATCAGACACTACAGCCTGATTGTGGTGTAGGATTTATACATCACAGACACTACAGCCTGATTGTGGTGTAGAATTTATACATTACAGACACTAGAGCCTGATTGTGGTGTAGGATTTATACATCACAGACACTACAGCCTGATTGTGGTGTAGGATTTATACATTACAGACACTAGAGCCTGATTGTGGTGTAGGATTTATACATCACAGACACTACAGCCTGATTGTGGTGTATGATTTATATATCCCAGACACTACAGCCTGATTGTGGTGTAGGATTTATACATTACAGACACTACAGCCTGATTGTGGTGTAGGATTTATACATCAGACACTACAGTCTGATTGTGGTGTAGGATTTATACATCAGACACTACAGCCTGATTGTGGTGTAGGATTTATACATCACAGACACTACAGCCTGATTGTAGTGTAGGATTTATACATCACAGACACTACAGCCTGATTGTGGTGTAGGATTTATACATCAGACACTACAGCCTGATTGTGGTGTAGGATTTATACATTAGACACTACAGCCTGATTGTGGTGTAGGATTTATACATCAGACACTACAGCCTGATTGTGGTGTAGGATTTATACATCAGACACTACAGCCTGATTGTGGTGGATGATTTATATATCACAGACACTACAGCCTGATTGTGGTGTAGGATTTATACATCACAGACACTACAGCCTGATTGTAGTGTAGAATCTATACATTACAGACACTACAGCCTGATTGTGGTGTAGGATTTATACATTACAGACACTACAGCCTGACTGTGGTGTAGGATTTATACATCAGACACTACAGCCTGATTGTGGTGTAGGATTTATACATTACAGACACTACAGTCTGATTGTGGTGTAGGATTTATACATCAGACACTACAGCCTGATTGTGGTGTAGGATTTATACATCACAGACACTACAGCCTGATTGTGGTGTAGGATTTATACATTAGACACTACAGCCTGATTGTGGTGTAGGATTTATACATTACAGACACTACAGCCTGATTGTGGTGTAGGATTTATACATTAGACACTACAGCCTGATTGTGGTGTAGGATTTATACATCAGACACTACAGCCTGATTGTGGTGTAGGATTTATACATCAGACACTACAGCCTGATTGTGGTGTAGGATTTATACATAAGGCACTACAGCCTGATTGTGGTGTAGGATTTATACATTAGACACTACAGCCTGATTGTGGTGTAGGATTTATACATCACAGACACTACAGCCTGATTGTGGTGTAGGATTTATACATCAGACACTACAGCCTGATTGTGGTGTAGGATTTATACATCAGACACTACAGCCTGATTGTGGTGTAGGATTTATACATCAGACACTACAGCCTGATTGTGATGTAGGATTTATACATCAGACACTACAGCCTGATTGTGATGTAGGATTTATACATCACAGACACTACAGCCTGATTGTGGTGTAGGATTTATACATCAGACACTACAGCCTGATTGTGGTGTAGGATTTATACATCAGACACTACAGCCTGATTGTGGTGTAGGATTTATACATCAGACACTACAGCCTGATTGTGATGTAGGATTTATACATCAGACACTACAGCCTGATTGTGATGTAGGATTTATACATCAGACACTACAGCCTGATTGTGATGTAGGATTTATACATCACAGACACTACAGCCTGATTGTGGTGTAGGATTTATACATCAGACACTACAGCCTGATTGTGGTGTAGGATTTATACATCAGACACTACAGCCTGATTGTGATGTAGGATTTATACATCAGACACTACAGCCTGATTGTGATGTAGGATTTATACATCACAGACACTACAGCCTGATTGTGGTGTAGGATTTATACATTAGACACTACAGCCTGATTGTGGTGTAGGATTTATACATCACAGACACTACAGCCTGATTGTGGTGTAGGATTTATACATCACAGACACTACAGCCTGATTGTAGTGTAGAATCTATACATTACAGACACTACAGCCTGATTGTGGTGTAGGATTTATACATTACAGACACTACAGCCTGACTGTGGTGTAGGATTTATACATCAGACACTACAGCCTGATTGTGGTGTAGGATTTATACATCACAGACACTACAGCCTGATTGTGGTGTAGGATTTATACATCACAGACACTACAGCCTGATTGTGGTGTAGGATTTATACATCAGACACTACAGCCTGACTGTGGTGTAGGATTTATACATCAGACACTACAGCCTGATTGTGATGTAGGATTTATACATCAGACACTACAGCCTGATTGTGGTGTAGGATTTATACATCAGACACTACAGCCTGATTGTGGTGTAGGATTTATACATCACAGACACTACAGCCTGATTGTGGTGTAGGATTTATACATCACAGACACTACAGCCTGATTGTAGTGTAGAATCTATACATTACAGACACTACAGCCTGATTGTGGTGTAGGATTTATACATTACAGACACTACAGCCTGATTGTGGTGTAGGATTTATACATCAGACACTACAGCCTGATTGTGGTGTAGGATTTATACATCACAGACACTACAGCCTGATTGTGGTGTAGGATTTATACATCACAGACACTACAGCCTGATTGTGGTGTAGGATTTATACATCAGACACTACAGCCTGACTGTGGTGTAGGATTTATACATCAGACACTACAGCCTGATTGTGGTGTAGGATTTATACATCAGACACTACAGCCTGATTGTGGTGTAGGATTTATACATCAGACACTACAGCCTGATTGTGGTGTAGGATTTATACATCAGACACTACAGCCTGATTGTGGTGTAGGATTTATACCTCACAGACACTACAGCCTGACTGTGGTGTAGGATTTATACATCAGACACTACAGCCTGATTGTGGTGTAGGATTTATACATTACAGACACTACAGCCTGATTGTGGTGTAGGATTTATACATTACAGACACTACAGCCTGATTGTGGTGTAGGATTTATACATCAGACACTACAGCCTGATTGTGGTGTAGGATTTATACATCACAGACACTACAGCCTGATTGTGGTGTAGGATTTATACATCAGACACTACAGTCCGATTGTGGTGTAGGATTTATACATCAGACACTACAGCCTGATTGTGGTGTAGGATTTATACATTACAGACACTACAGCCTGATTGTGGTGTAGGATTTATACATTACAGACACTACAGCCTGATTGTGGTGTAGGATTTATACATCAGACACTACAGCCTGATTGTGGTGTAGGATTTATACATTAGACACTACAGTCTGATTGTGGTGTAGGATTTATACATCAGACACTACAGCCTGATTGTGGTGTAGGATTTATACATTACAGACACTACAGTCTGATTGTGGTGTAGGATTTATACATCAGACACTACAGCCTGATTGTGGTGTAGGATTTATACATTACAGACACTACAGCCTGATTGTGGTGTAGGATTTATACATTAGACACTACAGCCTGATTGTGGTGTAGGATTTATACATCAGACACTACAGCCTGATTGTGGTGTAGGATTGATACATTACAGACACTACAGCCTGATTGTGGTGTAGGATTTATACATCACAGACACTACAGCCTGATTGTGGTGTAGGATTTATACATAAGGCACTACAGCCTGATTGTGGTGTAGGATTTATACATCAGACACTACAGCCTGATTGTGGTGTAGGATTTATACATCAGACACTACAGCCTGATTGTGGTGTAGGATTTATACATTAGACACTACAGCCTGATTGTGGTGTAGGATTTATACATCAGACACTACAGCCTGATTGTGGTGTAGGATTGATACATTACAGACACTACAGCCTGATTGTGGTGTAGGATTTATACATCAGACACTACAGCCTGATTGTGGTGTAGGATTGATACATTACAGACACTACAGCCTGATTGTGGTGTAGGATTTATACATCACAGACACTACAGCCTGATTGTGGTGTAGGATTGATACATAAGGCACTACAGCCTGATTGTGGTGTAGGATTTATACATCAGACACTACAGCCTGATTGTGGTGTAGGATTTATACATTAGACACTACAGTCTGATTGTGGTGTAGGATTTATACATCAGACACTACAGCCTGATTGTGGTGTAGGATTTATACCTCACAGACACTACAGCCTGATTGTGGTGTAGGATTTATACATCAGACACTACAGCCTGATTGTGGTGTAGGATTTATACATCAGACACTACAGCCTGATTGTGGTGTAGGATTTATACATAAGGCACTACAGTCCGATTGTGGTGTAGGATTTATACATCAGACACTACAGCCTGATTGTGGTGTAGGATTTATACATCAGACACTACAGCCTGATTGTGGTGTAGGATTTATACATCAGACACTACAGCCTGATTGTGGTGTAGGATTGATACATTAGACACTACAGCCTAATTGTGGTGTAGGATTTATACATCAGACACTACAGCCTGATTGTGGTGTAGGATTTATACATTACAGACACTACAGCCTGATTGTGGTGTAGGATTTATACATAAGACACTACAGCCTGATTGTGGTGTAGGATTTATACATTAGACACTACAGCCTGATTGTGGTGTAGGATTTATACATCAGACACTACAGCCTGATTGTGGTGTAGGATTTATACATCAGACACTACAGCCTGATTGTGGTGTAGGATTTATACATCAGACACTACAGCCTGATTGTGGTGTAGGATTGATACATTACAGACACTACAGCCTGATTGTGGTGTAGGATTTATACATCACAGACACTACAGCCTGATTGTGGTGTAGGATTTATACATAAGGCACTACAGCCTGATTGTGGTGTAGGATTTATACATCAGACACTACAGCCTGATTGTGGTGTAGGATTCATGTGGGGCATGGTTTAATGACACACAAATTTCACTGAGATACTGTACTTTCATCTCAATCCCATTCTTTAAAATAAGAAACATCTTTAAAAGTATAAACGTTCAATATTTCACTCTCTGTCTCCACCCTGAAACACCTATCCCGTGCCATACTTCTCACTCGGTTAAACAAAATAACATCAGAATGAACAAGATAGCCAATTATTGATAGTGATGCCTAAACGTAATTGGCTCATATCTATAGGTTAGATATACGAAATAATTCGGCCAAGTTATTTCCCTCGAAGGACCTATCAGTTTAAAGACGGTGTCACTGACAGCAAGTTATCGCCACCCTCGCGCATCCCCCGTGCATGTTAATTAAAGATAGATCGCGCTCAATCAGCAATAAACTTTTATCCGATTCTTGACACGAAACAATCTATTTGTTGGAGTGTTGTTGAAGCTAATGATATACGTGTCCATCAGATTGGACAACTGAGATTTTGTTTTATGCTAACTGCACTGTACAAAGCTTGATTAAGATGGCAATACTGCAAGATACAATCACATGATTATGTGGCAGCGAGTGTAGAGTTTTATTGGTCCAACGACGGGGTTATATCGAACACGCCGACACCCGACCGTCCAACAACGGTAAATAGCGAACACGCCGTCCAACAACCGTCCAACGACGGTAAATATCGAATACGCCGACACCCGACCGTCCAACGACGGTAAATAGCGAACACGCCGTCCAACAACCGTCCAACGACGGTAAATAGCGAACACTCCGTCAGTCGACCGTCCAACAACGGTAAATAGCGAACACGCCGTCCAACAACCGTCCAACGACGGTGTAAAAGCGAACACCCCGTCAGCCGACCGTCCAACGACGGTACAAAAGCGAGCACGCCGTCGGCCGACCGTCAAATGATGGTATAATAGCGAACACATTTTAAAGGTTACCACTGAAATAAAAACAACAATTGCCAAATTCTATTAGGTTAGATGATCAGGTCAGCAAAGTACCGTGGACCGATATCTTTTTTATTCAGGCAAAACATGTTAATATATTACAAATATGTCCTCTCACAGGATGGCTTGCACACGTCATTCATTCACGAAATTGAGGTTTTTCGGCGTCCTCCATCATTTATCATTCTTATCTGTGCATCTGTGACAAGTGTAAGGTCAGCGTATTAGCTCAGCCCAATGGTCTAGGATTTAAAGACCAGAATACATAAATGGTACAAAACTACGGTGGCTGATTTGTGCCATTTCGTTCTTTCGTCTTTTCGCCCCGAAAAGACGAAATTTAACTAACCTTAATTCTCGTCTTTCGTCTTTTCGCCCCGAAAACACGAAATTTAACAAACCTTAATTCTCGTCTTTTCGTCTTTTCGCCCCGGAGCGAAAAGACGAAATAACGAAATGGCATAAATCAGCCACCGTACAAAACAAACCATCTAGAAAAATCGTTTTGTATAGCAATAGGTCTGGTGTTTTGTTGACAAACATAACTCTATATTTACACAGCTGTGCTTTTTTCCAGTGGGAAAACTATAGGTGCACTCCAATCCACCCTTTGAGTAAATCAGATTTATTTTATCTCCTTAATGGTTCACTTCAGCATGAGGGTTTTTTTTTTTTTTTTTTTTTTTTTTTTTTGCTTTTTTTTAAGGAAAGATGGGAAACCAACAGGCAAATACTTAGTTTAGATACCCTAAACACTCGATCTACAGAGAAGAAAGTATTTCCTCTCTTACGTTGATGCTTTGCGCCTTAACCAATCATAAATGAGGTACAGCAATGTACCGACACTGATGAACAGATATATCAAACTGGAGCTCGGAATATCGCCTTTATTCAGAATAAAACACTATCATGAACTAACAAATTAACTTATTGTATTTCTACAATAACTTTGGTTTACTGTCGTCGGTATTTGTTTTAGGTATAGTAAAGGGCAATAACTCTTATATCAATTTTTCTAATGCCGCACGGATTTATTGTAATATTTTATAAACTGACTATTCTATTCGGTAATGACGTCAATAAAACTATAATCATACTCATATCAAAATGTTTTTGTTACTTTTAACAAATTTAACAAGGACGCTTGTAAAATATAATAATCTATTTATTGTTTAATGAATATTTATAAGACGCCATATTTACGGACGAGTGAACATCATATAACAGAAGTCAATGGAGCATGGAACACTATCACGAGTAGATTTCCTTCATCGTCTGGTTGGTTAACTCTGTAACCTGTCACTTACACAAATTATCAATATCCCTTTATCCCAGTAATAGGGCCAGGAGCGTGCTGCTTTTCATAATTGTTATAATTCTATCGAAAGATATGATGAGTGACAGCGCCCGTCCCCACGTATCGAGTCTAATGACGGATCGGTTCATCTCATGGAGCGGAGTGAATTCGTCAATTTAGAGAGATGGTATTGAATTAGTTGGAGGACGCCATAGACCAATCTGTGACCGATATACCTGGAGGAGTAGATCGGCAGCCTATCTTCCATCATCCGACAGTTTCCGTTATCATGGCTATTTTTCAAAATTGCGAAAGTGATGCGGGCAAAACAAGTTACGATGGCGATCTAGTGGCCACATCTTCTGAACAAATATGACCAAATCGATGCAGTGTCAATTCATGTCAGGGTGTCCCCATTCGCCATAGCTAGGTCTCTCGCCGCCGAATGTCCTTGACAAAGACGTTGCAAGGTCACACCTATTGTACCTCCCTGTCCAGTGTTTGACATTTCTATCGAACTACATTGTATATTATAGGCCCTTAACATCACTGACGAATAATAGAAGAACGAAACAGCTGTATGATGTCCCTTACATCACTGACGTGTCATAGAAGAACGAAACAGCTGTATGATGTCCCTGACATCACCGACGAATCATAGAAGAACGAAACAGCTGTATGATGTCCCTGACATCACCGACGAATCATAGAAGAACGAAACAGCTGTATGATGTCCCTGACATCACTGACGAATCATAGAAGAACGAAACAGCTGTATGATGTCCCTGACATCACTGACGAATCATAGAAGAACGAAACAGCTGTATGATGCCCCTGACATCACTGTCGAATCATAGAAGAACGAAACAGCTGTATGACGCAGTTTAATTAATTTTGACTCTAACTGTATCAATTTGTATTGAAAGGTGCTTACAGGTATTTTGTGCCTGTTGTATAATCTTTGTTTCCAAGCAGCACAATTTCTAAAGGTCGACAATTGTTTTTTATTGTATTGAAAGGTGCTTACAGGTATTTTGTGCCTGTTGTATAATCTTTGTTTCCAAGCAGCACAATTTCTAAAGGTCGACAATTGTTTTGTCTATATCTGGAAACGGATTCTTATTTTTAAAAATCACATTTTTTTTATATCTATCTTTTCCTGATCACTTTTCCTGATTTTTCACCTCAATCGCATATATGATCTATAAGTAGCGGGTTTTCTTTGGATTTCACAAAATCACACTTCTCAGTTCGCTCTCCTGTATAATTTGTATTTCACATACATAAATCTCATACTTTACATTGTAAACATGGTGTCGACACCCTTAATAAGCTTAACTGCATGTGGATAAATTACATTTGAAAGACATTGATGCAATGTACAAGGGAACATGAACCGGTCAGGTTTGACTAGCCAAAGCACATAGGAGATTTCGATGAATGGTTTCTCCAATTCTTGTTAAGTCGGTTTTTAAACTAAGCTACATTGCCAGAGTTGATATTATGACTGGAGACCAACTGTTAAAGGGACACTCCCTTTGTTTGAATGAAGTTTAGGTCCTCAAAATTAAACTTATTAAAATAATGTATGTTTTAAGTAGTAAAAGTTACAATTTTTACATTAAAAAGGCATTTTTATTCACAAGTTAAACTAAAGTTCTTTGAGTATTATGTCCTAACAATTCTTAATTCGACCCGAACTATCACTAATCACCGCAAAGATATACGATATGTGTCTACAAAACGCCTTTGTCCTGAACATTTCGGCGTTACATTACTTTTATGCACAAATACTCGTATAAGAATCGCTCGGACAAAGATTTCATCAATAGAAATTGTACATGTTTCTGATGTCCGAACGAAGGAATGCCCCTTTTAAGGTGTCCTTATCCCTGTCAAAGAAAGAATATCTTTTAGGACTTGGCGCGGTCCCCTTTGGTGTATATTAGTTGTGTTCTTGAGTCGTTGTTTCGTTGTCACTCCTAAACAGGCTTGCCCTGCTCTGTCACCAAAATGAACACTTTCCATACATTTTTAAGAGTTGATTCAGATGCGCCCTGATTATGTGCTATTACAGTGATGACAGCCCGGGGATTTTTCTCCATCTCTTATAAAGGAGTTTGTCTTACAGCTCTGGCACGGACTTGGTAGCTCATCTCTGGACTTCTAGTAAAGGTGACAAGATGACAGAAACATATTAAATATGAAGTCATCAAGGGATGTGTAAAATTTGTCTAAATATGCTCCTCTCGGTTCAGTTGTTTGTTGACAAACGCAAAAATGTTGCCAAAAATTGCGAAACAATTAAAACCAACTTATGTTGCTCTTGTTGGCCCGGATGGAAGCTTATTGAGAGAGGAAACCGGAGTACCAGGAGAAAAACCACATGGTCGGGTAGCTGACCCCTGACCTTTCAGATCCATTCGGGGGAATCAAGCTTTGGTGAAAGGCAAGTGTGCCACCCGACAACATACGTGAACAAATCGCTAAAGAAGTTGTCATTGACCATTTCCATTATAGCAATATGATTAATCTCCAGTTTAGAAATGAATTAGTATAATAAAACAAATGATAAACATCATGTACCTGACAATAAACTATATCTACAATGTCGTAATCACTGTGACAAATCGCGAGCGTAAAAGATGATCGCTTATACAAATGGATAGCTGACTCCCGCGGGACAGGATCTATCCGCAATATACAGTTAACGCGTGGACAACACAAGAAAGAAACCAATTTAGAAGTGTCAAATTATAGACTAAAACGGTCTGATATCATTGTTACCAGTCTAGTAAATGAATTTACAAAGTTCAAATTTATCAGTTACGACAAGTTCTACCTAATTGTTTCTATATATATAGTACATATCAGTTTCCTGTTGCGATTACCCAGCCTGTTATCTGATGTCTGACCCCTTAGGCTCTCTGTACGTGTCAAGTTAGTCTTTAGACATTGACCAATACAGCTAGTGGTGTATTTAATTGACATATCACGGGTATGAGGCTGACGATGAATTTGGCGCCAGAAGATAACCAATCGTCTGTTCCAGGTCTCACACAATTAATTCAGCCAATCAGCTGGTGTTTCAAGTGAACCAAGTCCCTGAAGAAAATGTGTTTCTTGGGTTTGTAGCTATTTCCTGAGTAAATAACACACGCAATGGATACTTTCTATATACGAGAATAAAGAGTAGCGTCTTGAAATTAAAAAAAATAGACTCCTGGTATAAATAGAAAGATGTAGGATTTCAAGTGTAAAAAGGCGGGAATTCCTCAGGTGGGGTTCCCCTGTCCACTGTTATTATCAGGGTTACTGTCTTCCAAGTACTGGTGAGCTCTTATATGGTATTAAACCTATCGAATAGTATCATTTTTCTAGTAGGGAATTCTTCAATCTTTAATTTGATATCAATTTCACAACATTTGATCTTCAAATGAGCAATTGATGGGATGGAGTCATTGGTAATAACATATCGTGAAATAATTAGTTGTGTGAGACCTTCCATCTTATTGAGACTGGATTACCTCCCATAGGTTTCTACTCTCCGCTTGGCTTCGCGTCGAGAATTTAAAACAGCACCAATGAGCACACCCTAGTCGCGAGAAATGTTACCATGGCAGGTAATTCAGACAACCTCTAAAACAATTCCTAGTGCATTTAAGGGGAACCGCAATGCACGCTGGGAGATATTGCCTCTGATGACGTAGACTGTTGTAGTATTTTTTTTTAACTCCGCTTGGCTTCGCTGGAAATGCAATGACAGACCACCAGGGCTATCGATCCTGTTATTTTGATTGGTTAATATCTATATATACCATGGGAATATTCCTTTTCAAAATGGCGACCGGAATTTTTGCAGAATATCTTTTGCATCTGCTCTGTAGCTGTTAGAAGAGCACATATGGTCAGTAATCTAAACACTACTTGTGTCTCAATGAAAACAAAATTACATACCGCTGATTGTTTATTGAGTGTTTAAATCGAAAATGTGTGGCTCGGTAACTGTCAATAGCACGTCAGTGTTGAATTCTGGGACCTGCTCTTTGGCACGCTACATGTAAGTAGCTGATTTTTTTCCCCAGTATCTTTACCATGCGAGATGTCTCCTAAACAATGCCGACGCTTCATCTTCGCGAAGTCCGAGTTTGATATCAAACCAACGATTCTTTTTCATCAAATTTGAGAAATCAGAGCTTGCTTGGTCAGAGTCCTGACTTACATCACGACAATGGCCTTGCTTGCTTTAGCATAGGAGCGCAGCCTAGCGAACAGGAATGGTACTAAGGCAGACAATCCAGTATCATATTGTAAAGGAAAAAATCTCCCAGAGTTCCTTGCGCAAGCACTCTGGGGGAGAGACAGAGGTCCCCGTGATTGTTTACGTCAGACCCGGACTCAGGCCGGTGCCAGACCTGGACCCGGACCTGTACCAAGACACGGATCCAGACCAAGTATCGGGTCCGGGTCCGGGTCTGGCACAGGATCTGGGTCCGGGTCCGGACCTAGACCCAGACACAGACCTGTTTCAAGGATTAGGGACATTATCTAATTACCACTGCCTGAAATACCACGAGCGATAAATCCGGAACACTCAGTTGGGTATTGATCGGAATTTCAAGGCACTTCGATTTTCTTCGAAACATTTTTTCTCAAATGAACTGTGTCAAATGATTAGATTGTACTTTCATCACTTTAATACATGTAGAGAACATCTAAACAGCCAATCACATTTGTACTTCATCTGTCGAACTCCTCAGCCTTTGTCCTATTGTGTGAGACCATCTGAAGACGATAACATACAGCGGATACGTACATTAAATGTATGGTATCCCTTTAAGGTTCTATAAAGCGCTCGTCAAATCCAATAAGCAGCAGTGCATTAAAACGGATTTGTTAATAAAATGAAATTGAAAATGTAAATTCCAAGCAAAAATGGCAAAAAAAAGGAATATTTTCTATAAAAACTTCACATGGATTATGTGAAACAAACGGCTGATTGGTGTACTGTACTATGTAATGTACTACGTCAATCCAACGTAATCGAATCGTTCCTCGAGCTGTCTCTCACAGCACAGAAATCAATTGACTCCGCGAATTAAGGAAGAAGGCGCCACAATACACAAACCCGAAACAATTTATCGGCGGGTATTTAACTCCGTCAAAGTGAATATATAAAGCAGTTAGTGTTTGAATGGTAAACACATTAGATACAACATGACAGAAAATTATGTTTAAAACTTATCGACATCAGTTCTGAAAACAAAAACAAAAAACGCGGGAACTAGCAATATCATCTGATGATACACCAAGCTGAAAATATCATAGTATTCTTGAGATGTAAATGTTATATCAATCCTTTATTGACAATGTTATACAATCCTTTATTGAGGTGACAATGTTATACAATCCTTTATTGAGGTGACAATGTTATACAATCCTTTATTGAGGTGACAATGTTATACAATCCTTTATTGAGGTGACAATGTTTTACAATCCTTTATTGAGGTGACAATGTTATACAATCCTTTATTGAGGTGACAATGTTATACAATCCTTTATTTAGGTGACAATGTTATACAATCCTTTATATAGGTGACACTGTTATACAATCCTTTATTGAGGTGACAATGTTATACAGTCCTTTATTGAGGTGACAATGTTATAAAATCCTTTATTGTGGTGACAATGTTATACAATCCTTTATTGACAAAGTTATACAATCCTTTATTGAGGTGACAATGTTATACAATCCTTTATTGAGATGACAAAGTTATACAATCCTTTATTGAGGTGACAATGTTATACAATCCTTTATTGAGATGACAAAGTTATACAATCTTTTATTGAGGTGACAATGTTATACAATCCTTTATTGAGGTGACAAAGTTATACAATCCTTTATATAGGTGACAATGTTATACAATCCTTTATTGACAAAGTTATACAATCCTTTATGGAGGTGACAATGTTATACAATCCTTTATTGAGATGACAAAGTTATACAATCTTTTATTGAGGTGACAATGTTATACAGTCCTTTATTGAGGTGACAAAGTTATACAATCCTTTATTGAGGTGACAATGTTATACAATCCTTTATTGAGATGACAAAGTTATACAATCTTTTATTGAGGTGACAATGTTATACAATCCTTTATTGAGGTGAAAAAGTTATACAATCCTTTATTGAGGTGACAATGTTATACAATCCTTTATTGAGGTGAAAAAGTTATACAATCCTTTATTGAGGTGACAATGTTATACAATCCTTTATTGAGGTGACAATGTTATACAATCCTTTATTGAGATGACAAAGTTATACAATCTTTTATTGAGGTGACAATGTTATACAATCCTTTATTGAGGTGACAATGTTATACAATCTTTTATTGAGGTGACAATGTTATACAATCCTTTATTGAGGTGACAAAGTTATACAATCCTTTATTGGGGTGACAAAGTTATACAATCCTTTATTTAGGTGACAATGTTATACACTCCTTTATAGAGGTGACAATGTTATACAATCCTTTATTGAGGTGACAAAGTTATACAATCCTTTATTGGGGTGACAAAGTTATACAATCCATTATTGACAATGTTATACAATCCTTTATTGACAATGTTATACAATCCTTTATTGACAAAGTTATACAATCCATTATTGACAATGTTATACAATCTTTTATTGAGGTGACAATGTTATACACTCCTTTATAGAGGTGACAATGTTATACAATCCTTTATAGAGGTGACAATGTTATACAATCCTTTATTGAGGTGACAATGTTATACAATCCTTTATTGACAATGTTATACAATCCTTTATTGAGGTGACAATGTTATACAATCCTTTATTGAGGTGACAATGTTATACAATCCTTTATTGAGGTGACAATGTTATACAATCCGTTATTGAGGTGACAATGTTATACAATCCTTTATTGACAATGTTATACAATCCTTTATTGAGGTGACAATTTTATACAATCCTTTATTGAGGTGACAATGTTATACAATCCTTTATTGAGGTGACAATGTTATACAATCCTTTATTGACAAAGTTATACAATTCTTTATTGAGATGACAATGTTATACACTCCTTTATAGAGGTGACAATGTTATACAATCCTTTATTGACAAAGTTATACAATCCTTTATTGAGGTGACAATGTTATACAATCCTTTATTGAGATGACAATGTTATACAATCCTTTATTGAGGTGACAATGTTATACAATCCTTTATTGAGATGACAATGTTATACACTCCTTTATAGAGGTGACAATGTTATACAATCCTTTATTGACGAAGTTATACAATCCTTTATTGAGGTGGCAAAGTTATATAATCCTTTATTGAGGTGACAATGTTATACAATCCTTTATTGACAAAGTTATACAATCCTTTATTGAGGTGGCAAAGTTATATAATCCTTTATTGAGGTGACAATGTTATACAATCCTTTATTGAGGTGACAATGTTATACAATCCGTTATTGAGGCGACAAAGTTATACAATTCTTTATTGACAAAATTATACAATCCTTTATTGAGGTGACAATGTTATACAATCCTTTATTGACAATGTTATACAATCCTTTATTGAGGTGACAATGTTATACAATCCTTTTTTGAGGTGACAAAGTTATACAATCCTTTATTGAGGTGACAATATTATACAATCCTTTATTGATGTGACAATGTTATACAATCCTTTATTGAGGTGACAATGTTATACAATCCTTTATTGAGGTGACAAAGTTATACAATCCTTTATTGAGGTGACAAAGTTATACAATCCTTTATTGAGGTGATAATGTTATACAATCCTTTATTGATGTGACAAAGTTATACAATCCTTTATTGAGGTGACAATGTTATACAATTCTTTATTGACAAAATTATACAATCCTTTATTGAGGTGACAAAGTTATACAATCCTTTATTGAGGTGACAATGTTATACAATCCTTTATTGATGTGACAAAGTTATACAATCCTTTATTGAGGTGACAATGTTCTACACTACTTTATTGACAAAGTTATACAATCCTTTATTGAGGTGACAATGTTATACAATCCTTTATTGAGGTGACAATGTTATACAATCCTTTATTGAGGTGACAATGTTATACAATCCTTTATTGAGATGACAATGTTATACAATCCTTTATTGAGGTGACAAAGTTATACAATCCTTTATTGAGGTGATAATGTTATACAATCCTTTATTGATGTGACAAAGTTATACAATCCTTTATTGAGGTGACAATGTTATACAATCCTTTATTGACAAAGTTATACAATCCTTTATTGACAATGTTATACAATCCTTTATTGAGGTGACAATGTTATACAATCCTTTATTGAGGTGACAATGTTATACAATCCTGTATTGAGGTGACAATGTTATACAATCCTTTATTGACAAAGTTATACAATTCTTTATTGACAATGTCAAACAATCCTTTATTGAGGTGACAATGTTAAACAATCCTTTATTGAGATGACAATGTTATACAATCCTTTATTGACAAAGTTATACAATCCTTTATTGAGGTGACAATGTTATACAATCCTTTATTGAGGTGACAAAGTTATACAATCCTTTATTGACAATGTTATACAATCCTTTATTGAGGTGACAATGTTATACAATCCTTTATTGAGGTGACAATGTTATACAATCCTTTATTGACAATGTTATACAATCCTTTATTGAGGTGACAATGTTATACAATCCTTTATTTAGGTGACAAAGTTATACAATCCTTTATTGAGGTGACAATGTTATACAATCCTTTATTGAGGTGACAATGTTATAAAATCCTTTATTGATGTGACAATGTTATACAATCCTTTATTGACACAGTTATACAATCCTTTATTGAGGTGACAAAGTTATACATTCATGTATAAACAATTCCATATATACAATCATTCATTTAGCTTTAGATTCTGTGAAATGATTCGATCATTCGACTGACGGGATTTTAACATCCTTTCTGACTTGTGTGTCTGATTGGAAGCAGTCTAGTCGTGTATACTATTCCTCGTTGATTTCCTACAAAGTGATTTATCCTGATTCAGATCTATTTGAAAATGCAAATTTCAAATAGACTACAATGGGGTCGCTTTCTTCATTTTAAGCTATATAAACAAACATTAGTGGTTACATAATTAATCAGTATGAGCTACAAAAGTAAGCGTCCTTTTGATAGACCGGATATAATGGTTGAAACAACTTAAGCTTGTGTACATATTTGTATTGTTATTGTGCGCGTGTGTATGTTTCATTAAGTGCCATAGCGATTTATTATTTTTCCATTGTTCCTGCAGTAATTAATTTATGTTTTTAAAATGAGGTAATATTGATTTTACTGCAACGAAAATTTTATTATTTTGAAAAATCCATCATCGGTTATAATATTTGAGTAATCCGAAACATCATGGTTAAGTTTGTATTTAAATTGTCAGTTCGGCAGATTGTACAACGTAGTCGTGACCGGACATAACACAGTTCGGCAGATTGTACAATGAAGTCTGGCCGGACATAACACAGTTCGGCAGATTGTACAACGTACATGTAGTCGTGACCGGACATAACACAGTTCGGCAGTTGATACTATGCAGTCGTTACCAAACATAACATAGTTCTGCAGTGTTCAATATGCAGTAGTGACCGGACATAACACAGTTCGGCAGATTGTACAATGAAGACTGACCGGACATAACACAGTTCGGCAGATTGTACAATGAAGACTGGCCGGACATAACACAGTTCGGCAGATTGTACAATGCAGTCGTGACCGGACATAACACAGTTCGGCAGACTATACAATGCAGTCGTGTTAGAAATTATTCAAAAGTGGAAATATAATTAGTATTGCCACCGTCAGGCCTAATTGGTTAAAAGATTTCTGCATTTTCAATAAATTGGTTCCATTAAATTTTAATAACGACAAAAATTGATTTCAGATTGCATGCCAAGGTCTCCATCTCGCGTCTTAATATGCATAATGGAAACTGAGAAATTCTGAGCGCATGTTTGTTGATGTTTACAATGGCGTGTAATGGAATTTTACATCATCATGGTAACGTTTGGTAAACTTCAATCAAATGACATAAATGTAAACTGCTTCAAAATTTACCAGGATAACTTCCGGTGTTCCGTAAAGCTGCAATAGCGTTCTTATTTAACAGGCCAACTGGTAATGACGTCATACAGTGGTAAACTATATCGTCGTCGTCGTCACCTCAAAATAACATATATATACATAGAGGTTACACTTCCCAATACCTTACCCATATATATAGAGGTTACACTTCCCAATACCTTACCTATATATATAGAGGTTACACTTCCCAATACCTTACCCATATATATATAGAGGTTACACTTCCCGATACCTTACACATATATATATAGAGGTTACACTTCCCAATACCTTACCCATATATACAGAGGTTACACTTCCCAATACCTTACCCATATATATAGAGGTTACACTTCCCAATACCTTACCCATATATATATAGAGGTTACACTTCCCAATACCTTACCCATATATATATGAACAGAGGTTACACTTCCCAATACCTTACCTATATATATAGAGATTGCACTTCCCAATACCTTACCCATATATATAGAGGTTACACTTCCCAATACCTTACCCATATATATAGAGGTTGCACTTCCCAATACCTTACCTATATATATAGAGGTTACACTTCCCAATACCTTACCCATATATATAGAGGTTACACTTCCCAATACCTTACCCATATATATATAGAGGTTACACTTCCTGATACCTTACCCATATATATAGAGGTTACACTTCCCAATACCTTACCCATATATATAGAGGTTACACTTCCCAATACCTTACCCATATATATACAGAGTTGCTTTGTAAAACTACTGAACAATAATAGTACTTAACTGCGGCAAAGTTAAAATATGGATGGCACAAAAATTACATGACAGAGTGGTGTGGTGATTTACAGCCAATAAAACTACGCGTTTACAGTTTTGCTTGTCGAGACATACTGCCCCGACCTCCCATACATTTAGCCAGTCGTAAACTGCTCTTTGGCAAAACCAA
Source organism: Pecten maximus (assembly GCF_902652985.1). Classification (NCBI taxonomy): domain Eukaryota; kingdom Metazoa; phylum Mollusca; class Bivalvia; order Pectinida; family Pectinidae; genus Pecten; species Pecten maximus. The sequence continues at coordinate 1,074,899 of NC_047023.1, read as the reverse complement.
GCATGTAATTTGATCATATGCCTTTAGAATTGTAATGCCTCCCAGGATTTGTCTAATCCTCCTAACACTATTGCCTATCTCTCATTTCAGATGAACGGCACCACAGAATCATGGAACACTTCATCAACTTCCGGTCTGGAGGAAGCTTCAACGCAAACATTTATGGCGATCCACGTGATCTACAAAGAACATTTACCGGTGATATACGAGATTCCAAAGATAGTAAAAGCCATAATGTACGTATTCGGTTTCCCTGGCAACATCCTTGCGTGTATCATGTGGCTACAGCGCCCTCTACTGCACTCTTCCGGTTGTTACCTTGCCTCCCTTGCGATCTCGGACCTTCTGTTTCTCGTTCTTTCGATGATGTATGACCTTGAGTATATATGGGAAATAAAAACCATCGGGGTACCTGTCGTCTGCCAGGCGTTTCCAGTTATTTACATGGCGGTGCAATATATGTCACCGTTGTTGACAATGGCGTTTACTGTCGAGCGATTTATTTCGGTGAGGTTTCCACTTGAACGTCGAATCTACTGTACAGTGAAGCGAGCCGCCATTGTGAATCTGTTCCTGGCGTTGTTTGTCCTGATCGCCGGGGGAATACAAGCCTATATTTGGGATTATGACTACACACACCATGCCTGTGATATTAGAATGGGTATCGATGATTTTAGGAAAAACTGGACTTGGATAACAGAATCAACGATGTTTGTGCTGGTTCCCGTGCTAATCCTTGGCATGAACGTTCTTTTAATATTCACAATCCGCCGTTCAAAACGACGTGCACGACATCTGTACGGCTCACCACCAAAGCACAGATCGGCCACAACAAAAATGCTTCTTGTCGTGTCGTTCTATCTAATATTTACGACACTACCTGTGACAATTCTGTACGCTATCGGGGATTTCTTCCCTCCCAACACTGAGAACGATGACGTGTCACAAGATCCTCTGTGGCAGAGCCATTTTAAGTATATGGTTGTCCGCGAGGCTGTGTATGCAATAGGGATGTCACATTACGTGTGTAACTTTTATCTATACCTTGCTACTGGTCACCGGTTCCGCATGGAAACCAAACGCTACTTTCAGCATATTGTGAAAAATGGATGAATCTACTGATCTTTGTACAGCAAGAGAGTGTATCTTGTCTAATTGTGATACAACTGGACCTTTTAAACTTAAATGTTGTTTCTATTTCAATATTCCCTTTCCTCGACATAGTTGATATACATGTAAATCTATTTTATCTAAGAGGAATTTTCACCATTATATTTACCAATCTTTCCCTGTAAGTCATTTAAAGTAACTCAATTGGTTCCTTCAACTGATCGTTGCAAAACATTACAACAACAATAAAAATATACGACTAGTTATATGAAGCGCAATAATGCTTCTAGTTGCAATTTCCATTTTTGGTGGCATATATTTGTCGATGAATGTTAAAGATGAATTTTAGAGATGAATGTTAAAGGAGAGTAGTCCAGTACTGATAATGTTTTATTATCTTAATTTGAGGCAAGTTTTAGATCATTCATCACTGGAATTAAACACGGCAGGTAAATCTTTTTAAATTTTACCGGTAAAATGTAGGGAAGATATAAAATTAATGAGTATTGTTTGAATGGAAATGAGAAAATAACACTCTTTTACAGAAAAAATTATCAGATTTCCTCCAGCACCCATTCTGTATTGAAAATCCTTTTACACGTGGTAAGATCAGAACTAACCACACTGCTGTCACAGAGTCAATGTCCTATCTGTAATACTGTAGTGGAGAAATCGCATGGTAACCCGTTAGTAGTTCCATGAATATATGATGTTCGCCATTCTACAAAAAATACCCTGCTTAGCTTGTTTCGCACTAATCTTCTCTCTCCATTTCCAAATATGAATTTATGGCACAGTCCGATAGGTCTCCGAGTCCGGTAAGTCTGGGCACATTCTCGTTTGTTTGTGATAGGCCTATTAATTCCGTTAAACACACGAGAAACGATCCATCGAAATAAAGAGAGATATTTGTTTTAGTTTAAACAAGTTTTATTACAATTAATAGGATTAGGCATAAGCAATATCAACGCCCTCTCCTTTAGAAATGTAAAATTGCATACTAAAAAAGTATACACATACATCATAAGATGGTCTTTACAGTTATTCCTCCATATTTAAAACATTAGAAAACTAAGAATCCTTACATAGTATTTAAGATGATATTCACATTCATTCTTCCTACACACACACTCACACCCAAACACACTCACACACGCACCCCCCCCCCCCCCCCCCCCCACACACACACACACGCACCCCCCCCCCCCCCCCCCACACACACACACACACACTCGCACACGCGCACACACACACACACACACACACACATAAATATTGTACAATTTAGGAATATAAAATATAGCTTTAATGGAATCATTCAGTACAGACATATCTCATTATACCATAGAAATGACGAACATGCCATTTAATTAACGTCTACCGGACGTGCAGATTTATTACCAATAACCACAACGAATACGAACCACCTGCCAAACTAGAATTAAAATTAATAAAGATATAGACAGCTGACAACGACCCTTACATAACACACGGAGACACCATACAAAATGTCTGGAAAGTCGTCATTACATAACACACGGAGACACCATACAAAATGTCTGGAAAGTCATCTTTACCGGGGGCAAACCATCTATTTATCAAATACCAATGTTAACAAGAGAAGCCTGCGTAACCAAGCCCTCGACTACTGATGTAGCATACCCCAGTCATCATTAAGGCAGATGTTCGTTTGATCAGAACATATAGCAAAGAGTGCCGATTCGAGAAACCCTCTGTCTATTCCATTTCCTTTTATTCAATTTGTCTATCTGACTCTATTAAAATATTGATTTGTTTATTTTTATTCTTAGTTTTATAGTTAGGAAGATAAAGATCCTGTCTATCGAACTTAGACAATACAAGGACGGTCTCAGCACCAACGACCCAACGAGTGAATACTTGTTACCACTAGTCGTCGATGTAAAAGTGGAACACAGTGTAAACAAAACAAAGACACAATATTCTTTAGATGTTGACTCAAAACAAAGGTACAATATTCTTTAACAAATGACTCAAAACATAGACATGATATTCTTTCACCATTGAATCAAAACAAAGGTTCAATATTCTTTAGACGTTGACTCAAAACAAAGGCTAAGATATTCTTTGGCAATTGAATCAAAACAAAGGTACAATATTTTTTAACCATTGACTAAAAATAAAAGTATACTATTCTTTTACCATTGACTCAAAACAAAGGTACATTAATCTTTAACTATTGACTCAGAGCAAAGGTATACTATTCTTTAACCATTGTCTCAAAACAAATGTACATTATTTACAATTGACTTAATAAAAAAGACATCATTCTTTTAACATTAACTCAGTAGATAGGTACACTATTCTTTAATTATTAACTCATTACAAGGTCAAAAACTCTTTTACTATTAACTCATCCTAAGACAAAACCTCTTGCCGCCTTTGTAAAACTGTCCTGCTCGATATTTTCCTGTCTTTGTGAGCGGTTAAACACTTTGTAAGGTACAATGGAACGAGAAAATGAAATCTTTTATAATCAGAGCCTGTCCTTTTAGTAGGACATTGAGGCTATTTCAGGACTAAGCAGGTGGTTATGTCACAGAATTGATGTTTGTTCTGTATTCCTAACGACCCGTTTTATTGTGGGTCCGATCCAAGACATCACCCTTCTGAGTGTAGCCTCATATTTAAATATAAATGTACATATATGTACATACATTTGGTATTTGTATTTGTTTTGTTTCTTTGTTTTTATATACTTAAGTATATCAATAATGTATATATATATCTGTTAATGCTTCCTGGTCCGGACGATTTTCGAAATGTATATTCGATGCCGTGAAATAAGTTTGTACATACTGACATGAGGATATATATATTAAACAATATATGTAAATAAAAATTGTTGTTATCTGTATTTTGTATTTTTTCAAACAAATGCTAGCACTCATTGATGAGTAAAATTTTATATAGCGAAATAAAATCAGATCCATGTTGTGTACTTAAGTTTCACGAGCAGCATATTTTCCTGTCGGTTTGATTGGAGTTCGACTTCCAGCCAATGGTTTCGAAAAGAAACATATAACTTATAAAACACAGTACGATACTGACCTTTAAACAAAAACCTTACTTCCGGCGAAAAACTGACGAAATGAATCAAAAGAGGAAGGATTTAAAGATTTCCTTGGACCAGGCGTTCGGGAAGGTAATCATTCTTTGTTTCTCTCATGACATGTAAACCAAAATGAAAGGCTAAATTGGACCAGGCGTTCTGGAAGGTAAGCGTTCTCGGTTTCTCACATGACATGTAAACCAAAATGACAGACATAACAGGAGCAGACATTCGGAAAGGTAAACGTTCTCAGTTCTCTCACGTGAAAGTCAAATATAATCAATGTAACGTTCTCAAAATCCCGGTAGTCAATTTTTTTACAATAAAAACAATTCCAGGAACTTATGACGATTACCGTGAATCATATATTTATATCAGACTTTATTCCTAGCAAATCCTCTGGAGGTTTTGCAAGTATTTTTCATTGATCACAAAAACAATTATATTGTCTTCATTTTGTTCAGTCATGAAAAAATATTCCATGGAATGAATGTAAATTACAGAACACCACCCATCAACTGTTTGTCCATTGCTGCTCAGCGTCAGAAAAGAAACCTTCATATACAATATTTAGTCAGATGTCTTTTCAGCTAACAATATAACGAAATTAAAAGTCGGGTGGACTCCTTTACCGCTTGTAATTAGTCATGTTTGACTGTCCCTGCTTCTGGGTCATCTTAACCTTGTGCTGGCCACGAGATGATTTACAGCGGTCATATTTGTCTGAGACACGACAATAGTCCCGGGAAGCTCTGGAGACCCCTGATTGAGATGAGCTAACGCTGTCGCTTTCATGTCATAGAAATGCATTCATACGCGATCGGACGTGATATGGCGCCGATTTATAAACACCATTATTACGGTACATTTTGTGTCAGTCTTTGTGGCGGAGACAGTGTCGCCCTGTGTATGATATAGTTTATAAAGATGAGTGTCTAGAACCCGCAGAGTTTGAGATAACTAGATTATCTATCGTCCCTTCAACAGATGAATTATTTTGTGTCATCTCGGGTCCGTATCCAGCGCTGGCCATCATTAGCTCAGGACAAAAACGCTGGAGACTATCGATGTCCACTGGTGTTATTTATAATTACATACAGCGTGCGACGAGTTGTCAAGGCAACAGTCAAACCAAACAAGGTCGTATTCATTATTTGTTTTTAATTATTTCAAAACAAAATTAAACACATAAAAACGTTTTATGGCTGAACCGATCTTCTAACGACTAGCACAAATTGTTGTTGAAGTTCATGCAATGCCGTCACTCAAGATGTTTGGAGCAAGGCATATACAGGTGGTATATACAGGTGGTATATACAGGTGGCATATACAGGTGGTATATACAGGTGGTATATACAGGTGGCAAATACAGGTGGTATATACAGGTGGCATATACAAGTGGCATATACAGGTGGTATATACAGGTGGCATATACAGGTGGTATATACAGGTGGCATATACAGGTGGCAAATACAGGTGGCATATACAGGTGGCATATACAAGTGGCATATACAGGTGGTATATACAGGTGGCATATACAGGTGGCATATACAGGTGGTATATACAGGTGGTATATACAGGTGGCATATACAGGTGGTATATACAGGTGGCATATACAGGTGGCAAATACAGGTGGCATATACAGGTGGCATATACAAGTGGCATATACAGGTGGTATATACAGGTGGCATATACAAGTGGCATATACAGGTGGCATATACAGGTGGTATATACAGGTGGCATATACAGGTGGTATATACAGGTAAGACCAAAGAAATGTGTTAAATGGTGACACTTGATACCGTAGAAGGATAATTTCAAACATATGTCATTAACGTTAAGGACACAAGCACCAAACGTTTTAACAACTTGACAAACGATTTCTCCATCTTCTTACTTGTCGACTACAATTACCATGTCATTTTACATGAAATACATGAATGGGATGTCAAAAGCGAGAGACCAAGTGATGACCGTGAAGATAAAAACCCTCGCATCACATACTGGTATAGAGATGTTGGCGGTAACAGTGAAGTTCGTCATCATTCTTCCCCAATATGAGTCAGTAAGTTTGTCTAGCAGAATGAAATGACTGTCACAGAATCATGAATGTAGGATTTCCGTCCCGGATTAATTGCATTAAAATTTGAAGTCAAATTCGACATACAGACGATTATACGATGTTTTACGAGGGATGATTGATATGTTGTGAGCCTCGTATTGAAGGAGGTATTCAAGGATGTTCTTTTAAAGTCCTACTATTCTCTGACTATATAGGGCCGTGCACCCAAGGACTGGTCGCGTTTGGTTGGTTTATATCGACGAGGTTGCAATATATAGTAAACAAGGACATGGTCGTCAAGATCCCCAGCCCATGCAAATATTGTATTACATGAAATTAAAGTGGGCAACATTTATAAAAACATAAAAAAAAAACATGACATATAGCATTAAGAGTCATTACATTTATATTCATGTTCAGTCAGCAAGTTCCTGTGAGAGTAATTAACATAATTAGTAACAATTCAATAAAATATACTGTACAGTGAACTATCAAAATGTGCTGATCATGCTTGTATTCTCCCTTTCTTCCTACTAGCAATCGGCTAATCAGGTCACCGCAGCTTCATTAAATATGCATGGAATGTGATCGAACTTGAGCGAGGGGTTTAGGTAATAAGTCTAACAAGCAAGTTTCATAAAAACCCTATCATTCCTTCGAAATATATCGTCCGGAAAGCAATCAGCCAATAAGGTCACAGCAGCCTCATTAAATATGCACGGAATATGCCGATATTTGAACTTGAGCGAGGGGCTCAGGTTATAAGTCTATAAAGCAAGTTTCATCAAAATCCAATCAAGCGAATCCGGACGGACGGACGGACGGACGGACGGACGGAACCCATTTGTATATCCCCCGCCAACTTCGTTGAGCGGGGGACAACAAGACAAGCGGCACAAAATGGAGAACATCGATTAAAGAGCAGTGATCAAATACGTGTAAGAATATCCATAATGACATGGTAGCAATACAAGGGAAAGATGTCCCTTCATATGCTACAGTGAAAAGGTGGGTGGCGGAATTTAAGTCTCGAGGGTGACTCCCGTCCTGGAACGCCTGTCAATGTAACAACCCCAGAAATTGTCAATCAGGTTCATGACTGACATGCAGACGAGTCACAGAAAGATATATAGCCAGGAAAGAGAACATTCCATTCTGACCGAGGATCTTGTAATGATAAAGCTTTCGGCCCGCTTAACCTCTTTGAGGAAGATCTTAAGCTCTTAAACACCGCTGGTTATAAGTGTATTAATACTGATCGAAGGAGATTATGTTGAAAAATAATACAATATGTCCGGCAAAATTCAAATCTTTCAATAAGTTCGAGTTGATGTTCCCAAATGAAATGTAGATATTTCCACATATTACTACATAGTGAACATACAGTTATGTATATACACAAAACAAGTGAAACGAAAAGTAATGATAGAAATTACAAATAAAATTTCGGTGTTTTATTGCTATATATACCATTGATTAAAGGGCAATAACTCTTACAATCCTATATGTAAATAGTCCTTTCTGGAATGTACTGAAAGATATAATGTTTTCTTTACAAAAATTTATTGACAAGTGGTTGTTTACAAGAATTGTGTTAGACAATTCCAGACAAGATATAGTATAAACACCAAGAGAGACAAATTGTTATTCATAACTGGTTTACAATTGACAAGAGAGCTTGATGAATTATGTTTGATCATGATTTTTTTGGAACTATGAAGTGTTGGATTCATAAATATTCTTAATCCTGCAGAAACGAAAAAGAAAAGGGTTAGTCAATGCTAGCTGTTATAAGATAAGTAATTAACAGTGCTGATTTAATACAACACCTTGTACACCACTTAATTTGATTGTTAATTATCACTGTAACTTTCTTACTTTTGTATCTATAATTAAATTGTGTTTCGAATCTCATCTTTCTGTTATTATCAGGAAACATTATAAATTTACAAATAACTCTGACAGCCGAATCAGTAGGTGTCAACCAATTATGGTGCTTCATTATTGCCAATTTGTAATTAGGATTGTAGTGTCCTTATACATAATTCAACAAGTTTATCTAAATAATTATATACATTTGTACATAGATTAAGCCTGGGAAGAAATCTTATTACCACATTATATGAAAATTAGAATGCATGAAGGAAAATGAGTAGGATGGTGTGTGGCACCATCCATCCGTCTGTCAACCCTGACCCTCCAGGATACCCTACATGAGTAGGATGTTGGGTGACACTATTGGTCTGTCAACCCTAACCCTCCAGGATACCCTTCATGAGTAGGATGTTATGTGACAATATTGGTCTGTCAACCGTGACCCTCCAGGATACCCTTCATGAGTAGGATATTATGTGACAATATTGGTCTGTCAACCGTGACCCTCCAGGATACCCTTCATGAGTAGGATGGTGTGTGACAATATTTGTCTGTCAACCCTGACCCTCGAGGACACCTTTTATGAGTAGGACGGTATGTGACACTATCCAGTCGTCTGTCAACCTTAACCCTCCAGGATATATATAACAGGTATTAATAATTAGCAAAATGTACGATATGCACTATGAGTTGGTGATCCGAAGGTTAAGATTTGAATTTCCTGTCCTGCTTGTAGTGTAATGGATATTAATAGTACAGTTTTTGTATGTGTAAAATTCGAACCATTGTATGTAAATACATACAGAGATCCAGGTATTCATATCATCTAAGAAACGACTTCCACTATAATGATGTCAGGATATCGGGCCGACCATCACTGCGCCGCTGAAAAGTTCTTTTTAAGATTAATATTTCAAACTTCTTCTCAAGTTCAACTGGTGGAATTGATCTGAAACTTGTCTGGAATGATCCCGAGATGGTCCTGACCAAGTGTTGTTATTTTGGCGGCCATCTTGAAAAACGTATTATAAAATTATTCTCCAGTTCCACTTGTGTCATTGAGCTGGATATTAGTGAGGATGTTATGAAAGAGGAACCAACAAAGTGTTGTTATTTTTCAGCCTCATGAAAATTTTAACATGGCAGCCACTGTAACCATTTCGTAACATACCGAATTGGTAATTGCACAATCATGGTTTTCCAAAACAACACCTATTTCAAACTTCTTCGAAACTTTCACCTCCGTCTTTCAGCTCAAACTTTGCTACAATAATCCTGAGATGGTCCTGACCAAGTTTGTTATTTGGTTCAAAATCCAAGATGGCTGCCATGACCAACAGTGCCACTATACCTACTACTGAATATGTATACTACAATAGTATAAAGGTCTTTATAGTCAGATGGCCGTTTTGGCCCATGGACCTCTTGTATATACCGGTATATGTATATATAACTTTGACAGCACATACATTAAAGCTCGATTCTCACACAGGTGACAGTTTTGGGGATGCATTTTATATGCATCCATTTCTGACAAGATGAAAATTTTGCCCAGTCTAGGTCGTTGTTCATATTTGCCCTGATGTCATATATCCAAGACCGATAAAACACATTTTACCTAAATTGACTTCTCTCTTTTCCATTTTCTCGTTCTTCCCTCTCTTTTTCCTCTACTGCACTCTTCTTCTCATTTATAACTTCATCACTTGTCAAGAGGCGATGGTTTGTTTGCTTTCTCTTCTCTGTTCGACTTCCCCTTTTAAATTGGAGCTGGAATCGAAAATAAGTTTTCAATTTCCGTGAAAGACGAGTCTAAACCAGTGTCCAGGTGATTCACCTCTAACTCATCATATCCACTAATGAGTGCCATAAGAAGAGGATATGTGTGCTCATGTGGTATAGCACTAGAGAGAGCTGCTTCAGAGACGCGTGGATCATCGTTTGTGGTCACGTGTCTGTTAGGAGAAGTGGCGTCAACTGCCCTGTGTCACTGGAAAGGAGTGAAATATTTAGGTCTGAGGAACCAACATCGACGGATGGCACAGCGTTCTCGGATGGTAAAAGATCGCCACCATCTTTGGGACGTTCATTGACCGTCTGCTCTGGCATTTGCTCGGGGCAATCAAACATGGATGATCGCCTTTTCAAGAGGCGCCAACACTTCATGCGACCCACGAGAGTCCATGATAATCAACGGCGATCTTTCATTGCCACAGTTTTAGAGACATTGCTGAACCATTCATTGCCTAAAACATCACACATCCAAGCTTCACTTTGGCATATCCATATTATACCCTAAGGATCGTCAACTGTGGCGAATGATTCTAATACGCACTTTTTTGTTTTTGCCTTCGGATATATATATACACAAATGAGGCATTACAACATGTACACTCGAGGTATTTATACATGTACATGCTTAAATTGCTATGTTTCCGCGAGAATTACTTGTTGTGGCCGAGGGTGACCAAGTACCTTTCTTGGCACATACCTGAGAAGGCGTAGGCTTGAACTGCTTTACAGTTTAATCTGCGTTCAGGTGAGGCTTATTTTGGAGAGTCACTTCCGTCACAATTTTCCCCAAGTCATCAAAATATTTGGTGATGACAGGTCTGTTCAACATACGAAGTCTGGATGTGGACAGTTTTCAGGCTTTCGTAGCACTAATTGTGGATGTCCTCCTCAGGCCTCTCCACCAATCATTTCCGGGTATTTTATTCCGAAAGCTTGTACCGCTTCCAACGTTTTGACAGAGACGGCTAGGTTTTACTAGGAGCTGTCTCTTGTTGATGACAAAACCTTTGTCAGTAGCTTCGATTAACTTAGCAACCATCGTTTCGTCTACTTTGGGATGTAGATATGGCCCTCGCCCTGTTTTTTTTTTGTTTGTTTGTTTTTTGTTTTTTGTTTATATACATGTATATATATCCCGCTTCTATTCTTCTGATCACGTGGTCTAGAATTGTTGTCTTGGGAACATTGTATGTTTTGCTAGCCACTCTAAATGACATGATACCTGCACGTACAGCTGCAACAGCAGACTCCATTTTTTTCTCCCTGTATTTGCTGTATTAACCTTTGTGTATTCTGGGCATGATTGTGTCTGCATGGAAAGAGAGATATCAATTAGATACATTTCTCATAAATCATATTTTCAGTCACAAAAGCAAAAACTAATGTAAAAGACGACACACTTCCAAATGAGGCATGAAAAGGAATGATCAAACATATTGATAGATTTTTTCGAACCAGACATTGACACGTCTAATTCCAACTCAACAGTTCTAAGAATCTATAGATTTATTTAAATCTTTAATTATATTATAATAAGGATTAGTTTGTGAATATACAGAGATGTATTGCAGACAAGATACTCAAAGGGGCCTACATTGTACATCTACAACTTGACCGTAGAATCAATATCAGAAATCATCCTAGATTACAAAATATTTTCTGAATATGTGTGGTCGAAGTTAAGCCCCTTGCGTATATTCCATAGGGGTAACTTTGACCACTTACAAAATATGAAAAAATAATATTGTTTATTGAATAATTTTTTTTTGTTTTGTTAACATAAATGTTAGATAATTTTTAAATTTATAAACATCCGATACACTTTTTTATTTTGAAATAGATGACATATATCGTTAATACGAATGAAAATTGGGAGTTAACGAAATTCCGCAAAATATCGCGTTAATTTCAAATATTTAAAAGCAATATGGTTGTCATGACTACTGTACAAACCGGATAGAATATGATATCGAATGTACCCAGCCAGTTTATATTGTTTGTATTATATATTTATTAAGCTTAGGATAATTTTCAAAAATGGTCGAAGATACCCAAGTGGTCAAAGTTACTCCGCCTTACACTAGTATCTCAGGAAACACAAAATCAATAAAATTACAATAATCTTTAGACAATTGGTAGATTCTAATTAAAAAATCTAGCTGTAACATTTATTGTAACTATATTTTAAATACAAAACTAATTGTAAATTTTGATTTATATCCTGTCTTTTTAAAGAGTATTTATTAAAAATAAATGAATAAACAAATAAATTAAAATGATCAATACAGGCGTAGTCAATGGGCCAGGAGACATATATAGCTTTTGGGATTCAGGCGATTCCGGATCTTTTATTAGTCTCAGGCGATTCCGGATCATTTATTAGTCTTTACCTACTTTCGTTTCACTGGGAGGCTCTCCAGATCACTTTGAGTACTAGTACTACTAGGCTATATTTTCTAAGTTGTGTTTTTGTTTCTGATGATAACATACCATAATATGTCTTCGTGAGTAATCATAAGCTTTTATAATGTCTAGGATTTTAGCTCCGTTCTGACAAACTGATGTCATACAGATGTACATACTTAGCCTCTCGCAACTGAGCCAAACCTCCGATCACAGGGACACGTTACAATAGTAATGTATGTATAAAATATATGGGGGTCGATTTATTTGTGTTATGTTTATATCGACCCGCCATATATTTTATACATACATTAGGCCTACTATTGTAACGTGTCCCTGTGCTCCGATCCTAATCACTTGATATGTTAATAATGTATTCTTCATTTTAGTATGCACACCTTACGTACAATCTTTGAGATAAAATATGCCTTCATTTTGCAAATTATGAAGTATTTTAACTTTTGGTCAAAATGTCTTTGTAGCTTAATATGGTATTTGTTTATATGCACACTGACCGGTATATATGGATGTATAGGCAGTACTTTCATATGCATCCTTTGTTTTTCTAATGTGTGATTTTATTTCAGTCTGATATAGTTTGACCATTAACCAATGTACTGACCCTGGGATTTTGGATTGCCCAGACTTGTGATATGTCTATACTGGACTCTGTAACACAGGTCCACCACTTTGGCTGGTTGGCCATACGCTACATACAGGAACAGTACAGTGTAAGTTTATGTAGGGTTAATCTTTGTCAAAATACATAGATGTTATATTGAGATAGCAAACATCCTATAAAAAATATGATAAAAGTGTTGAAGGAGAGAGTATAAGGTTACCTTGCTAGCTTAGACTAGATAAGCTGGCAAGAATTCCCCAAAGCCTTGTGGTAGGATGTTTGCCTTGAGAGGGAAAGGTCACTGGTTCAAGCCCCAGTGCGGGCAGGATATTTTTCACAACTCCTTCCTTTTACAGATCTCAGGTGCCGTTGAACACTCCAAGTAAAAGCTATAGGAGATAGAGAGGCTTCCATGGAGCTACATGTACATGTATAGAACCTGGGTTGTGGTTGTCTTTGGGGGTGAAATATTTGTGAAGGAGGGAGTTAGTGTAAAAGTAGAGAGTATAGGTCACCTCATTAGCTCAGGCTAGTGGAAATTTGCCTTTAGCTTAATGGTAGAGTGAACTGGTCACTGGTAATTAAGTGTTTCCATGGCAGATTTTTATTTAATTTACATTGCAGTCCTATACTCACAAAAACATGATGTGATTAATTGTTAGGGTACAGTACATTACCATGAAGAAGTGTCTTGTAAAACTGCTGGCATTGTCCTGCTGTCAGTCACTAGTTCAGAGGTCTGTGGCCAATGCCTTACACATTGTGGATAGTTGGACTACTAGGTTAGTGGTGGCTGGATAGTGGGACAACCAGGTTAGTGGTGGCTGGATAGTGGGACAACTAGGTAAGTGGTGGCTGGATAGTGGGACAACCAGGTAAGTGGTGGCTGGATAGTGGGACAACTAGGTAAGTGGTGGCTGGATAGTGGGACAACCAGGTTAGTGGTGGCTGGATAGTGGGACAACCAGGTTAGTGGTGGCTGGATAGTGGGACAACCAGGTTAGTGGTGGCTGGATAGTGGGACAACCAGGTAAGTGGTGGCTGGATAGTGGGACAACCAGGTAAGTGGTGGCTGGATAGTGGGACAACCAGGTAAGTGGTGGATTGATAGTGGGACAACCAGGTAAGTGGTGGATTGATAGTGGGACAACCAGGTTAGTGGTGGCTGGATAGTGGGACAACCAGGTTAGTGGTGGCTGGATAGTGGGACAACCAGGTAAGTGGTGGATTGATAGTGGGACAACCAGGTTAGTGGTGGATTGATAGTGGGACAACCAGGTTTATGGCAGCTTGGGGAAGGTTACTATGTGATGGCTTGTTGGTGGGACAGGATAATCAGATATAAACCGTTGATGAGACGGCCATGTTTTACATTTATTTACAACAGATGATTGAATTCTATTGTTTGATTATATTGTAGGAATATTCACAATGGATGTTGTTTCTGAGTAAACTTGGCGACCCTCGCTATGCCTTCCTTGTTTACTTTCCTCTTACCTTCTGCCTGAGCCAGTTCCGAGGGAAACAACTGCTGTGGGTCGCCTGTGTCGCAGAATGGCTGAATGCAGTCTTAAAACTGTAAGTTCTTTCATTTGAATTGTCCAGGTTATATCTAACAGTAAATAAATTATAGAACTATATACAACAGCACTGGATTGAAGGCAATAAATAAAGCTGACTTCTAATATTGATCTCCTCTGATTCAATCAAACCTGAAAAATCATCCGTGTATACCAAGTACATATATCTCATACAGGTTGTTTTCTCATTATTGTTGAAAGTAATTACCTGTGTTAATTGTTGATGGGTGCATCAAATTGATTTCAAGATAAGGGCTTGTCCTTTTTAGCTTGACTATTCAAATCACCACAGGGTCCGTGGTCAAATCACATCACATTCGTTGAGCTGTGGTGTAAGTGTCATGCATTTGTAAACAAGTCTTGTTATTGCTATTTCTTGAGAAGTACTGGAAGGATATTTCTCAAACTTTACATATTGGTTTCACTTAGTTGTGCCCATTGAATTTGGAGTCTGTTCTGGAAAACAAAATGGCTGACTTGTAATTTGACAGTTGAAGTTTGTTATCACAATTTCTTGAGAAGAACTTGAGAGATATTTCTCCAATTTCATAATATGTAGGTTTCCTTTGGTCTCTCGTTGTTACCATACAATATTGAGTCTAATCAGGTAAACAGAATGGCTGTTAGGTGGCCATCTTAGGCTTTGTCTGTTGAAGTTTGTTGGACCTCATTCTCATGTTCTGTCCAGTTCTACTCTGCTCAGACTTGTGTCTGTTTTTAAATATTTCAAGTATCCTCCATGGTGACCGGCCATACTGGTGGGTTGGAGAGACATTCCATTACAAGGAAAAGGAAGAGTTGGAAACCATGCAACCAGCACAATACTACCTCACCTGTGAAACTGGACCAGGTATGTACACAATATTACCTTACCTGTGAAACTGGACCAGGTATGTATAAATTACTACCTCACCTGTAAAACTGGACCAGGTATGTACACAATACTACCTCACCTGTGAAACTGGACCAAGTATGTACACAATATTACCTTACCTGTGAAACTGGACCAGGTATGTATAAATTACTACCTCACCTGTAAAACTGGACCAGGTATGTATAAATTACTACCTCACCTGTGAAACTGGACCAGGTATGTACACAATATTACCTCACCTGTGAAACTGGACCAGGTATGTACACAATATTACCTGTAAAACTGGACCAGGTATGTACACAATATTACCTCACCTGTGAAACTGGACCAGGTATGTATAAATTACTACCTCACCTGTGAAACTGGACCATGTATGTATAAATTACTACCTCACCTGTGAAACTGGACCAGGTATGTACATAATATTACCTTACCTGTGAAACTGGACCAGATATGTATAAATTACTACCTCACCTGTGAAACTGGACCAGGTATGTACACAATATTACCTTACCTGTAAACCTGGACCAGGTATGTACACAATATTACCTGTGAAACTGGACCAAGTATGTACACAATACTACCTCACCTGTGAAACTGGACCAAGTTATGTACACAATATTACCTTACCTGTGAAACTGGACCAGGTATGTATAAATTACTACCTCACCTGTAAAACTGGACCAGGTATGTACACAATACTACCTCACCTGTGAAACTGGACCAAGTATGTACACACTATTACCTTACCTGTGAAACTGGACCAGGTATGTATAAATTACTACCTCACCTGTGAAACTGGACCAGGTATGTACACAATATTACCTGTGAAACTGGACCAAGTATGTACACAATACTACCTCACCTGTGAAACTGGACCAAGTTATGTACACAATATTACCTTACCTGTGAAACTGGACCAGGTATGTATAAATTACTACCTCACCTGTAAAACTGGACCAGGTATGTACACAATACTACCTCACCTGTGAAACTGGACCAAGTATGTACACACTATTACCTTACCTGTGAAACTGGACCAGGTATGTATAAATTACTACCTCACCTGTGAAACTGGACCAGGTATGTACACGATATTACCTGTGAAACTGGACCAGGTATGTACACAATATTACCTTACCTGTGAAACTGGACCAGGTATGTATAAATTACTACCTCACCTATGAAACTGGACCAGGTATGTACACAATATTACCTTACCTGTGAAACTGGACCAGGTATGTACACAATATTACCTGTGAAACTGGACCAGATATGTACACACTATTACCTGTGAAACTGGACCAGGTATGTACACAATATTACCTTACCTGTAAAACTGGACTAGGTATGTATAAATTACTACCTCACCTGTGAAACTGGACCAGGTATGTATAAATTACTACCTCACCTGTAAAACTGGACCAGGTATGTATAAATTACTACCTCACCTGTGAAACTGGACCAGGTATGTACACAATATTACCTCACCTGTGAAACTGGACCAGGTATGTACACAATATTACCTGTAAAACTGGACCAGGTATGTACACAATATTACCTCACCTGTGAAACTGGACCAGGTATGTATAAATTACTACCTCACCTGTGAAACTGGACCATGTATGTATAAATTACTACCTCACCTGTGAAACTGGACCAGGTATGTACATAATATTACCTTACCTGTGAAACTGGACCAGATATGTATAAATTACTACCTCACCTGTGAAACTGGACCAGGTATGTACACAATATTACCTTACCTGTAAACCTGGACCAGGTATGTACACAATATTACCTGTGAAACTGGACCAAGTATGTACACAATACTACCTCACCTGTGAAACTGGACCAAGTTATGCACACAATATTACCTTACCTGTGAAACTGGACCAGGTATGTATAAATTACTACCTCACCTGTAAAACTGGACCAGGTATGTACACAATACTACCTCACCTGTGAAACTGGACCAAGTATGTACACACTATTACCTTACCTGTGAAACTGGACCAGGTATGTATAAATTACTACCTCACCTGTGAAACTGGACCAGGTATGTACACAATATTACCTGTGAAACTGGACCAGGTATGTACACAATATTACCTTACCTGTGAAACTGGACCAGGTATGTATAAATTACTACCTCACCTATGAAACTGGACCAGGTATGTACACAATATTACCTTACCTGTGAAACTGGACCAGGTATGTACACAATATTACCTGTGAAACTGGACCAGATATGTACACACTATTACCTGTGAAACTGGACCAGGTATGTACACAATATTACCTTACCTGTGAAACTGGACCAGGTATGTACACAATATTACCTGTGAAACTGGACCAGATATGTACACACTATTACCTGTGAAACTGGACCAGGTATGTACACAATATTACCTTACCTGTAAAACTGGACTAGGTATGTATAAATTACTACCTCACCTGTGAAACTGGACCAGGTATGTACACAATATTACCTTACCTGTGAAACTGGACCAGATATGTATAAATTACTACCTCACCTGTAAAACTGGACCAGGTATGTACACAATATTAACTCACCTGTAAAACTGGACCAGGTATGTACAAAATTCTACCTTACCTGTAAAACTGGACTAGGTATGTACACAATACTACCTCACCTGTGAAACTGGACCAGCAGTGATCAATCTAGGATTTAGGGGAATATACCCAATGTATGCAATATCACCTGTAGTACAGGACCAGGTATGTATACAATATTAACTCACCTGTAAAACTGGACCAGGTATGTACAAAATACTACCTTACCTGTGAAACTGGACTAGGTATGTACACAATACTACCTCACCTGTAAAACTGGACCAGCAGTGATCAATCTAGGATTTAGGGGAATATACCCAATGTATGCAATATTACCTGTGATACAGGACCAGGTATGTATACAATATTACCTGTGATACAGGACCAGGTATGTATACAATATAACCTGTAGTACAGGACCAGGTATGTATGCAATATTACCTGTAGTACAGGACCAGGTATGTATACAATATTACCTGTGATACAGGACCAGGTATGTATACAATATTACCTGTGATACAGGACCAGGTATGTATACAATATAACCTGTAGTACAGGACCAGGTATGTATACAATATCACCTGTAGTACAGGACCAGGTATGTATACAATATAACCTGTAGTACAGGACCAGGTATGTATACAATATTACCTGTAGTACAGGACCAGGTATGTATACAATATTACCTGTGATACAGGACCAGGTATGTATACAATATTACCTGTGATACAGGACCAGGTATGTATACAATATAACCTGTAGTACAGGACCAGGTATGTATACAATATAACCTGTGGTACAGGACCAGGTATGTATACAATATAACCTGTAGTACAGGACCAGGTATGTATACAATATAACCTGTGATACAGGACCAGGTATGTATACAACATTACCTGTGATACAGGACCAGGTATGTATACAATATTACCTGTGGTACAGGACCAGGTATGTATACAACATTACCTGTAGTACAGGACCAGGTATGTATACAATATAACCTGTGGTACAGGACCAGGTATGTATACAATATTACCTGTGATACAGGACCAGGTATGTATACAATATTACCTGTGATACAGGACCAGGTATGTATACAATATAACCTGTAGTACAGGACCAGGTATGTATACAATATTACCTGTGATACAGGACTAGGTATGTATACAATATTACCTGTGATACAGGACCAGGTATGTATACAATATTACCTGTGGTACAGGACCAGGTATGTATACAATATTACCTGTAGTACAGGACCAGGTATGTATACAATATTACCTGAGGTACAGGACCAGGTATGTATACAATATTACCTGTGATACAGGACCAGGTATGTATACAATATTACCTGTAGTACAGGACCAGGTATGTATACAATATTACCTGAGGTACAGGACCAGGTATGTATACAATATTACCTGTGATACAGGACCAGGTATGTATACAATATTACCTGTGATACAGGACCAGGTATGTATACAATATTACCTGTGATACAGGACCAGGTATGTATACAATATAACCTGTAGTACAGGACCAGGTATGTATACAATATTACCTGTGATACAGGACCAGGTATGTATACAATATTACCTGAGGTACAGGACCAGGTATGTATACAATATTACCTGTGATACAGGACCAGGTATGTATACAATATTACCTGTGATACAGGACCAGGTATGTATACAATATTACCTGTAGTACAGGACCAGGTATGTATACAATATTACCTGTGGTACAGGACCAGGTATGTATACAATATTACCTGTAGTACAGGACCAGGTATGTATACAATATTACCTGTGGTACAGGACCAGGTATGTATACAATATTACCTGTAGTACAGGACCAGGTATGTATACAATATTACCTGTGATACAGGACCAGGTATGTATACAATATTACCTGTGATACAGGACCAGGTATGTATACAATATTACCTGTAGTACAGGACCAGGTATGTATACAATATTACCTGTAGTACAGGACCAGGTATGTATACAATATTACCTGTGATACAGGACCAGGTATGTATACAATATTACCTGTGATACAGGACCAGGTATGTATACAATATCACCTGTAGTACAGGACCAGGTATGTATACGATGTTACCTGTAGTACAGGACCAGGTATGTATACAATATTACCTGTAGTACAGGACCAGGTATGTATACAATATTACCTGTGATACAGGACCAGGTATGTATACAATATTACCTGTGATACAGGACCAGGTATGTATACAATATTACCTGTGATACAGGACCAGGTATGTATACAATATAACCTGTAGTACAGGACCAGGTATGTATACAATATTACCTGTGATACAGGACCAGGTATGTATACAATATTACCTGTAGTACAGGACCAGGTATGTATACAATATAACCTGTAGTACAGGACCAGGTATGTATACAATATTACCTGTGATACAGGACCAGGTATGTATACAATATTACCTGTGATACAGGACCAGGTATGTATACAATATTACCTGTGGTATAGGACCAGGTATGTATACAATATAACCTGTAGTACAGGACCAGGTATGTATACAATATTACCTGTGATACAGGACCAGGTATGTATACAATATTACCTGTAGTACAGGACCAGGTATGTATACAATATAACCTGTAGTACAGGACCAGGTATGTATACAATATTACCTGTAGTACAGGACCAGGTATGTATACAATATTACCTGTAGTACAGGACCAGGTATGTATACAATATAACCTGTAGTACAGGACCAGGTATGTATACAATATTACCTGTAGTACAGGAGCAGGTATGTATACAATATTACCTGTGGTACAGGACCAGGTATGTATACAATATTACCTGAGGTACAGGACCAGGTATGTATACAATATAACCTGTGGTACAGGACCAGGTAGGTATACAATATTACCTGTGGTACAGGACCAGGTATGTATACATCTAACTTCAATGTAACTTTTGAAATAGAACCAGATGACGTTGATCTATAAAGGAAAGTTTTCAATCTTTTTTGTACCTGTTTCATTCAGGAAGTCCTTCAGGCCATGCCATGGTGACCTCAGCAGTGTTCTATGTCCTGGTCAAGGCCATATTGGACTCTACAATGAAACATCAAAGGTATCTGGTCGGGCTCCACTGGTATATACTAATTGGTTATCAACCAGGCAGAACAAAAAGTTTTATCTTAACAAGGTAGAGAGTCTCTTTATCCAAAGTTGATAGGAGACCGTAGTATTAATTTAGATCATGAAAAGTTGATAAATTAATAGATAATTATTATAAACTAAAGATTATAATCTCTTCAATGTAAAATAAAATTGTATTGTGGTTGTATGGTATGTATGTATAATTGTATAGTGGTTGTATGGTATGTATGTATAATTGTATTGTGGTTGTATGGTATGTATGTATAATTGTATAGTGGTTGTATGGTATGTATGTATAATTGTATTGTGGTTGTATGGTATGTATGTATAATTGTATAGTGGTTGTATGGTCACTGGTATGTCTCCTTGTCTACGTGGTTTCTGGTCTGTCTTGTCTCCTTGTATCGATGGTTGTCTGGTCTGTCTGTCTCCTTGTCTCGTGGTTGTCTGGTCTGTCTGTCTCCTTGTCTTGTGTTGTCTGGTCTGTCTGTCTACTTGTCTAGTGGTTGTCTGGTCTGTCTGTCCTCCTTGTCTCGTGGTTGTCTGGTCTGTCTGTCTCCTTGTCTTGTGGTTGTCTGGTCTGTCTGTCTCCTTGTCTCGTGGTTGTCGGTCGGTCTGTCTCCTTGTCTCGTGGTTGTCTGGTCTGTCTGTCTCCTTGTCTCGTGGTTGTCTGGGTCGGTCTGTCTCCTTGTCTCGTGTTGTCTGGTCTGTCTGTCTCCTTGTCTCGTGGTTGTCTGGTCTGTCTGTCTCTTGTCTTGTGGTTGTCTGCTCTGTCTGTCTACTTGTTCGTTGTTGTCTGGTTCTGTCTGTTCTCTTATTTCTCGTTGGTTTCTGGTTGTCCTGTTTCCTTGTCTCTCGTTGGTTGTATTTGTCTTCTTTTCCTTGTTCTGTGTGTTTTCTTCTATGTATGTATAATTGTATTGTGGTTGTATGGTATGTATAATTGTATCGTGGTTGTATGGTATGTTTTATCTTTCTTCGTGGTTGTTGGTTGTTGTTCTAATTGTATGTGGTTGTTGGTCATGTTGTTCATATTGTCTGTGGTTTGTATGTCTGTCTGTCTCCTTGTTCGTGGTTGTTGGTCTGTCTGTCTATCCTTGTCATCTGGTTGTCTGGTTGTCTTGTATCCTTGCTTCGTGGTTGTTTGGTTGTTATTTCCTTGTCTCGTTGTTTGTCTGGTCTGTCTTTCCTTTATTGTCTTGTTGTTTCTGTGTCTTGTCTGTCTCATTGTCTTGTGGTTTGTCTGGTTGTTCTTAATCTTGTCTCCGTGGTTGTCTGGTCTGTCTGTCTCTCTGTCTCAGTGTTGTTGTTGTTTGTCTGTCTCCTTGTCTAGTGTGTTTTCTGTGTCTGTTTCTGTCTTCTTGTCTCTTGTTGTCATTGGTCTGTCTGTTCCTTGTTTTGTGGTTGTCTTGTCTGTTCTTTCTCCTTTTTTCTTGTGGTTTCTTGTTCTGTCTGTCTCCTTGTTCTCTGTGTTGTATTCCTGTTCTGTCTGTTCCTTGTTGTTGTTGTCTGTGTCTTCTGTCTCCTTTTGTCTCGTGTTGTCTGTTCTTCTCTTTTCTCCTTGTCTCTCGTTTGTTTGTCTTGGTCTTTCTGTCTCCTTTTCTCGTTTGGTTGTCTGGTTCTGTCCTGTCTCCTTTCTCTTTTTGTCTGGTCTGTCTGTCATCCTTGTCTGTGTTTGTCTGGTCTGTCTTCTCCTTTGTCTTCGTTGGTTGTTCTGGTTCTGTCTGTCTCCTTGTCTCGTGGTTTTGTCTTTCTGTCTCCTTGTCTCTCGTGGTTGTCTGGTCTGTCTGTCTCCTTGTCTTGTGGTTTCTGGTCTTCTGTCTCCTTGTCTCTCGTGGTTGTCTTGGTCTGTCTCCTTGTCTCGTGGTTGTCTGGTCTGCTATGTCGTTGTTCTGTTGTTGGTCTGTTCTTGTCTTGTGTCTTGGTTGTTTTCTGTATCGTTAGTTGTCTGTCTCTGTTCTGTTGTGTGTTCTGTGTCTGTCTGTCTCCTTGTCTCGTGGTTGTCTGGTCTGTCCTGTCTCCATTGTCTCTGTGGTTGTCTGGTCTGTCTCCTTGTTCTTGTGGTTTGTGTGTTGGTATCTGCTCATTGTCTTGTGGTTTGTCTGTCTGGTCTTCTCCTTGTCCTCTGTTGTTGTCTGTCTGTCTCCTTGTCTCTGTGTTTGTCTGGTCTGTCTGTCTTCCTTTGTCTCTTTGTTTCTGTCTTTGTCTTTGTTTCTCCTTATTCTGTATGTGGTTTGTTCTGGTCTGTCTGTTCTTGTCTTTGTGTGTTGTCTTCGTCTTATGTCTCCTTGTCTCGTGGTTGTCATGGTCTGTCTGTCTCCTTGTCTTGTGGTTGTCTGGTCTGTCTCCTTGTCTTGTGGTTGTCTGGTCTGTCTGTCTCCTTGTCATTGTGGTTGTCTGGTCTGTCTGTCTCCTTGTTCTGTGGTTGTCTGGTCTGTCTCCTTGTCTCTGTGGTTGTCTGGTCTGGTCTGTCTCCTTGTCTTGTGGTTGTCTGGTCTGGTCTGTCTCCTTGTCTCGTGGTTGTCTGGTCTGTCTGTCTCCTTGTCTCGTGGTTGTCTGGTCTGTCTGTCTCCTTGTCTCGTGGTTGTCTGGTCTGTCTGTCTCCTTGTCTCGTGGTTGTCTGTCTGTCTGTCTCCTTGTCTCTCGTGGTTGTCTGGTCTGTCTTCTCCTTGTCTCGTGGTTGTCTGGTCTGTCTCGTCTCCTTGTCTCGTGGTTGTCTGGTCTGTCTGTCTCCTTGTCTCGTGGTTGTCTGGTCTGTCTGTCTCCTTGTCTGGTGGTTGTCTGGTCTTCTGTACTACAATTGTCCTTGTGGTTTGTCTGAGTCTGTCTGTCTCCTTGTCTTGTGGTTGTCTGGTCCGTGCTGTCTCCTTGTTCTCGTGGTTGTCTGGTCTGTCCTGTTCTCCTTGTCTCGGTGTTGTCTGGTCCTGTCTGTCTCCTTGTCTTAGTGGGTATGTCTGGTCGGTCTGTCCCTTGTCTCGTGGTTGTACTGAGTCTGTCTGTCTCCTTGTCTTGTGGTTGTCACTGAGGGCTGTCTGTCATCCTTGTCTAGTGGTTGTATTGGGTCTGTTATGTCTCCATTGTCTTGGTGGTTGTATGGTCTCGTGTCTGTCTCCTTGTCTTGTGGTGTGTCTGGTCTGTCTAGTCTCCTTGTCTCGTGGTTTGTCATGGTATGTATGTCCGCCTTGTCTCCGACTGGTTGTATGGTCTGTCTGTCTACTTGTCCTTGTGGTTGTCTTGGATCTGTCTGTCTCCTTGTCTTAGTGGTTGTCTGGTATGTCTGTCCTCCTTTCTCATTCAACATTGTTTTTGTTGATAAATATTTTAGCAAGTAGTGCCAATTTTAATGTCTCATCCATATTGATATACCTGTTTTATATTTAATTTCTCCGTAAGTTCTGTAGAGTACATTTAGAGTAACTAGTAACTACAAACATTAATTATGTTAAAGAGAAGGTAACTGTTGTAGAATGCATATAATGTTCAATTTCCCAACCATATTGAAAATATTTGAAATAATTCAGGAATTTGAAAAATATCTGTAATAGTCAATCTAATTGAAATCTAGATTGTCATTCTCACTAAGTTACATGAACATCTAATGACATGGCATAAGGGGTTGTGTCAGGATGACCTTTTGGATTAACCAATCAAATTACTCCTTACAGAATCTTGGACGTGAATTTCATATGTGCGAAATAGCATG
Source organism: Pecten maximus (assembly GCF_902652985.1). NCBI lineage: Eukaryota > Metazoa > Mollusca > Bivalvia > Pectinida > Pectinidae > Pecten > Pecten maximus. The sequence goes on along the minus strand of NC_047023.1, from coordinate 1,050,047 downwards.
ACTAGAGTTCATAGCTTGCATAATCTGTCAATCTGTTTATAGATATACATGTTGTACCGAAATGGTAAGCTTCAAATGCATGATGTGACGAATGGGTGAGATCGATGACATCGGAAAATTGTCAATTTGACCTGAAAGTGAAATATTGAGATAACAAAGGTCACCAGAGCGTGACCCCTTATGCAATGTTATTAGATATTACATGTAACGTAGTGAAAATAACGGTCTAGATTTTGATTAGATTGTGTAATGGTTTATTTTGGATTTTATTTCAGTATTGTACACGCTGCAGTATGGACGAGTTTCGCTGTACTTATCATCGCAGTAAATATATCTCGTGTTTTCATAGCAACACATTTTCCCCATCAGGTCATTATGGGGACTTTCATTGGTACGTTCATCAAAGTAAATTTAAGTAAAAAAAAAAAGATTTTATACCAATTACTTTTAAACTTACATTATTAAATCACATGGATCTATAGTGTTGAAGAAGTTGAGTTTTTTTTAAGCCAACCATCATCAGATGATGGTCTATTCAAGTCACCCTGTATTCGTGGTCCTTAATGGTTGTGTGTCAATAAACTACCCTTGTTTCTTAAAAAGTACTGGAGAGATATTTCTGATATTTTTAGCTCACCTGGTCCGAACCGGATAATTCAATCTTGATTGGTTCTATGTAAGACTGTTCTTGATTGGTTCTATGTAAGACTGTTCTTGATTGGTTCTATGTAAGACTGTTCTTGATTGGTTCTATGTAAGACTGTTCTTGATTGGTTCTATGTAAGACTGTTCTTGATTGGTTCTCTGTAAGACTGTTCTTGATTGGTTCTATGTAAGACTGTTCTTGATTGGTTCTATGTAAGACTGTTCTTGATTGGTTCTCTGTAAGACTGTTCTTGATTGGTTCTATGTAAGACTGTTCTTGATTGGTTCTCTGTAAGACTGATCTTGATTGGTTCTTTGTAAGACTGATCTTGATTGGTTCTCTGGACATCTTTTCTCTACTTTTCTCTTCTTTTTTCTTTTCCTCTTTATAATCTGATAACAAGGAAAACCTTTATAATTATGAAATCTAACAAAGATTTAAGAACTTTCTGAGAAATTAAGTTTGAAAAATAAAAATTACATGTTCTGTGTAGAATATGCTTTAGGTAAACTACTGGGCTGTGTAGAATGCATTAGGTATATTAAGCATGAACATTATAGAAAGATTGTAGCCTGTCAATTTATTTTGTTTTAATCTTGACAGGTATAGGATTAGGGGAGATAATTCACATGGATGTTGTTGCTAGACTCCGCAGCAAACATTACCTGTTAGGAACCATGTTGGCCATCGGAGGATACGTGCTAACGTACACAGTCGTATTGGTGCTTGGTTATGACCCTCTCTGGTCTGTACCTATGGCCTACAAATGGTGTTCTACCTCCGCCTGGGTCCACCCCGACACCACACTCTTCTTCTCCGTCGTCAGGGACATTTCCTGTCTGGCAGGTGGGTAGAGTGAACTGGGGACTGTTTGTTTATGTGGACAAACCGGTTCGTCAGTTTTTAAATGTAATATTTCAAACATATACCTTGACAGACCTGCAAATGTTAACTAGGAAGGCTTTGGAAATCTGTGTCAAGGCTTCTCTGAAAACAACATAAAATCACCAGGTTTGTCTTTATTTCACAAACAAACAACACAGGTCCAATTGGTTCAACAATTTGGACTGCAAAAATGAAAAATGCCCAGATCTCTGACATTTGGTGAATGTAATTACTGGCAGCATTATTGTTTTTTATGGAAAAATAATCAAAGAAGGAGATTAGATTTAGATTTGATTTATAATTATAAATCCTAGCAAGAAAGTCCGATTTGCAGCACAATAGATTTGATATGTCGTTCTGTACATTGTACATATGTAGCGGGACTGGATTGGGTCGGTGACCAGGTAGCTCAATTGCTAGAGCATACGGCTAGTGGTCGCCTGGCCGCTACAGTTTCTCCTCTCCTGTTACACATAAATGTCCTGTAACCTCCATGTTGTACATTATCTATCCTTTGTTTGCAGGATTTGGATTTGGGGCGTACATCAAAGGAAGAATTCATCTGGAGGAAAACAGAGTTCAGTTCACAGTATATCTAAAATATTACAGATCATTTCAAGCTTGTGTGTGACTTTAATGATGGAAACTATCAAGCTTCCCAGGGACTCTGATGCAATATTTTATGGGTCAGCCTTCATCAAATTCTTCTGCATGATGTCCATTGTTGTGATTTTAATACCAGTCTTTTTTGACAAATGTTTTGGATCGTCTGATGCGGTGAAGAAGAATTAAGTCTTTATTATTTGGTTACTGCCTTCAGTAGCCATAACAAACTGTTTAATTTTTGTTGCAGACATGCACGTGTTGTATGACATTTTTTGTCAGTCATTGATGTATCCTGGTGATATCTTCATGTACTTCACCAGAAAGGATACATAGCAGTGTATACATATATAGCTACCTGTTATTACAGACTTAACTAGTCATGACATTTATTTGTTCAATATTGTAGTTTTGTTGACTTTAATTAGTAAGAATGTCATGTGGATATTGTATTTATGGGGCCAATAAATCAGTGATAAGAAACATGAAGTGAGTGATATATTTTATTATGTAAGATATCAATGATTTTTCTGTCAGTAATGATTTACAAAACACTGGTCACTTCCCAGATCTGGTGTAGAATACAAATTTAAATCCCGGTTCTTATAATGCTAGTACGGCTATTTGCTTTGATGAAAAATTTACTTAAGGCTTCTTGTGTTCTGAATCCAATATAAATGTAGAAGGTCACTACCCATATAATGAAACTGTATATGCAAAAGAGATATGCTAATGATGACTTGTATTATTATAATAATTATTACTATTGTTATGCCCTTGTTAACAGTAAGTAGAATAATTATTACTATTGTTATGCCCTTGTTACCAGTATTTAGTAGAATTTTATGTTGAATAAGTCCTAAAGAACACAAACAGAAATGATAGAGTTGATAATATTTTATTGTGTAGAAGATTTTCAAAACATTTTGTGCTTCACACTGAATACATGTTATACAACACAGAAAAAATACCACAAAATCTATTTTAACAATTCATTATTAGAATGTTTCTTAGATAAATGGTGACAAAAAATTACCATGAATTTTCAGTAGTTCTGGCAAAAAAGTCACACTTCCCTAGTGAATAAATCAGAAACCTTCATGGTGTCTGATGGACACAACACATGATAGGATACAGGAAACCTTCATGGTGTCTGATGGACATGACACATGATAGGATACAGGAAACCTTCATGGTGTCTGATGGACATGATAGGATACAGGAAACCTTTGTGGTGTCTGATGGACATGACACATGATAGGATACAGGAAACCTTCATGGTGTCTGATGGAGATGACACATGATAGGATACAGGAAACCTTCATGGTGTCTGATGGACATGACACATGATAGGATACAGGAACCTTCGTGGTGTCTGATGGAGATGACACATGATAGGATACAGGAAACCTTCGTGGTGTCTGATGGACATGATAGGATACAGGAAACCTTCATGGTGTCTGATGGACATGATAGGATACAGGAAACCTTCATGGTGTCTGATGGACATGATAGGATACAGGAAACCTTCATGGTGTCTGATGGACAAGATAGGATACAGGAAACCTTCCTGGTGTCTGATGGACACAACACATGATAGGATACAGGAAACCTTTGTGGTGTCTGATGGACATGATAGGATACAGGAAACCGTCATGGTGTCTGATGGACATGACACATGACAGGATACAGGAAACCTTCATGGTGTCTGATGGACACAACACATGATAGGATACAGGAAACCTTCATGGTGTCTGATGGACATGACACATGATAGGATACAGGAAACCTTCATGGTGTCTGATGGACATGATAGGATACAGGAAACCGTCATGGTGTCTGATGGACATGACACATGATAGGATACAGGAAACCTTCATGGTGTCAGATGGACATGACACATGATAGGATACAGGAAACCTTCATGGTGTCTGATGAGACATGATAGGATACAGGAAACCGTCATGGTGTCTGATGGACATGATAGGATGCAGGAAACCTTCATGGTGTCTGATGGACATGACACATGATAGGATACAGGAAACCTTCATGGTGTCTGATGGACATGATAGGATACAGGAAACCTTCATGGTGTCTGATGGACACAACACATGATAGGATACAGGAAACCTTCATGGTGTCTGATGGACATGATAGGATACAGGAAACCGTCATGGTGTCTGATGGACATGACACATGACAGGATACAGGAAACCTTCATGGTGTCTGATGGACACAACACATGATAGGATACAGGAAACCTCCATGGTGTCTGATGGACATGACACATGATAGGATACAGGAAACCTTCATGGTGTCTGATGGACATGATAGGATACAGGAAACCTTCATGGTGTCTGATGGACATGATAGGATACAGGGAACCTTCATGGTGTCTGATGGACATGATAGGATACAGGGAACCTTCATGGTGTCTGATGGACATGATAGGATACAGGAAACCTTCATGGTGTCTGATGGACATGATAGGATACAGGAAACCTCCATGGTGTCTGATGGACATGATAGGATACAGGAAACCGTCATGGTGTCTGATGGACATGATAGGATGCAGGAAACCTTCATGGTGTCTGATGGACATGACACATGATAGGATACAGGAAACCTTCATGGTGTCTGATGGACATGATAGGATACAGGAAACCTTCATGGTGTCTGATGGACACAACACATGATAGGATACAGGAAACCTTCATGGTGTCTGATGGACATGATAGGATACAGGAAACCTTCATGGTGTCTGATGGACATGATAGGATACAGGAAACCTCCATGGTGTCTGATGGACACGACACATGATAGGATACAGGAACCTTCATGGTGTCCGATGGACATGATAGGATACAGGAAACCTTCATGGTGTCTGATGGACATGATAGGATACAGGAAACCTTCATGGTGTCTGATGGACATGATAGGATACAGGAAACCTTCATGGTGTCTGATGGAGATGACACATGATAGGATACAGGAAACCTTCATGGTGTCTGATGGACATGATAGGATACAGGAAACCTTCATGGTTTCTGATGGACATGATAGGATACAGGAAACCTTTGTGGTGTCTGATGGAGATGACACATGATAGGATACAGGAAACCTTCCTGGTGTCTGATGGCCCTGTATACAAGATCGAGGCACATGGTCTTTAAGTATGCTGCAGTCTTCAAAGTTCTTAGAACTCCTCCAAGGTTACAGTCTATGTCTTCAGATTTTATTTCACAGTTGTAGTGTCACAGTAACATATAAATGTCTATTACAAAAAAAAAATTTAAAAAAATGAGAAAACGTCATCAGCATTCAATCTTTCAAAATGGACATGTGTAGATATTAAAATGTTTTCTGCAGACTTTTTTCAGCAACAATTCAGTAACAAATGTTATTAGTAGAGTTATTGCAATTATAAACAAAGACCACAAACACATACAAGGTGTACGGAGTCATATATAACATACACTAGTGTACGACATTAAATATTCAGCACTGCATAGTGACGAGATGTGATACATTTAGAGCTGCACTCGATGTGTTGGAATGGAGTGTCATTATAGTATAGAATATTATTATTACATGAATATGACAAAGTAACACTGCTAGAATCGTACAGGACTGTTACAGATTATTAAACTCACTGGAATATAATCAATTAAGAATTAAACCAAATCAAGCTGTCCATCAACACACTCAATTTTCTGTAACCCCCCCCAAAAAAAAAATGTCATTGCAGTTGATGGACAATTCTCAAGGGAATCAATAAATTTGCATTATTTTTCTGAATTTGAATTTTATACAAAATTGATTTCAAAACAACAGATTCCATCTTGGTGCCTTCCATTGAATGCTTGGTTTAGTATATATTGTTTAAATCGTATCAACAGCTAAGGTTTTTTAAGGATGGCCTCCCCTGTGAGCGAGATTCATGTGTGTTTTTGGAGGCTGCGGTATGTTTGTGGTGGTCTCCTTGTGAAAGTGAGGAAATTATACCGACTTTATAGTGCTACCTCACTGAAGCATACTGCCAAAGACATCCTGCAGAGTCACATTATACTATATAAGAATGGGGGAACCAGTCGTTTCACTCCTAACATGCTGACAGACAAACAGGAGTATGTAACAATCGTCTTTATAGACTCTTTATAGACTCCTGGTACATCTCTCCCCCCCCCCCCCCCCCCCCCCCCCCCCCCAACAGCAATACAAAGTCCCCTGCCTGAGCTAGAAGTGCACCTATTTATTTCCTATTTTTTTTTAAATGTTTTTTCGAGAAAAAAAATGTGGGATGCACAACTACATGTTATACTGATCATGTATACCAAGTTTATAAGGAGTTGTCTGGACAACTATTGCGTGACAGACATATAGACAGACGGAGGGTAAACCTAAAGTCCCCCTGTTTTTCAAACGGCAGGGGACTAATAATTCTTCACAAATGGACTGTGGATGAAGGGAGATTTGAAGATCCCACCATCTGATGATGGTGGGCTAATAAGGAGGTTGTCATTGCATAAATGATCTTTTATAATGGAACCTTTATCTCTAAAACAGCTTTGTTTTACAAACTTTGGAATCTGGTTGATTTGGAAAGGTTTGCTTTACACACTCAAATCTATGGACGGAACTGGAGTTAAATTAATAAAGGAATGTTTTTTCCAGTGATAATTTATTTTATGCACCAGGAATATGTAACACAGTACAGCCATCATTTTGACAATTACACACCAAAATGACCCTAGTTGTCGATGGGCCGTAAAACAAACAAACACACCACCAATGCCGTCCAGAATCCGCACCCAACATCTCTTTCACAAAGTCCACTCTAATTTTTATCACATGTATTTAATTTGTAGGAAGGAATAGCCATACACATGACAATACAGGACTATTATTATAATGTTTGAGCAAAAAATATAACAATAAAACTGCACCAAACATTTCACATATTTATAAGTATACATATAGATATTAAAAATAAAGAGTAAAACTGTATTTCCTCCTATCCATTTTAGTCTGATTTAAGAAATGATAAAAATACAATCTAAAATAAAAAGAACACAAAAACTAAATTTTGCCTATATTTAGACTTATATATATTGTCATATATAGAAGTAATTAAAGGACTATTTAATGGTAATGACGACCTTGACCTTTCACCTTGAGATAAACCCATCTAAAGTTCTATAACGTTCATATACATTGTAGCAGAGGTGACCTTGACCTTCGAACCCTGAATTCTCATCTAAAGTTCTATAACTTTCATATTGCAGAGGTGACCTTGACCTTTGAACCCTGAGCCAATTTATGGTATTCTCGTGATAGCTCTATAACTGCAATTAGCAGAGGTGACTTTGACCTTTGAACCCTGAGACAAAAACCCATTTGAGGTATTCTCATCTTCAGCTCTATATATAGCTACATTGTACATGTAGTAATGGTGATCTTGACCTCGAGTCCCTGAGACACAAAACTATCGGACATATATATTCTCATCCTTATACAGCTCTATCACTACAATCTAACCATATGTTAGTTTCCAGATTCTTGTTACTGATAACATTGTAGTGTAGAATGTCTCTGAAAAGAAGTTTGCTCAGTCAAAAAAAAAAAAAAAAAAAAAACCTTAAATGCACGATAACAATTGCAAAATGACAATACAAAAGTCCTGATATATGTGTGTTAGTATAGTTAGTATATTATATATTAAGTAGGGCTAATGTATATTGAACCAGAGAACATATTTCTACTCATCAATATCTACAAACACCTAAGTATGAACAAAAGTTATCTGGGTCATATCTCAACCAAAACTCAGCTGTATAGACACAAATAAAATTTACATCACGTGATGTTTAAACTCTAAAAGCTATCTTATTATGCTGGAGGTAATAAACATCTTACCAGTATTATAGCTGAACACAAATATATTAATATGTAATATGTAAATTCCTGATGAAATATATTCTTCATTTTTGAATGAAATATAAAAGTTTCAATTGTAAATCACACAGAAAAGCAAACACTACATTTGTACGTTACTGAATATATTCTCTGGAACACTTCCCCTAATGTGTGTTTTATAAATAATCACAATTAACACTTCTATTTAATGTGAATGTAATCATGTAAATTTTAGTTAAATCTCTCTGCAAATTAAAAAAAAAAACCATAACAATGTCCAGTTTGGACAAAACTGGACAGAACAGGAGATAACCTCAAAATAGCACTACAGTATAGTATGTGTCAACAAATAAACTAAATAAACAAATAGACTAAAGTATAAATATATAGAAAGAATCATAACTAAATGGATTTCATTTTGTTTAAATTTAAGGGTGTACTGCAAAAAATTATTTTTTTCGAAAATTTACACACATTCTTGAAAAACAAATTGATGAACCACCTTTATACTACAGTACTGAACGGCAATACACCCTTACTTTAAAGTCTTTTGGAATTAAGCTCTCATTTGGTAATAAGGCCTCCCTCAACTTTCCAATTTTGGTTTGAAAATCTAATATGTCGTATGAAAGTTGACCTGAAGGTAAAATGCATATTAAATTAAAATCAAAATTGTTGATTTCTTTACTTTTATGAAAAAAGGATACATTCAATTTTGATTATACCAAATTAACTGACTTAGATGTGAAGGTCACGTCAACATAAAGGTGTCAAATTATAAGTTATATTAGACCTTACACTCCGCCAAAAGTGAAAGCTGAAATATCTGGGTAACGGTAATTTATTCACTCATTACAAGTAGCTGGTGGCAGAGAATAATAGAAAGAAGCTATAAGGTAGAAAGAAAAAGAGTACATATATATATATATATATATCCTGAAAGTGGTCTGGAGTAGGAAGAAACTTGAAGACCTCCCGGAAAAAACAACATGGCCGGTTATGTTCGCTTTCCATATTATACCAAGATACTGACCATGATACCATGATTCTGACCAAAATAATAATAAAAAAAACCCCAACTTTATCTAATGCTGTTTACAATGTCAACAATCAACACAAGCTCTCTGGAGCTCCGTCACAGTTAACACTACTCCCAGTACGGATAATTCATCCTTAACAATTTTAATGTCGCTAATTCTAGACATGCTTACAGCTCACATCAACAGCCTTTTATAATTTTACATTGCACATTTTCCTTGTTTAGGTAAACAGTTTCTATCTAGGTGTAAAACATTTGTACAACACAGATCTGACAAATCATTAGTATGTTTGCATCGCATCTGACTTTGGTACATGTACATATTTAGACATCAATAAGGTTAATTTCTGTTATAGTTACATATTAAGTGATTTTGCATTGATTGTTTTCATCTTTCACTCCATGTTTATTTAAATACATGTATTGCAGATTATTTGATATGAAACAAAACAAACAAGTTGTGTCTATAACATTCAAGGCACAAGAACAAATTCAGCACAGTGAGACTCTCAGCTTTAAATTTTAGTTTTTCAACATTTGAATACAAGGAGGGGTGTCATCAAAGTCATAGTTATGAAGCATGGTGAAGTATTCCAGATTTTATGCCTCGACACCTACTGCTGTCTTAACATAATTGTCTGTTTCTGTAGAAATTCTAGATAAGAAAATGTTGTTTTTTAACATAGATATCACTACAATGTGACACAATATAACATAAAAACGTTTTCTGTAATGGACCCCCCATAACAAGGTGTTCACGAACATGTTTTTATTTCTATAACCTCAGTATTAATGATCCTAATTAAAACTCTATGTAGACAATGTTAACAATAATCACAATTAATTCTAGTATATCAGATATGTCAGTCAGAGAGAGGGGGAAGGGATTAGGTACAAAGTCTATATGTACAACTTGTAGGTGCTTGAGTGCAGTCATGAAGAATTCCCCCTCCTTAACCCCTCAACCCACAAATATTGAGATATATGTATGGAATCACAACAGTTAGCAGTAACAACCCTCGAGAATGCCTTAAAGAATCTTACACAATCAAAAGTGAGGTATAACTGCAGTATTGATAATAATATTGTAAATTACGAAATTTGTAAACCACAGGACTATTAGACATATAACGTAAAACCTTATTTAGGTGACTGGACCAATGTCCACCAATTATTTGATATTTGTTAGTGATTGAACTCCATCACTTTGACCCTTGGTCAATCTAGATTGCTTTGTCATCAACTGGACAGGAGTTGTGGCTGGAATTTCTCGAGTGCCCACTGCATTGACCAGATAGCCAGTGGCCTCATGTAGCCGAGGGATCGGTAGTGCTTGTCCATCATGTAGGCTTCAGGTGTTTGGAACGCCAGGCCATACCACTCCCAGCAAACATGGTAGGCTCCCCAAGCCGTCTGGAATCCCTCGTCTATCATCCCCTGTTAATCGGAAAATACTTGTCGTCAACTTAAGGAGTCCAACAATAGATGTGCAATCAGAAAAATAGAAAAGGTTGAATACGTACAAATACACTTTAATACATAATTTCATGTGTAGTAGGAAGAAGAACCATCAGAAAACAAGGATACTGAGTATTGCTAAATCAATATATGTGCCCTACTGGCCCACGTCAGCTATTACACTGACAGTAACGATTTTTAAGGAAAATTAGATTTTCTAAAAATAGTAACGGTGAACTTGATCTTGATTTAACAACCCTGAAACTGGAACTTTTCTGAGATCTTATTGTCACATCTGATTGCGTGAAGTTTGATAAAAAACCTTCAAGGAATGAAGCCGCTAGAGTGATGTGATCCTCAGTATTACGTACGTACAAGGCAGACAGAGAGGAAACCAAGTCCCTACCAGTTTCACAGATAGAGGAATATGTAAGAGTCGGCGCGAAAATGATGATGTTATGTTATTGTGAGCAGCGTCATATAGCGTGTGCCAGTTGTCTTTATCCCCCATCTGAGTTCGATTTATCTTTTCCCTAGCGGGATCAACCTGTGAAGTATGTGAGGAGTATTAACGACTAAAATATCAACACATCAACATTTGTACTGGCTCCCAAACTAAGTAAAAAACAACCCAGCATTCCTCGACTCTTACACAAGGCCGTACTCAAACCTAGCTACCTGTTGTATCATACTGGCTCCTAGACGGACTGGCCAAGAAATCCTCAATCTCTATGTCACCTACACAAGGTCGTACACAAACCTACCTGTTGTATCATACTGGCTCCTAGACGGACTGGCCAAGAAATCCTCAATCTCTATGTCACCTACACAAGGTCGTGCACAAACCTACCTGTTGTATCATACTGGCCCCCAGACTGTAAGTGACGCCGACCCAGAACTCTTCAGATTCCTCGTGACCTTCACAAGGTCGTACACAAGGTCGTACACAAACCTACCTGTTGTATCATACTGGCCCCCAGACTGTAAGTGACGCCGACCCAGAACTCTTCAGATTCCTCGTGACCTTCACAAGGTCGTACACAAGGTCGTACACAAACCTACCTGTTGTATCATACTGGCCCCCAGACTGTAAGTGACGCCGACCCAGAACTCTTCAGATTCCTCGTGACCTTCACAAGGTCGTACATAAGGTCGTACACAAACCTACCTGTTGTATCATACTGGCCCCCAGACTGTAAGTGACGCCGACCCAGAATTCCTCAGACTGACAGCTGGTAATGTCCTGGCCGCCATCAGGCCGTGCTCCGTTTATGGCCCCCATGTTTCCTTTGCCAAATCCCTTCACGTTGAACTTGTACACGGTCTCTAATGCACTCTTTACATGGTCGTCTGGGAATATCTGCACACGTAACATACCAGGTCATACATTATGTTAACTAATAAGTCATAAAAGTTTTATTGTAGTAGGATATTTGTATGGTTTAAAGTAGGATATTTGTATGGTTTAAAGTAGGACATTTGTATGGTTTAAAGTAGGACATTTGTATGGTTTAAAGTAGGACATTTGTATGGTTTAAAGTAGGACATTTGTATGGTTTAAAGTAGGACTTTTGTATGGTTTAAAGTAGGACTTTTGTATGGTTTAAAGTAGGACTTTTGTATGGTTTAAAGTAGGACATTTGTATGGTTTAAAGTAGGACATTTGTATGGTTTAAAGTAGGATATTTGTATGGTTTAAAGGATATTTGTATGGTTTAAAGTAGGACATTTGTATGGTTTAAAGTAGGACATTTGTATGGTTTAAAGTAGGACATTTGTATGGTTTAAAGTAGGACTTTTGTATGGTTTAAAGTAGGACATTTGTATGGTTTAAAGTAGGACATTTGTATGGTTTAAAGGATATTTGTATGGTTTAAAGTAGGACATTTGTATGGTTTAAAGTAGGACATTTGTATGGTTTAAAGTAGGACATTTGTATGGTTTAAAGTAGGACATTTGTATGGTTTAAAGGACATTTGTATGGTTTAAAGTAGGACATTTGTATGGTTTAAAGTAGGACTTTTGTATGGTTTAAAGTAGGACATTTGTATGGTTTAAAGTAGGACTTTTGTATGGTTTAAAGGACATTTGTATGGTTTAAAGTAGGACATTTGTATGGTTTAAAGTAGGACATTTGTATGGTTTAAAGTAGGACATTTGTATGGTTTAAAGTAGGACATTTGTATGGTTTAAAGGACATTTGTATGGTTTAAAGTAGGACATTTGTATGGTTTAAAGTAGGACATTTGTATGGTTTAAAGGACATTTGTATGGTTTAAAGTAGGACTTTTGTATGGTTTAAAGTAGGACATTTGTATGGTTTAAAGTAGGGTTTAAAGTAGGACATTTGTATGGTTTAAAGTAGGACATTTGTATGGTTTAAAGGACATTTGTATGGTTTAAAGTAGGACATTTGTATGGTTTAAAGTAGGACATTTGTATGGTTTAAAGTAGGACATTTGTATGGTTTGAAGTAGGACATTTGAACGGTTTGGAGTATAGAACACATACTTCATTGACACAGAACTAATATCATTATCAATTAATTCTTTATCAAAAGTGAAAACAAAATTTTAAGTAACAAATTACCCAATTTTCAAATTTGTGTTAAAACTTCTAGAAGTCAGTAGTTAACAAATCAACTTGCTGTTCCAGCTTATAAGTACGTACCGAACCGTCGGCCAGGCCAGAGGCCTTCAGGAACCAGTAGCCTGCCAACTGGTCGGACATGATACTGTCATGGTGTCCACCGCTAGGATTACTGTCATAATTGTAGTACTTGCCTGGCCAATCACAAGGACAGAAATTATCATGTGATTACTTCATGTGGTTACATATTCTGCTACTTATTCTAGGTCAAAAGCTGTATAGGAGTATAGTTGTGATGTATACAAAAATTTGACCAATCAACAATCCAATCAACAACCTCTGATAAGTTACCATGACAACAGTTTTAATATTAAGTATTAACATAGAATATTAATATTGAAGAATTAGTAATCACAGCCTTCTACTAAACTGGATTCTAATAAACGAGCATCGATGTTCATTAAAAAAGGGTTTCCTATAATAATAATTACATTTCAACATTCATTTTATTTTGACGCCTAACTTTCCTTTCAGATTTTCACATTTTCTTACATCACTGACAAGTCCTGCCGTATGAAGCAGTTTAATATTAATCCCCTAGACTATATAACCACCATCAGTATGTACCGGGCGGCAGACAAATTGACTCATACATTGTAATCCACACTTTACACTTTGTTACCAGGGTTATAAAAAGCAAGCCTTCTCACCATTCCAGACCTTGGCTTCAAACGAGACTTTGCCTTTGTCGAGGATTTCAGTGTATTTCTTCACATCGTCTTCATTTCCAAGGACTTTTCCCATCTCTATCATCATTCTGAGGGCAGCTAGCCACATCCCTCCACAGTAGGCACTGAATAACACAATAACACAGCCGTAAATCATAAATCAGAATTATTATATACAAGTGGAAATTTAATTTAATCTGGTACATGTGTAAAACAAAGAAAAAGTTCAACTTTCTCAGTTTGAATAATTTTCTTGCTGGTTCTTTTTGACAGAAATAAAGTAGGTTAAAACCTTATGGAATTTAAAGTTTAACCATCATTGCCTGGATATAGTGTCATATTATTGCAAATCATCTGTAACACAATCATAAAGTGTATCTTGATAGAAAATAATCAATATTTTTATCAAGAAATATAATTACATTCACAGCAAAATGAAAGATCAATACTCTGTCAAAGGAAATGACTCAAGAAAACTACAGTATAACTGTAACAGTATAATCCCTGTTGTAATGATCTGAAATGAAAATCTTTTTGTGATTAAAACTAAATGGTTTCCTTCACCTAAAACATAAACAAGTACTACAACACTGACCTGGCTCCAGTCATTGACCAGGCGTCAAATGTTTGGTCAGCAAATCCACTGTTTTCTATTAGGCCATCCCCATCTGTATCCCATTTCTGGGCGATCTCCATCACAGTCTAAAAAACAATATAATACGATATGTACATAATCCAACAACATACAATCTTTTTGTCCAATACTCCATCATGAACCTAGCATCAACAATTTGGTCAGCAAATCAGCTGGGATCAGTTATAAGCAAACTGATGTTTAAGTTATACTCTATAAACAACTTCCATATTGTTTCAGCTATAAAAAAAACTTTTGATATTATTTCAATTACAAACAACTTCCATATTGTTTCATTAATAAACAACTTCCTTATTATTTCAGTAATAAACAACTTCCATATTGTTTCAGAAATAAACAACTTCCATATTGTTTCAGTTATAAACAACTTCCATATTGTTTCAGAAATAAAGAGCTTCCATATTGTTTCAGTTATAAACAACTTCCATATTGTTTCAGTTATAAACAACTTCTATATTGTTTCAGAAATAAACAGCTTACATATTATTTCAAACAACTTCCATAAACAAATTATTGTTTCAGTAATTAACAACTTCTATATTGTTTCAGTAATTAACAACTTCTATATTGTTTCAGTAATTAACAACTTCTATATTGTTTCAGTACCTTTGCCACAGGGTACATGGTCTCGAGGTAATCTTTATCCTTGGTCGCGCTGAAGTCACGGTAAGTTTGGAGGACAAACTTCAGGTTGAGATCTTTCCACTCACATGTTGGGTGGATAATGTAGGCATTCAGACAAGCCCATGGCTCATCCTCTGTAAAGGAAAAGAAGTGATGATTAATTCAAAGATTTAAAATAATTCTGTTGAAGTAAATGAAATATTATTTAACAAAATAATGAACGCCTAACAGTTTGTAATTAGTACTCATTTACCTACTAACAAGAGATCCCAGAGGGATCTTGGCGCCCACCATTGAATGATCTTCATAGGTTCCATGTCAGATTGATCTTTTCTCTACTTTTCCCTTCATTTTACTAATCTGTGCAAATTGAGACATCCCTCCAGTACTTTTCAAACAAGGGAATCCTAGCTATATAAGAAATTTGAGATTTAACGATAATGGCTGTTTGTTTGCCAGGTTGTTTTCAGGACAGACTGGTCCAAAAATGCAATAAAAGGGACCAAGGGGAACCTACTTATGAAATTTGAGAAAGATCCATTCAGTACTATGAGAAATAGAGATAACAAACTTCAATTGTCAAAATTCAAGATGGCGGCCTGTCGGCCATATTGTTTTCCAATTGATCTCAAAATGCAATAAGCATAACGAGGCACCAAGGGGAACCTCCATATGAAATTTGAGAAAGATCCATTCAGTACTTTCTCAGAAATAGTGATAACAAACTTCAATTGTCAAAATCCAAGATGGCTGCATGTCGGCCATGTTGTTTTCAGATTGGTCTCAAAACGCAATATGCATAACTAGGCACCAAGGGAAACCTACATATGAAATTTGAGAAAGATCCCTTAAATACTTTCTCAGAAATAGCGATAACAAACTTCAATTGTCAAAATCCAAGATGGCTGCATGTCGGCCATGTTGTTTTCAGATTGGTCTAAAACGCAATATGCATAACTAGGCACCAAGGGAAACTTACATATATGAAATTTGAGAAAGATCCCTTAAATACTTTCTCAGAAATAGTGATAACAAACTTCAATTGTCAAAATCCAAGATGGCTGCCTGTCGGCCATGTTGTTTTCAGATTTGTCTCAAAACACAATATGCATAACTAAGCACCAAGGGAAACCTACATATGAAATTTCAGAAAGATCCATTCAGTACATTCTCAGAAATAGCGATAACAAACTTCAATTGTCAAAATCCAAGATGGCTGCCTGTCGGCCATGTTGTTTTCGAATTGGTCTTAAAACGCAATATGCATAACTAGGCACCAAGGGAAACCTACATATGAAATTTGAGAAAGATCCCTTCATTACTTTCTCAGAAATAGCGATAACAAACTTCAATTGTCAAAATCCAAGATGGCTGCCTGTCGGCCATGTTGTTATCCGATTGGTCTCAAAACTCGATATGCATAATTAGGCACCAAGGGGAACCTTCATATGAAATTTGAGAAAGATCCCTCAAAACTTTCTCAGAAATAGCGATAACAAACTTCAATTGTCAAAATCCAAGATGGCTGCCTGTCGGCCATGTTGTTTTCCGATTGGTCTCAAAACGCAATATGCATAACTAGGCACCAAGGGGAACCTACATATGAAATTTGAGAAAGATCCCTTCAGTACTTTCTGAGAAATAGCGATAACAAGAATTGTTTACGGACGGAGGGACGGACGGAGGGACGGACGGACGGACGACGGACCACGGACGCAGGGCGATTTGAATAGCCCACCATCTGATGATGGTGGGCTAAAAATGTATTAAAAGTATTTAACTATCTAATTACACTTTATAAGTTAATTGATACTAAATATTTAGAATGTTTTAGTGTAATTACTTAATATTACACTAGATAAATTATTTGAATTTTTTTTTTCAATAACTGCAGTGATAGTGTGTAACCTATACAGACGAGTACATTAACATCATGATTTTTTTATTGCAAATTTTATGGACAGTTTAATCACATTCTACAGATGAATTGTTTACTGTTGTACAACGGAATCAAAACCTACTTATAGTCGCTAAAAAATATTGATAAGAGAATATTTGATAATTATGTGTAACAAATATATGCGATACCATTTTGTCTGTAGATTTTGCTCAAAGGGAGACAACTCCTAGGAGTCTCAACATAAACAGAATAAATTCTCTCTAAAGCGGCCCCTGAGTAATCTGGAACCCTGTGTTTGTGGACAAGTCAACTCTATTTGTTAAATCACAGACAGCAGTCTAGATACACTAACCTGGATCTCCAATATCATGTGGTACAGATTTGCCCTTTTTCTTGATTCCTCGCATTCCTTCCATACAGAACTGGATAGGTGTGGCATCCTCTGACATCACAGCTTTAGCTAGAAATTAAAGACACTTATAACTAGAACAATCTCTAAAAACCCTTCCATACCAATTATTAGCTCATTTGGACAATATTGCAATCTTGACCAATCAGAAGCCTCCATTATGTCTCCATAGTATCAGTTCCGGAATCCCCTGATGTCATTATAATGTATAGCCTTTGATAAATAACACCAGCTGACTGAGTTTGAACAAGGTCTGTTTCACTTAATAGTGGCTCATACTGTGTACAAGTCTAGCTCACATTGTAATGCATCCATGTCCTTTGACCTTTTACCCTGTGACCTCTGAAGCTTTTCAGAAGTGTCTACAATACTACAATGTCCATGTGTATACAAAATACTGTTTCCAAGAACACACAACATTGTGCCTAATTCAGTAACATGGTTTACTCTTGTCATACTGTAGATATGAGGCTTACCAATGTCATACTGTATATATGAGGTTTACCAATGTCATACTGTAGATATGAGGTTTACCAATGTCATAATGTAGATATGAGGCTTACCAATGTCATACTGTAGATATGAGGTTTACCAATGTCATACTGTAGATATGAGGTTTATCAATGTCATACTGTAGATATGAGGTTTACCAATGTCATACTGTAGATATGAGGTTTACCAATGTCATACTGTAGATATGAGGTTTACCAATGTCATACTGTAGACATGGTCCTTACTAATGTCATACTGTAGATATGAGGTTTACCAATGTCATACTGTAGATATCTACCTTACCGATGTCATACTGTAGATATGAGGCTTACCAATGTCATACTGTAGTTATGAGGTTTACCAATGTCATACTGTAGATATGAGGTTTACCAATGTCATACTGTAGATATGAGGTTTACCAATGTCATACTGTAGATATGAGGCTTACCAATGTCATACTGTAGTTATGAGGTTTACCAATGTCATACTGTAGATATGAGGTTTACCAATGTCATACTGTAGATATGAGGTTTACCAATGTCATACTGTAGATATGAGGCTTACCAATGTCATACTGTAGATATCTACCTTACCAATGTCATACTGTAGATATGAGGTTTACCAATATCATACTGTAGATATGAGGCTTACCAATGTCATACTGTATATATGAGGTTTACCAATGTCATACTGTAGATATGAGGCTTACCAATGTCATACAGTAGACATGGTCCTTACCAATGTCATACTGTAGATATGAGGTTTACCAATGTCATACTGTAGATATGAGGTTTACCAATGTCATACTGTAGATATGAGGCTTACCAATGTCATACTGTAGATATCTACCTTACCAATGTCATACTGTAGATATGAGGTTTACCAATGTCATACCGTAGATATGAGGCTTACCAATGTCATACTGTAGATATGAGGTTTACCAATGTCATACTGTAGATATGGTCCTTACCAATGTCATACTGTAGATATGAGGCTTACCAATGTCATACTGTATATATGGTCCTTACCAATGTCATACTGTAGATATGAGGTTTACCAATGTCATACTGTAGATATGGTCCTTACCGATGTCATACTGTAGATATGAGGCTTACCAATGTCATACTGTAGATATGAGGCTTACCAATGTCATACTGTAGATATGAGGCTTACCAATGTCATACTGTAGATATGAGGCTTACCAATGTCATACTGTAGATATGAGGTTTACCAATGTCATACTGTAGCTATGAGGTTTACCAATGTCATACTGTAGATATGGTCCTTACCAATGTCATACTGTAGATATGAGGCTTACCAATGTCATACTGTAGATATGAGGCTTACCAATGTCATACTGTAGATATGAGGCTTACCAATGTCATACTGTAGATATGAGGCTTACCAATGTCATACTGTAGATATGATGTTTACCAATGTCATACTGTAGCTATGAGGTTTACCAATGTCATACTGTAGATATGGTCCTTACCAATGTCATACTGTAGATATGAGGTTTACCAATGTCATACTGCAGATATGAGGTTTATCAATGTCATACTGTAGATATGAGGCTTACCAATGTCATACTGTAGATATGAGGCTTACCAATGTCATTCTGTAGATATGAGGTTTACCAATGTCATACTGTAGATATGAGGTTTATCAATGTCATACTGTAGATATGAGGTTTACCAATGTCTTACTGTAGATATCTACCTTACCAATGTCATACTGTAGATATGAGGTTTACCAATGTCATACTGTAGATATGAGGTTTACCAATGTCATACTGTAGATATGAGTCTTACCAATGTCATACTGTAGATATGAGGCTTACCAATGTCATACTGTAGATATGAGGTTTACCAATGTCATACTGTAGATATGAGGCTTACCAATGTCATACTGTAGATATCTACCTTACCAATGTCATACTGTAGATATGAGGTTTACCAATGTCATACTGTAGATATGGTCCTTACCAATGTCATACTGTAGATATGAGGTTTACCAATGTCATACTGTAGATATGAGGTTTACCAATGTCATTCATGAGCCTTACCAATGTCATACTGAAGGGAGAGCTGTATCTTTGGCCAGAGCATGATGAGTGAGAAGGAGGCGTAGTGGTGGACGTCATACGTGTTGTACATCCTGTACTCATGACCTACAAAACAGTTGAAGGAAATTGATTAAGAGCACTCTATAGTAATTGGCTGATGATGATCAGACAAGTCTAATCAACAACTTGTTGAGAATTTTTGATGCTGATACTTGTCTGAATTGATCAATGGTATATTAAGGAAAATCGTGAAAAGTGTTCCTCATTTGTTTATCTCAAATCGACAGACAATGAAAAATAAGTGACATATAAAAAGCTACTAATACGAGTTTCCACAAAGTCATAGTTTAGTTGTGTATCAGAAAAATAAAAAATGTCTGCAAAAGTGAATGTCAAATATCACAGTTATAGGAACTAGTATGTGTGTTTGTGTCCCCTGCAGATTTTTCAAATGTCCACTTTGATTGTTCAATCATTATTTTGTCCTTGTAATTTGAACAAGTGTTTGTCTAATTTTGTTTGAAGAGAGGAAACTTTCATTAGAGCTAACAGTCAGGCCTCACCTTCCAAGTAGGCGAACTTGCTGTATTCCTGGATGACTGAGGCTTCACCAGTGTCCCTGTTGATACTCAGTTCTCCATTCTTCATCTCGAGAGGGTCGGCCCAGATCGTGCCTCCATCACTCACATAGTACAGTTCATTAAATAACGCAGACTTATACCAAGCTGGCAGATTGCTAGTAAATTTACGACAAAAATATCTTATTAGGCTTTTATTGAGCCAGAGTGTGTTAGGAAAGTTAATTATAGGGTTGTCAGAAACTGTACATTTACATGTATATACATTACGGTATGAAAGAAAAGCAGCAACTCCAGAGTCCAGGTTTGCTGCTCTTCTGTCATACCTTAACTCTTTCAGTACCGTTGTCGACTATAGTCGACATAAAAATGTGCTCCCTCTTCCCCGTTGTCGACTATAGTCGACATAAAAATGTGCTCTGTCCTCCCCGCTGTCGACTTTAGTCGACGTTTTTAAAGTGTTGATTTGTTGACAGCATCAACCGATAAATGCAATTACCAAATGCAATGATTTATAAAATGTGTTCAAAGTTTTTAAAACAAACACTTTGGTTGTTAAATAATTTTTATTTCGTTTGTTTTACGTGTTTTTTCGGTAGAGTAATAGTTGATCTTTTCTCAATATGTTCTTAATGTAAACAATATGGCGGCTTGCTACATTTGCATTTTAGATATCAGAGTCTAGGACGTTTCAGAGTGATAAATCTGATCTAGATATTATTTTGTTAAATATTTCTTAATCATGTACAAAGATAACACTAACCTTTCTGTTTCTATATGAAAATAACAACACACCAAAAATGCACATGTAGTCTGTCATTTTGTTAAAACTTCCGGGGGCGAGCCTAATAACTACTTCCGGTACGGAATCAGGAAAGAACACAAAGTACGGAAAGAGTTAATTTATCTACTTTTTATGAGCACCCTGCATACCATTGGTATCCTCCTGAGACCTAGAAGACAAACTTTTTCCTAAACTACACTGAATGGACGTTGGTTCTGTGGGGATTTCCTCCCCTTAATGTATATACATTGTATATATGATATCCATGCACACATTTTAGTCCTATATATATAGCGATACTTATAGATAAATATCTGTAAAATATGGAAATCGCTGTCTGTCTCATATGTAAATGTGCATCAAAATGAATACAGCCTTGTCAGGTTGGTGGCTAAGGCAGGTTTGACTGTACATGTAATCATTCTGATTCTGAGAAACAAAATAAATAATGAAAAAAACAACATGTAATTTACAATTATTATCAACAGGATTCTGCATTATACATTTCAGCTAGTGTACCTATTTTGTAGGATGGGGTTCTGCCAGGCCTCTATCTTCTGTTCCCAGGCCGGGTAGTTTTCTAAAGCGTAGCTACACATACGAGGGCAAGCATCCTTCTTATACCCAAACCAGCGACCATACCGTCTGAAAAATAGCAATGTCATCATATAGTGTCATTTGTATCAACTTCCTGTACGTTATAAAGTGTCATTTGTATCAACTTCCTGTTCGATATAAAGTGTCATTTGTATCAACTTCCTGTACGATATAAAGTGTCATTTGTATCAACTTCCTGTACGTTATAAAGTGTCATTTGTATCAACTTCCTGTACGATATAAAGTGTCATTTGTATCAACTTCCTGTACGATATAAAGTGTCATTTGTACAGTATCAACTTCCTGTATGTTATAAAGTGTCATTTGTATCAACTTCCTGTACAATATAAAGTGTCATTTGTATCAACTTCCTGTACGATATAAAGTGAGATCGCTACAATGTACTACAGGTACATATCGGTAAATGAGACTCGGGGTCAAAGTGATCAAATCTGTTCATGTGTCTATAAATTCAGTTAACAAATAACCAAGAATTATCAAGTAAAATCTCATGTGTCAACAGGTGTCATTAAAAAGCATAACCCTTCATACCCACAAAATATAATATCCATGGCACAGACAGCTGACATACCTCCCCCTTGTCTCTAGTGTTGACATACCTACCCCTTGTTTTTAGTGTTGACATACCTACCCCTTGTTTTTAGTGTTGACATACCTACCCCTTGTTTTAAGTGTTGACATACCTACCCCTTGTCTCTAGTGTTGACATACCTCCCCCTTGTCTCTAGTGTTGACATACCTACCCCTTGTTTTTAGTGTTGACATACCGTATTTGACCTAATAAGGGCGCCTGCCCTAATAAGGGCGCCCCTACCTTTTTTCAAGGAAATAAATCTTTGACTGAGTGTCAAAATGGTGTTCAAAAGTAATAATTCATGTGAAATATTTTGCTACTTTATGTGTTCAATTTTCTTCAGCAAATTAAGTAACTGGAACACATGTTTTCGCCACATTTTGTGTATTCCTAGTATAATCCTACAGGCTACAGATGACATGTCAGTGCAAAGAGCACCCAAAACTAAACACACATACAAATAATAATTTACCATCTTTATTTGAAGATAAAGTAAATTTAAGACTTCATTCTTGTTGATAAATAACTTTTGTTCAGAACAGAAAGCTAATAAAAGACATTGTAAATCAATTATATAGTCAAAGAAAACGATGTCTGATATGATCTGGGAAATCACCTGTTTCTATAAATAGAACACAAAAGAGTTCCATTTGAACATAAATGGTGGAACACACGTTCTCTGGTCTAAAGATCAGCTGGCATGGTTTACAAGTTTACAGGAGTACATGTTGTATTCAAGTGATGTTTAAGCTTAATATATGATAATGAATAGATATCTTCATCTGGAATATTTTTATGACTGAATATTTTACCGTTTCCACAACCTTGGGTATTCTGCTATAAGGTATAGTCTGTTTCATAAAACTTCAGAATAACTAATCTTAATAAGGGCGCCCCCACTGTCAATTACTCTCGCCCTGCGCCCTTATTAGGTCAAATACGGTACCTACCCCTTGTTTTTAGTGTTGACATACCTACCCCTTGTTTTTAGTGTTGACATACCTATCCCTTGTTTTTAGTGTTGACATACTTACCCCTTGTTTTTAGTGTTGACATACCTATCCCTTGTTTTAAGTGTTGACGTACCTACCCCATGTTTTTAGTGTTGACATACCTACCCCTTGTTTTTAGTGTTGACATACCTACCCCTTGTTTTTAGTGTTGACATACCTACCCCTTGTTTTTAGTGTTGACATACCTCCCCCTTGTCTCTAGTGTTGACATACCTACCCCTTGTTTTAGTATTGACGTACCTATCCCTTGTTTTAAGTGTTGACATACCTACCCCATGTTTTTAGTGTTGACGTACCTACCCCTTGTTTTTAGTGTTGACATACCTATCCCTTGTTTTAAGTGTTGACATACCTACCCCTTGTTTTTAGTGTTGACATACCTACACCTTGTTTTTAGTGTTGACATACCTACCCCCTGTTTTTAGTGTTGACGTACCTACCCCCTGTTTTTAGTGTTGACATACCTACCCCTTGTTTTAAGTGTTGACATACCTACCCCTTGTTTTAGTATTGACATACCTCCCCCTTGTCTCTAGTGTTGACGTACCTATCCCTTGTTTTAAGTGTTGACATACCTACCCCTTGTTTTAGTGTTGACATACCTACCCCTTGTTTTTAGTGTTGACATACCTCCCCCTTGTCTCTAGTGTTGACGTACCTATCCCTTGTTTTAAGTGTTGACATACCTACCCCTTGTTTTTAGTGTTGACATACCTACCCCTTGTTTTTAGTGTTGACATACCTACCCCTTGTTTTTAGTGATGACATACCTACCCCTTGTTTTTAGTGTTGACATACCTACCCCTTGTTTTTAGTGTTGACATACCTATCCCTTGTCTCTAGTGTTGACATACCTACCCCTTGTTTTTAGTGTTGACATACCTACCCCTTGTTTTTAGTGTTGACATACCTACCCCTTGTTTTTAGTACTGACATACGTCCCGAAGAGATTCTCCTTGTTTTTAGTACTGACATACCTTCCGAAGAGTTTCCCCTTGTTTTTAGTACCGACATACCTCCCATAGAGTTTCCCCTTGTTTTTTTTGTGCTGACATACCTTCCGAAGAGATTCTCCTTGTTTTTGAAGTGAACAACAGGCATATCCCATGTAAGAGTGAAGTCCATTTCCTTTTTGCCACCAGGAGGCACTGTTGTTTGTGAGCAGACAGCTGCAGCAGTTTCTTGTCCTTTCCTCTGTGGCTTATCTGGAATAATCTTATTCTTCAAAATTCCATTGTTGTATCTGTTATATTCATGCAGGCAAGAAAACGTGGAAAACAAACAACACGTGATTTAGCATTGATTTCCAGCTGACATTTGTGAACATTAAAATGAAAAAACAAAACAAAAATAATGTAATCCCAGAGAAAGGATTTAGTATATAACAGCTTTATCTAATCATGTGAATATTAGTGAAATTGAAAAACAGAGACATCCACGAAATAAAACAAGGACTGTTGTAGAACAGCATAGCTCGTCTCGAAAATGTTTGTTAATAAATAATTAAAATATATTAAAATGAAATAAAATATATAAATAGTCATTGTTTTGCATATTGGATAAAAATATAAAAATAAATGCGTATTTGACAGAAATGAGTTGTGTTACTCAGCCAGGTTTACTTTTTATCAAACATCCCTTAGTTTGACTCCAGGAGTGAATTTAAGTCTAACCCCACAGGGACCCTAATGTCAAATATCAACATCAAAGTTCAATTATAAAGTGATGAGTTAATGCTTTTCAATATTTGCACAAAAACTTATTTTGTCAGCATAAAAAGTCTAAGTTCAAAATATGTCAAAAAGCAGGTTTTTCCCACAAAGCCATCTTTTAGTTGGACTCTGGGTGGAGAGTGTATATTGCTGCAGAGACCCTGGTACCAAATATTGATATGCCTTTCAAAAATTGCTCCAAAACTTTATATTAGATAACCAACACCAATGTCGAAGCCAGGTCTGCACCGTTAGATCTTCCCCTTCTTCCCAGAGAAAAGATAAACACCAGCAATAGAAATGGAATGGGTAACAATGACATCAATGGAATGGAAACAATGACATCAATGGAATGGGAAACAATGACATCAATGGAATAGGAAACAATGACATCAATGGAATGGGAAACAATGACATCAACGGAATGGGAAACAATGACATCAATGGAATGGAAACAATGACATCAATGGAATGGGAGACAATGACATCAATGGAATGGGAAACAATGACATCAATGGAATGGGAAACAATGACATCAATGGAATGGGTAACAATGACATCAACAGAATGGGAAACAATGACATCAATGGAATGGGAAACAATGACATCAATGGAATGGGAAACAATGACATCAATGGAATGGGAAACAATGACATCAATGGAATGGGAAACAATGACATCAATGGAATGGGAGACAATGACATCAATGGAATGGGAAACAATCACATCAATGGAATGGGAAACAATGACATCAACAGAATGGGAAACAATGACATCAATGGAATGGGAAACAATGACATCAACAGAATGGGAAACAATGACATCAATGGAATGGGAAACAATGACATCAATGGAATGGGAGACAATGACATCAATGGAATGGGAAACAATCACATCAATGGAATGGGAAACAATGACATCAACAGAATGGGAAACAATGACATGAATGGAATGGGAGATAATGGCATCAATGGAATGGAAACAATGACATCAATGGAATGGGAAACAATGACATCAATGGAATGGGAAACAATGACATCAATGGAATGGGAAACAATGACATCAATGGAATGGGAGACAATGACATCAATGGAATGGGAGACAATGACATCAATGGAATGGGAAACAATGACATCAATGGAATGGGAAACAATGACATCAACAGAATGGGAAACAATGACATCAACAGAATGGGAAACAATCACATCAATGGAATGGGAAACTAATGGAATGGGAAACAATCACATCAATGGAATGAGAAACAATGAAATCAACGGAATGGGAAACTAATGGAATGGGAAACAATGACATCAACGGAATGGAAACAATGACATCAATGGAATGGGAAACAATGAAATCAACAGAATGGGAAACTAATGGAATGGGAAACAATCACATCAATGGAATGGGAAACAATGACATCAACGGAATGGGAAACAATGACATCAACGGAATGTAAACAATATGACATCAATGGAATGGGAAACAATCACATCAATGGAATGGGAAACAATGACATCAATGGAATGGAAAACAATGACATCAATGGAATAGGAAACAATGATATCAATGGAATGGGAAACAATGACATCAACGGAATGGGAAACAATGACATCAACAGAATGGAAACAATGACATCAACGGAATGGGAAACAATATGACATCAATGGATTGGGAGACAATGACATAAGTGAAATTGTAAACAGAGACATCAATGAAATTAAGCAATATTGACATTGGTGAAAAGGGAAACAGTTATATCTTTGATATGGTAAACAGTGAGATCGATTGAATGGAGAGATGGTGAATTGAGGACAGTAAAATTCTTGAATTACTGAACAGTGACTAGAGTACTGGTGGGGGCAATCATGAGAAAACTTTAAAGCTTGAAATTAAGGATAAAGAAAAAGAAAACCACTAACACCTAGAAAAAAATGTCGACTTGATGTTTCTACCTATTTAAAAGGCACTAAACGAGTACATATTAACTCGTCAAAAATAACTATGGCAAACTGTTGGTTACTGTTAACAAAATAACAAGGAAACTGTTGGTTACTGTTAACAAAATAACAAGGAAACTGTTGGTTACTGTTAACAAAATAACAAGGAAACTGTTGGTTACTGTTAACAAAATAACAAGGAAACTGTTGGTTACTGTTAACAAAATAACAAGGAAACTGTTGGTTACTGTTAACAAAATAACAAGGAAACTGTTGGTTACTGTTAACAAAATAACAAGGAAACTGTTGGTTACTGTTAACAAAATAACAAGGAAACTGTTGGTTACTGTTAACAAAATAACAAGGAAACTGTTGGTTACTGTTAACAAAATAACAAGGAAACTGTCAGTTACTGTTAACAAAATAACAAGGAAACTGTCGGTTACTGTTAACAAAATAACAAGGAAACTGTCGGTTACTGTTAACAAAATAACAAGGAAACTGTTGGTTACTGTTAACAAAATAACAAGGAAACTGTTGGTTACTGTTAACAAAATAACAAGGAAACTGTCAGTTACTGTTAACAAAATAACAAGGAAACTGTTGGTTACTGTTAATAATGTGTAAGTTAGCATACGTCAACATATTATTTCCCATTTGTGAATAAATTAAAATTGTCACACCTTACTATATACTGGATCATGTGAAAAGACTGTAATGCACAACAACATGTAATTTCCTTCTTGCAGATATTCCAGTTGATGGAATACTGTCGTACATAAATTTTACAGTACTGTTCGAAAAACCTAGTAGGTATTATGACAAAGACTAATCAAAGCATTTAATTTAATCTGTGCTAATCTGATCTATCTTCTACCATATACATGCTACAGCAAAGCCAAGTCCAAAGCATTGTACATTAATTACACCAAAAACTTAACCACAGATGATGAGGTTTCTTACCTGGACCAGCAGGGGGGAGGATGAGGTTGGCCAACGCACGAACCAGACGCACCAGGAGAAGGAGGAAAAGAGAAATCACTGCCTTCGGTACGCTATCCCTCCCCCTACTCTGGTTCTCTAGAAACAAACACACACACGACTATAGTCAGGAGGGGCATTACTAGAGGCTGAGCTCTTCTCGACTCACAGAGGGAATAGCTACAAGACATTTTGTCAACATGATTGTGTAACATCAGTGAAGAATGCAATGGATTAAACTACAGAATGAGATCTCTCAACTCAATATATACACAACTACAGAATGAGAACTCTCAACTCAATATATATACAACTACAGAATGAGATCTCTCAACTTGATATATGACAACAGAATGAGATCTCTTAACTTGATATATACAACTACAGAATGAGATCTCTTAACTTGATATATGACAACAGAATGAGATCTTTCAACTTGATATATGACAACAAAATGAGATCTCTCAACTTGATATATGACAACAAAATGAGAACTCTCAACTCAATATATATACAACTACAGAATGAGATCTCTCAACTCAATATATATACAACTACAGAATGAGATCTCTCAATTGATATATATACAACTACAGAATGAGATCTCTCAACTTGATATATGACAACAGAATGAGATCTCTCAACTTGATATATGACAACAAAATGAGATCTCTCAACTTGATATATGACAACAAAATGAGAACTCTCAACTCAATATACGGTAAACCTCCGGTTAGTTCGAACAAAATTAAATAAATATTGACGAACCTGTTCGAATTATTCGAAATTATGCTTCAGAAAATAAGCGTGAGTTCGAACTATTCGAGTCAATATCGGCGAAAATCTCGGCAGAGTAAAATCATTAGACACAAACACATCCATCGTAAATCTGACACGTAATAACGGCGGCCTGAACAATGGCACATTTACAAGTAAGTAAAATTATAGTATTTCATTTAATTCAATATTAATTGATCGTTAACGTTCTTCGTTTCGCGATAACTGATGATGGTTATTGCGCGAAGCCGCTCGGGCAATGCGTAGCTACAGTACTGTCAGTAGGCCCCAAAACATTACAGTACACGTTTCATTTGTGACACAAAAGTTAAACATTTGTACAGTATAATCTTTGCATGGTTATATTTTTTTATCTGAATGAGAAACTATCGCTATTTTATTGTAATAAATGGTCTCTTAAATACGTCAAAAGCAGTCTACATAACCTGTTGCGTTTACGTAAGCACTACTGTAAAAATAAGCGTTATATGTTGGTAAAATTAGGCCAGAACATCAACATGTCTGCTTTTAAATATGCCCAGTCGTATTATCTACCAAACGTAGTTGATACCTGCATAATTATCCATCACTAATTGGGACACCTGTGGATTGTTTTGACTAGATATGAATGTTTTTCACGTCACTCAGCACGATCGGGCAGCCGATCCTTTCAACTTTGCCACAAGCGACACCTCGCGTGGCCTGCTTACCTAGCGTGAGGTCCCAGATTTTCATGTAATACCTTGATTGGCAATACTTAAGAGATGTCCAGTCACAATTAAATAATCATAATGCTAAGTTAACACTAGTTATATGTGAAAATACACGGACGATTTCTTAGTTTGCCATACACAGCGCGAATACAAATATCGCATGTTACTTATACATTGTCGGGGCCTAAATTTGCAATCAGCTGTCTCGTGCGTGGTGTGTTTTGCAATGTAACAAAAACTGAATTAACGCTAAAATATGTGGCATATATTAAATCACAGACGCATTCTAATGATCACGCATACAATCTAATAAACTAAATATGCTTGTTGATCAAATTTAAATCTTTTTTTCGCCCGGTCATCGGGGCCGGGTCGTCGCGAGCTTCTTACTTTACGTTCTTCATTTGACAAGTTCGAACTATCCGAAATGGTATCTGATATAAACAGCCAGAGTTCGAACTATTACTAGCTAAGAAATTACCGTTTTTCTAGAAAAAAATGTGTGTTCGAACTATCCGCGTGTTCGAATTAATCGGAGGTTTACCGTATATACAACTACAGAATGAGATCTCTCAACTCAATATATATACAACTACAGAATGAGATCTCTCAACTTGATATATATATACAACTACAGAATGAGATCTCTCAACTTGATATATGACAACAAAATGAGAACTCTCAACTCAATATATATACAACTACAGAATGAAATAGCTCAACTTGATATATGACAACAGAATGAGATCTCTCAACTCGATATATATACAACTACAGAATGAGATCTCTCAACTTGATATATGACAACAGAATGAGATCTCTCAACTCGATATATATACAATTACAGAATGAGACCTCTCAAC
This sequence comes from Pecten maximus, assembly GCF_902652985.1. Lineage (NCBI taxonomy): Eukaryota > Metazoa > Mollusca > Bivalvia > Pectinida > Pectinidae > Pecten > Pecten maximus. Next base: position 1,019,485 of record NC_047023.1, on the reverse strand, counting down.
TTGATATATATGCAATTACAGAATGAGATCTCTTAACTCGATATATACACAACTACAGAATGACACCTCTCAACTGGATATATATACAACAAGAGAATGAGATATCTCAACTTCATATATATACAATGACAGAATGGTACCGCTCAACTCGATATATATACTACTACCTCTCGACCCAATATATATATACAACTACAGAATGAGAACTCTCAACTCGATATATATATATAACTACAGAATGAGATCTCACAACTCAATATATAATTATACAACAACAGAATGACAACTCTCAACTCGATATATATATACAACTACAGAATGATGTCTCTCAACTCAATATTTATTCACTACAGAATGAGATCTCTCAACTCCATATACATACAACTACAGAATGAGATCTCTCAACTCCATGTATATACAACTACAGAATGAGATCTCTCAACTCGATATATATACAACTACAGAATGAGATCTCTCAACTTGATATACAACTACAGAATGAGATCTCTCAACTCGATATATACACAACTACAGAATGACATCTCTCAACTCGATATATATACAACTACAGAATGGTACTTCTCGATTGCAACTCAATATATACACAACTACAGAATAAGATCTAACAACTCGATAACTCTCAACTTGATATATATATACGACTACAGCATGGGACCTCTCAACTCAATATACAATGTATATACAACTACAGAATCAGATCTCTCAACTTGATATATATACAACTCTGTACATAGTACATGGTGAAGTATCAGGTGGCCAGTGATCAACCAGTCTAAACACACCAGAATCTGCCATCCTCTTCCACATCAGTGAACAAACTTAATTCCCAACATAGTTTTGAGAAATTGAATATAGGACATACAGAACTTCTACATGGGTTCTTCAGGGCTGGATAAAGGCTACCATGTATACATAGCTGAAACAGCTAGCTTTAAGTCCAAGACCATACTGGCAGCTAGCTATAATACAGATATGGAAAAGGTGGGCGTGTCTACCATGTATATATATATATCAGGTTAGTACTGGCAGCTAGCTATAATACAGATATGGAAGAGGTGGGCGTGTCTACCATGTCTATATATCAGGTTTATACTGGCAGCTAGCTATAATACAGATATGGAAAAGGTGGGCGTGTCTACCATGTATATATATATCAGGTTTATACTGGCAGCTAGCTATAATACAGATATGGAAAAGGTGGGCTTGTCTACCATGTATATATATCAGGTTTATACTGACAGCTAGCTATAATACAGATGGGTACGAGGTGGGCGTGTCTACCATGTATCTATATATCAGGTTAGTACTGACAGCTAGCTATAATACAGATGGGTACGAGGTGGGCGTGTCTACCATGTATCTATATATCAGGTTAGTACTGACAGCTAGCTATAATACAGATGGGTACGAGGTGGGCGTGTCTACCATGTATATATATATCAAGTTAGTACTGACAGCTAGCTATAATACAGATGTGTACAAGGTGGGCGTGTCTACCATGTATATATATCAGGTTGATACTGACAGTTAGCTATAATACAGATGGGTACGAGGTGGGCATGTCTACCATGTATATATATATATCAGGTTTATACTGACAGCTAGCTATAATACAGATGTGTACGAGGTGGGCGTGTCTACCATGTCTATATATCAGGTTTATACTGACAGCTAGCTATAATACAGATGTGATGACAATAAAAGTATAAGACATGTGTTTGTAAAAATCCACATTAATTTCAGACCCCCAAAGTTCAAAGTTTCTGGATATTTGCTAGATGTAATTAGCACATTAATTAATCAGCTCAGCTCTGGGAAATGTTACAAAACAAAAAGGTTCAATTGCCTGTGTTTTTTTCAACTAAGTACGTTTTTCTTCTTGTCGTTATCATAGTGAGATATGTGTTAAATGACAAAATCGGGCATTAATACATTATCTATATCGTTACATGTAGTCATGACAGGGAGACAGGGACAGACCATTAATTTACTAATTAATTTCATCCAACACTTATCTGCAAAATAAGTGAGAATATTTCATTTGGTAAGATCACTTTTCTGAATGTAGATTTATTGTCATGATCAAAATAAAGAGAAATGTGATATTCTCACATTTCTCCCACAATGGTAAAAGAACATTTAACTAGCCTTGTCAATCCCAAAATGTCTCTGTGAAATATTGTTATTTCAAAGTTGAAAATATATTGCTTTACTGCAAAAATGATACAGAGTGTGAAACAAAATATTTCATACAGACGTGAAGTATAAATTTAAACTGTAAAATAATTCATGAAAGTCAAAGTTTTGTTAAAAACTGATGACTTGGTTTTGTACCTGGGGTGGGGGTAAGTTGTCCATCTTCGGCCAAATCATCCCAAAGCAGGCGGCCATTACCCTTAGGGTCAAAGTGCAACTTGTGACTCACATGTACATCATCCTGAAAAGATTGAGGATAAATTCAAACAAACCTCACTGTACAACTGAGGCTTATAGAATGTGTTAGGTTTGAACTTGAAGCCTTTGTATTAATGGGACTTAAATTATCTCTGTTAGGTTTGACCTTGAACTCTCTGTATTAACGAGACTTAAAGAATGTGTTAGGTTTGACCTTGAACTCTCTGTATCATTCACAGAGACTTAAATTATCTCTGTTAGGTTTGACCTTGAAATCTCTGTTTAAATGAGACTTACAAAATCTGTGCAGGTTTGACCTTGAACTTTCTGTATTACTGATCATGACACTTATAGGATTTCTGATTGGTTTATTACCTTGAACTTTCTGTATTACTGAGACTTATATAGAATCTGTAAAAGCTTTGGCCTTGAACTTTCTTTACTGAAACTTATAGGATCTGTGTCAGACTTGACCTTTACCGAGATAAGTAGGATCTGTGTCAGACTTGACCTTTACTGAGATAAGTAGGATCTGTGTCAGACTTGACCTTTACTGAGACTAATAGGACCTATGTCAGACTTGACCTTTACTGAGATTAATAGGATCTGTGTCAGACTTGACCTTTACCAAGATAAGTAGGATCTGTGTCAGACTTGACCTTTACTGAGATTAATAGGATCTGTGTCAGACTTGACCTTTACTGAGATTAATAGGATCTGTGTCAGACTTGACCTTTACTGAGATTAATAGGATCTTAGTCAGACTTGACCTTTACTGAGATAAGTAAGATCTGTGTCAGACTGGACCTTTACTGAGATAAGTAGGATCTGAGTCAGACTTGACCTTTACTGAGACTAATAGGATCTGTGTCAGACTTGACCTTTACTGAGATTAATAGGACCTGTTTCAGACTTGACCTTTACTGAGATAAGTAGGACCTGTGTTAGACTTGACCTTTACTGAGATAAGTAGGATCTATGTCAGACTTGACCTTTACTGAGATAAGTAGGACCAGTGTCAGACTTGACCTTTACTGAGATAAGTAGGATCTGTGTCAGACTTGACCTTTACTGAGATAAGTAGGATCTGTGTCAGACTTGACCTTTACCGAGATAAGTAGGACCTGTGTCAGACTTGACCTTAACCGAGATAAGTAGGATCTGTGTCAGACTTGACTTTTACTGAGATAAGTAGGACCAGTGTCAGACTTGACCTTTACTGAGATAAGTAGGATCTGTGTCAGACTTGACCTTTACTGAGATAAGTAGGATCTGTGTCAGACTTGACCTTTACTGAGACTAATAGGATCTGTGTCAGACTTGACCTTTACCGAGATTAATAGGATCTGTGTCAGACTTGACCTTTACTGAGACTAATAGGACCTGTGTCAGACTTGACCTTTACTGAGATAAGTAGGATCTGTGTCAGACTTGACCTTTACTGAGACTAATAGGACCTGTGTCAGACTTGACCTTTATCAAGACTTATAGGATCTGTGTCAGACTTGACCTTTACTGAGACTTATAGGATCTGTGTCAGACTTGACCTTTACTGAGATAAGTAGGATCTGTGTCAGACTTGACCTTTACTGAGATAAGTAGGATCTGTGTCAGACTTGACCTTTACTGAGACTAATAGGATCAGTGTCAGACTTGACCTTTACTGAGATAAGTAGGATCTGTGTCAGACTTGACCTTTACTGAGATTAATAGGATCTGTGTCAGACTTGACCTTTACTGAGATAAGTAGGATCTGTGTCAGACTTGACCTTTACTGAGATAAGTAGGATCTGTGTCAGACTTGACCTTAACCGAGATAAGTAGGATCTGTGTCAGACTTGACCTTTACTGAGATAAGTAGGATCGGTGTCAGACTTGACCTTTACCGAGATAAGATCTGTGTCAGACTTGACCTTTACTGAGATAAGTAGGATCTGTGTCAGACTTGACCTTTACTGAGATAAGTAGGATCTGTGTCAGACTTGACCTTTACTGAGACTAATAGGATCTGTGTCAGACTTGACCTTTACTGAGACTAATAGGACCTGTGTCAGACTTGACCTTTATCAAGACTTATAGGATCTGTGTCAGACTTGACCTTTACTGACCTTGTTGGCAGCAGCTATTCCATAAGTACACTTGATGTCGCGTAGGGAATGATGGATGAGGACACCTGAAACTTGACGTCCCTCGGCATCACTTTCAAAGGCCTCATTCTGACACTCGCCTGCCGTATCATTCTTTGAGCCAGTTCCGTTTTTGAAGGTGAAGACTATGCTGATGTCGACAGGCTCTGATCCATTGTTTTCCACTGACCAAGCAAACACTCCCATAGGGAAGCTTGTCTCCTGTAGGGTACATATAGATAGGTATTATACTCAGTAATAAACTGACCATACAAGATCCTACAAAAACAGGTCAAAATCCAGTAAACTGTAGAGATCAGTAAATACAACACTATTTATTGTATCTTAATCATATATAATTTCCTCTTAATCGTTTGAAACATGTGAAAGTACCAGGCAACTGCCCCATGTGGGATTCGAACTTGCAACCCAGAGGTGGAAGGTCAGTGATAAAGTGTCGGGACACTTTAACCACTCAGCCACAGTGACCTCATTCATCCTGATACATAATACTGTAAAAACATAAAATTTTGTTATGTAAACTTTATTTATTTTACGACAATTGCGAAACAAGATATATTCACTTATAAGTTATATTAATCACGCTTGTTGGCCCAGAGAGAAGTGCACGAGGGGTCTTACTGTGGGAGGAAACCGGAGTACCCTGGGAAAACCCATGTGGTTGGGCAGGTGACCCCTTACCTTTTCACGTCCGATCGGGGAATCGAACCCTGGCTACGGCCGCCTAGGTGAAAGGCAAGTGTGTTACCACTGTGCCACCCGACAACCCATTGAAATAAAATTTTGTTGATGATTTAATAATCTAACAGTTGAGAGAGAGAAGAACGTTACCTTATAATCATGTGGAAACACCGGAGAAATTTGACGGCAGACAAGGCGCAGTTTGTACTCAGGAATGTCGTACACGGTCCAGGCCCGGGGGTAGAGGGCATGGTAGGTGGCATTCTGGGCAGGAAATCCCCACTCCCAGGCCTTCAGGTGCTTTCCTTTACGTCCAGTCAGGACCTTCTGGTACACCGTCTTACCGTTCTTACGGATACACAGGATAAACTAGCAAAAAAAAAACCCAACTAGACATGTTAGCAAATACATTTAAATATAGCCGTGCTACTAAATCTAAAGTAGCGTTAAAACATTGGGAGTCTTTCTCGGTGATATGGAGGGTTATCATTAGAAATGTCAACAAATATACTAAAATATGTGTGCTGCTAAATCTAAGATAACGCTAAAACATTGGGAGTCCTTCCAGGGTTCATACAGATTTTGTCAAACCAAATTCAAGGCCTTTTCAAGGCTTTTTCAATGTCTTAATTAAATTTCCAAGGCCCATTTTACCTGTCATCGAAGTCAGCTTGAGAGGGAACAAGAGAGCAAAACAGCAATTTATAACTATCCACTTGATCAAAATATAGCTTGACATGGTAATTATTCTTATCAAACATTTATTAAAGCATCTGCAGGGGAGATGAACAGACGAAGTTGAATCCAAATAATCAGTGGCCAGCGTTTCACTTTTCCTAATGAAAACTTTATTCAATTAATATTCAAGGATTTTTCAAGGCCGTAGACCAATTTGCAAGGCTTTTCTAGGTCCGGAATGAAATTCAAGGCCTTTCAAGGTCCTTGGTGAAACTTGAGGCTTTCTCTAGGTCTGCGCTAAACCTACTTTCTCTGTAATATGGAGGGTCAGCATTGACACGCATACTAAAATCTTACCTAATTCTCATGAGGGAAGAGACTTATCCAAGAAATGTAGCAATGTTCGAATGCTCAATATACGTTAATCCTTACCTGGTTCGCTTGGACAGTGTGGTGCTCATACAGACCAGGTAACATTTGGAAACGACAGAATTCTCCTCTGAATCCTCGTCCTATGGTGCCACATCCGATTCCTCCCAGGGGGCATCCTGTGGAAAGAAATGATATTCTTCACAGTACATACACCAGGATTGCTCGTTTTCTTGTAAAGCTCAGATTCAATTGTACAGAACATATTTACCAAAAATTAATAACATTTAGAATATTATGTTTTCCCTTGTTAAGTTATCAAGTCATTGAAATAGTTTAGATTATACAAAGATTGTGTTCAAAGTTGTTCATGTTCAGATATGCAAAGTATAGATAAGTATATTACGGGGCATATAAATATGTCAGTCTCACCCAAAGTATGGATAGGAGTATATTGCTGAGCAGAAAAATCTACAACTGTCGACTCATCTCAAAATTTAAAGTGATGACGTATATGTATACATGCGTGCATGTTTCTATCAAAAGGAATTTAGAATAGTAAATAACAGCAATTGCAATCATGAACAATCTTCAAGTCAAAAGACCACTTAAGAAAGTATCTTTTTGCCAAAAGAAATCTGTGGAAAACTAAACAAAATTTTCTAGAGAAATTAGGAATTCTGATTAAAAAGGAAAAACCAAATAGAAGAAGAAAAAACAGCTAAAGAGAAAGTAATAGCTAATGGTTTTTCTCATTCATAATTCATTCTCTTCAATTTTTAATATATTTTTTAAACCTTTGAAATTTAAAAAAAATAAAACAACAATGAAAATTACGAATCTTTTACAAACCAAAAAATCAATAGAAACACCGTACCATACATGGATTTATGTTCAACTTGATCAAGATGGTCGATGAACATTCGTCTCCCTTGTCGACGAGTCTTCACCCATACCTTCATGTACCTGATAAAGGGAAACAAATGATAAAACATTTCATCTAACATCTCCCTTGTCGACGAGTCTTCACCCATACTTTCATGTACCTGGCAGTATACTGCAAGCGTGGTTATTTTCGCGGGGGGGGGTTTGCGATTTTGATATGTTAACTATACGCGTTGGGGTAATTTTCACGATCGATCCACCTTCGTTTGTAGTTCCAGATTATGCAAATTGATATCAAAATAATACGTGTTGGGAAATTTTCCCAATCAAAATGCCTCACGTAAATTTCCACATTTAGAGTATGCATATGTGAAAGAGTGGGAAAATGTACGGCCAGGCCAGGGTTTGAACCCGGACCTCCGAACATTAGCAAGATGCTCCACCAATTGAGCTTCCTGGTCGTCGATGATCAACCCGGACAATTCCGCTGCATATATATGTACCTACGATAATACATTATATATAAATACCAGTATCAGAGGTAATTTGTCATATCTCATAATCATTCAATATAGCACAATTCTGTTAAAATTGTTAGGCAACAATTAAGATTGGGCACCTCAAGCTCTTTTGATATGAAATGTGGTGCAGTTAAACTATGGATTACATACTTGCCAACTTTTCGAAATTTTTATGGGAGGATATTGTATACACAAAATTAATACATTATTAAAACGTGTACATATAAACACAAATAAAAAATCACCCTTTAATATATTTTGATTTGTTCTTTCAGAAGAAATCATTACATCTTATAATATAAAAGTAGTTTGGTTGAAATTATGTAATTTGTTTATGATTCAATGTTTGAGAGTGCTTTTACTGTTCTATATATTGTTATAACATCATATATATACATGTAGCTACAAAAATGTATCTATATGTGGGGAAAAGTCATCACAAAGTACACTGAATCCATATACAGGTGTCGACTATATCAGTATTACCCCAAATTAGACTGCATACCAACAGTATGCAATCGCTCAATGAAACGTTCATACAAGTTTAAAGGCCCTTTTCATTTTTTTCTGTCAGACACGCATCAGTGCACATCCTAATCCAATCGTATATGAAAACATGGCGTGCAGGAAAATCAATATTTATATTTAACTCCAATATAGACGCAAAGAAATCTATGGCAACATGTAAACAACACATAAAACATAAAGATACTTTACAACATGAATATGAAAGTGGCTGTCTATTCACCTTAGTGACAGTCCGACCAGTGACGGTATCTGACTTAGACGAGGTTTTGTAAACGGGGTACATTTCGTCTTGCATTCATAATCCAGCTTGACCCGCCACCCGTAGTCCGGTACGCCGGGAATGTTTTCCCTGGGTGTCGTTTCACTGTCCTCTGGATTCCTGGGATACGATGTCATGATTTCTATCTTCAGTGCCACATTCGCTCTGTGAAATCTTTGTTTAACCACGTGTCAAAAAAATTAGATGTTTTTTCTTGGCCTTAGACACCTATGCGGAAAAAGGCAAAGCCAGTGATCATTTCACCCGTCGTTTGAATGTTTTAATTAAAGATTCTAATTTACGGATCAAGTTCGGAGACGGATACTTATTTTACGGAAGAATTTAAGAAAATAATTATAATATCACACAAAAATTAAATTGACCATGTGATTGTTAAAACTGCGAAAAATTATAGTTTTTCTATTCAAATAAACCAGACAACTATTCATAATGATTGAAATCTATGCAAAACCAACATCACAGTTCGGATAATTGTTTCCGGCGCCCGTTTCTAGGGATAGTTTGTTTAGTTTCAAGCTTGTATTAGAGTAACAGGTGGTTGATTTTCAAAAGTGACCACCTGGCAGGTGTCTAGGGGGATTCTAACTACGTGTGAATATGTTCGCATTGGGAATCATCGTTAAGCAACATCAACTTAAAGGAACAAATAACATAAACCGATATGCTGTTATTTCATTGGTGGACATGCAAGTGTAAGTTGAAACAGTGTCATACAAATGAGAACTGCATACCATACTAACAGACTAGCCTGAGTTTCCTCTGACCCTGACACCATGTCTGGTGTAGGGTCAGAGCGCACTACTTAAGGAAAACGTGGAATTCTCTGACACCGTTTGGTGCTGCTAAGATTCTGATGCAGATAAAATAAAATCAGTTGTGACATAAAACCTACCTGACATTTTTTTTATAAATGAGGTATTTATTTACCCGAAAACGCCCATTAAGTCCCAAAGCGACGTTCTGTTTCATCCATATATACCCTCAAGTTAGGCTGGTCAAAATTCCACACTGTTGACTAGCCATTTTGTAAGTGACAGTGCAATTAACCATCCAAATCCAAACACGATGGACACAAAAAACCAAATATTTCATATATTGTATTTTACTTAGATACCGTATTTGACCTAATAGGGCAGGGCGCCTGCCCTAATAAGGGCGCCCCTACCTTTTTTCAAGGAAATAAATCATTGACTGAGTGTCAAAATGGTGTTCAAAAGTAATTATAAATTCATGTGAAATGTTTTGCTACTTCATGACAATTGACGAATGAATTGTGTTCAATTTTCTTCAGCAAATTAAGAAACTGGAACACAAGTTTTCGCCACATTTTGTCTATTCCTACAGATGACATATCAGTGCAAAGAACACCCGAAACTAAACACACATACAAATAAGAACTTACCATCTTTATTTGAAGATAAAGTAAAAGACTTCATTCTTGTTGATAAATAACTTTTGTTCAGAACAGAAAGCTAGTAAAAGACATTGTAAATCAATTATTAGGCCAAAGAAAACAATGTCTGATATGATCTGGGAAATCACCTGTGTCTATAAATAGAACACAAAAGATAAATGGTGGAACACACATTCTCTGGTCTAAAGATCAGCTGGCATGGTTTACAAGTTTACAGGAATATTCAAGTGATGTTTAAGCTTATTATATGATAATGAATAAATATCTTCATCTGGAATATTTTTATGACTGAATATTTTACCGTTTCCACAGCCTTGGGTATTCTGCTATAAGGTATAGTCTGTTTCATAAAACTTCACAATAACTAATCTTAATAAGGGCGCCCCCACTGTCAATTACCCGCGCCCTGCACTCTTATTAGGTCAAATACGGTAGTTGAAATCAAGAACACTAAGCATATGTCCTTAAACCTGTTATATTTAATGTAAGAATACATTTTTAACACATTATAAAGAGCAGACTATATTGAAAAAGATGTTATATTTTTTTTCTTTAAGCTTCTTCGAGGGCTCGAAGTGGATATTTTGAACAGGTGGCCTATTTGGCTACCAAGTCATAAAATCTAGGCTGATTGGAAAAGTTAGTCGCCTGGCCAAATTGTCTTACATTAAACTTTTAACTTTTTCAATTGTGAATGTCATTTTAGACTTGACTGCAACCTTTGAAAGGTTAACCAAATTGCTCACTTACACAATTTTTTAGTGGCCATACAGGAGCCTTATCAGTCAATACCTGGTCGCCAATGGTGAATTTAAGGTGCCATCATAACCAGGCCACTAAAATAGGTGCCACTTTGAGCCTGATTGCTCTGATAGGGTGATTACTGCCATCAAATGTAGGTCTTTTAGAGTCAAAGACTTTGTAGAGTTCAGAGGTCCGGGTTGGAGTCCCGGTCTGCTGGTTGTATATGCTCACTTCTATTACACTGAGTAATTACTTCATCAGCTAAAATGTATAAATGTTGGGGGTTTTTTTTTGGATTTTTTTTTCAAAATTACCTGGTGCAATAAAATGAAGAAAAAGTCTAATTATTGAATTAAAGTTGTCCGAGTTCCTGGTTAGCTTTATTTCATACCTGTATAAATGGTTCCCGGCTTTCTTTTTTACCAACTTATACATACCTCCACCCATTGACTGCATGATTCTTGTTTGTGCTTGTGATGGGTATGTGCCATATTTGGTTAGAAACTTTCTCAGGTTGGGGATGAATGAGTATGTATGTATTGTGGACCAAAATAAAATATTGTTTTATAAGCATTTTTATAGAAGCAGCGGGAAAGAATATTTTGTTGGGGTCTTTCTGGTTTAAAATGTACAAATAAAATAACCCAGGAAAATGTTTAAAAAAAATAATATGAACTGAAAAAATTTATTGAGATCATTGCCCAAAAGCCAAATAAACAAACAGCATCTTGATAATTTGAAAATAAAATTGATGCTGAAAGCAGAGTCCAAAATAAATTATTAGTATATTGTCTACAATGCTAGGTTTGCTAGGTTTGCTGACAACAACTAATTTTGCTTTATAAATACTATGTGAGAATTATAGATGATATATCACTAAAATTGTTTGTTTATATGTTTCACATGTACTGTTTAGGCTATGAATGTTAAAATTTTTGATATCTTAATTGATTTAAATGGATTATATCAATGTGTTGAGGCTAATTATCTAATGTCAGAAATAAACATAGGAGGGGAGATAACTCTGTCATTCAAGTCTATAAATCTGAAATGAACTGAATTGAATGATATCTTGTCAGTAAACAAACAAAGATTTAGGTTTGATATTGTTTAATGTCCTACCAACAGCTGTGGAGTTAAGGACTGTTAAAGCTTCCTATTCATAAAATATCATGATGTAAAAGGCAAACTTTTACAACTTTGGATGATCAGCTGTGAAACCCAGCCTTAAGAAAACTTAAAAAAAAACTCTGTTTGAATGATTCCATTTCTAAAGTTGATAACAATAATTTATTGAATTATCTTGAAAAAATATTGGATGTTGTCAGTCACATCAGATTCTGTAAATTAAAAATAAGATATTGATATTAATCTGGATTTAATAGTAATGTTGATTGACTGATCCCATATTGATTACTATATAACTATTTAAAAGTATTTATAAAACCTAGGTAAAATCTAGATCAGGAATTCAAGTTATATAATGACAGGGATTTAATATAAGCTCAATGACTCATTTAAAAGTTAAAATGGTGAAAAGACAAAGTCAATTTTCATATCTTTTTTGAGACGTCACAGGTAGATCTTGATTAAAATCTGTTTTTTGTAGAAATGATTAAAAATAACAAACAAAAAAATTAGTAAAATATCTTTAACCTGATCTGATGTCAACAGAGAAATAAATGTGTGTTAACAGTTTTTTTTATTTAAACATATTTTACGACTATTTCATCCGACAGACTCTCAGACAGATGCAATGACAATCATGGCCATTTTCTGCTGGACAAATCTTAATGTGATAGCAGATGTGCCCATCAGTACAGGGTATCTATTTATGAATCACATTTAGCAAAGTTATTATTCAAAAAAAAGATTCTGTTAAAAAGAAGAAGGGGCGCTTACATATTTATGGCATGGGGCTTATTTGTATCACATCAATATGTACATGTATGTGTTGTATAGAGATTTTCCTGAATGTGTAATGTTATAAAACATTATATAACTTTGTACATGTGTTGTAAAGAGATTTTCGTGAATGTGTAATGTTATAAAACATTATATAACTTTGTACATGTGTTGTAAAGAGATTTTCGTGAATGTGTAATGTTATAAAACATTATATAACTTTGTACATGTGTTGTAAAGAGATTTTCGTGAATGTGTAATGTTATAAAACATTATATAACTTTGTACATGTGTTGTAAAGAGATTTTCGTGAATGTGTAATGTTATAAAACATTATATAACTTTGTACATGTGTTGTAAAGAGATTTTCGTGAATGTGTTATGTTATAAAACATTATATAACTTTGTACATGTGTTGTAAAGAGATTTTCGTGAATGTGTTATGTTATAAAACATTATATAACTTTGTACATGTGTTGTAAAGAGATTTTCGTGAATGTGTTATGTTATTAAACATTATATAACTTTGTACATGTGTGACTGGGTATGAGGAGCCCTTGTTGTTTACAAAAATAAAAGCAACACAAGAAAATGATGTATAAGACGTGAAACATTCCTAAATCATTACTTATCCCCATCAATGAAAACTGTAAACACACTTTGAAGTTTCTCTGATAAAAGTGTTTGTGACAGAATTAACGTCAATGATATTACAAGTCTACTTCACCGGGAACGCAAGCTATTTGTACAGGTTAGTGATTATAGACTGGGAAATAAATTATCACCTTTTCTTCAACAAATGTCTTTTTCATGATCTGTTTGTAGACTTGTGTCAATGTGGCTTGTCAGAGACGAGATAAGGAGTGCAAACACCACCCGAGAAATGGTCCGTGTGTCGGAGCATTTCTTCGTTAGCTGTAAAGGTAAAACTTTGCGGTCAAGAACCTGTCCAGGCAGAGGTACGTGTACATCTATTTGTGAAAAAAATTCTTTATGCCGATCAAAGATGAAATGTTAAAGGACTGAGTGTGGTCACAGGCATTTGTATATGTAAATTGGATAATATTAAAGAAATACATATCACTTAGTAATGTGTTTTAATATTATATACAGTTTATAGCTACAGACGCCTGTGATAAGGTTCAATTATTAAATAGTCGGATACAATTATAGTTGTATACTAGTGTCAAGTCAGTAATGTATATATACTTGTAGGCTGTTTGTTATGGTTCAAATTTTAAAGGTTTTACCAAATGTTGTCAAGCAAAAAGGATTATTTTCACAGAAATTATGAAGTAGATATAATGTCTTTCTCTCAGTTTTATTTTCAAGGAATAATGTTTTTTTTTTTTTGTGATTTAATTTTGTTCTTACAAATAACTTTTTCAGTATGTCGATTATATGGAAACCGAAAGCAGTCTTAACAGACCTTCTGTATCAGTCTTAACAGACCTTCTGTATCAGTCTGAACAGACCTTCTGTATCAGTCTTAACAGACCTTCTGTATCAGTCTTAACAGACCTTCTGTATCAGTCTTAGCAGACCGTCGGTATCAGTCTTAACAGACCGTCGGTATCAGTCTTAACAGACCGTCTGTATCAGTCTTAACAGACCTTCTGTATCAGTCTTAACAGACCTTCTGTATCAGTCTTAACAGACCGTCTGTATCAGTCTTAACAGACCGTCTGTATCAGTCTTAACAGACCGTCTGTATCAGTCTTAACAGACCTTCTGTATCAGTCTTAGCAGACTGTCTATATCAGTCTTAACAGACCTTCTGTATCAGTCTTAACAGACTGTCTGTATCAGTCTTAACAGACCTTCTGTATCAGTCTTAACAGACCTTCTGTATCAGTCTTAACAGACCGTCTGTATCAGTCTTAACAGACCGTCTGTATCAGTCTTAGCAGACCTTCTGTATCAGTCTTAGCAGACTGTCGGTATCAGTCTTAACAGACCTTCTGTATCAGTCTAAACAGACCGTCTGTATCAGTCTTAACAGACCTTCTGTATCAGTCTTAACAGACCTTCTGTATCAGTCTTAACAGACCTTCTGTATCAGGGAAACAAATGTGAAACAGAGAATAATATGAATTGAAATATGTTGGTGTCAAAGGTCAATGATATCATTTACTCCAATTATTTTAACTCTATATTTTTGTTTTGGAAATTTATGTCACCATCTTTCAATTCAAATATTTTTGAAATTCTATTTATAACTTTCTGTTGTTAATCTATTCTAAGATTCACCACAACCTGTTTTTAAACTCCAGATCCAGAGGTCATTGGTGTTGTTTGTGTTAAATGATAGTAAATATTTGACTACATGTACAAGTACCACATTTATAGTAAAATTAAAAAACCACCAAATGACTGCTATGGATTTGCTGTTATAGACTGTAGAGTCTAGGTAGATACGAAGGGGTGACCTCTATTGTCAGTGGTAAGGGGTGACCTCTATTGTCAGTGGTAAGGGGTGACCTCTATTGTCAGTGGTAAGGGGTGACCTCTATTGTCAGTGGTAAGGGGTGACCTCTATTGTCAGTGGTAAGGGGTGACCCCTATTGTCAGTGGTAAGGGGTGACCTCTATTGTCAGTGGTAAGGGGTGACCTCTATTGTCAGTGGTAAGGGGTGACCCCTATTGTCAGTGGTAAGGGGTGACCTCTATTGTCAGTGGTAAGGGGTGACCTCTATTGTCAGTGGTAAGGGGTGACCTCTATTGTCAGTGGTAAGGGGTGACCTCTATTGTCAGTGGTACCTTATTGTGATCAGGGCCTGGCCTCTGATGCACTTACACAACATCTGTTAACGCTGATGCAAGGTAATTCATTTGTTTGTTTTTTTATCTAAACTGGGTTATGTACATACGTAAATTCAGGTAATCCTTCACTTCATGAAAAAAAATTCTTACTCAGTCCTCTTAATTAGTCACAATATTGCTTTTATAAGCATGGTTGCTAACACATTTCATACACAAGAATTACATTCTGCTTGTCAAGTGAGACACAATTCTCAAACAGAAATGATGACAAGAAAACATAAATACTTGTGCATTTAATATCCATTTAATAGGACACAAGATCTCGCGAGATTTCAATGTAAACGGATCGGGCAAAAGTCCCTTGTGACGAGATTTGGGTCACATGATTAGCTATGGGGGTAGCTTTGAAGTTCTCTGAAAACGAGATGGCAAAGTATGCGGACGGATATATTTAGTGAACAATGACCAGTGAGTAATATATGTATGTAAGCTAATAAAATTTTATCTTACCTTTTAATTGATGTATACCTTTTATGTGTCAGATTGAGGGGAAATGGAGTAAATGTTGTTCAAACGCCGACCTGAGGGTAGGTCGGAAAAATTGCTCATTTTCTGTATGTAAGAAGTTCTGACGTATCTACGTAGTAAGATCGTCAGAAAATTCGGACTATGCCGTTGCCAACGGAAATTAATTACGATAGATTTAAATAATGACATTGATATGTATTAATTGTTTATCGGTTTATTACATTTGTATGTCTAGCCACTCTGCAGCGTATCATTACTATATAGATCCCAGCTCTCCTTACATGTGGTCATCACTTATAGATATACACTTATAACGTCCCCCTCACTTGATAAACCTCACAGATTATCTCCCCTTACTCTACAGACCTCACTACTGTAAACCTCAGATTATCTCCCCTTCCCCTTACTCTACAGACCTCACTACTGTAACCCTCACTGATTATCTCCCCTTACTCTACAGACCCCACTACTGTAAACATCACAGATTATCTCCCCTTACTCTACAGACCCCACTACTGTAACCCTCACAGATTATCTCCCCTTACTCTACAGACCCCACTACTGTAAACATCACAGATTATCTCCCCTTATTCTACAGACCCCACTACTGTAAACATCACAGATTATCTCCCCTTACTCTACAGACCTCACTACTGTAAACATCACAGATTATCTCCCCTTACTCTACAGAACACACTACTGTAAACATCACTGATTGTCTCCCCTTACTCTACAGACCTCACTACTGTAAACATCACAGATTATCTCCCCTTATTCTACAGACCTCACTACTGAAACCCTCACTGATTGTCTCCCCTTACTCTACAGACCTCACTACTGTAAACCTCACTGATTATCTCCCCTTACTATACAGACCCCACTACTGTAAACATCACAGATTATCTCCCCTTACTCTACAGACCTCACTACTGTAAACCTCACAGATTATCTCCCCTTATTCTACAGACCTCACTACTGTAACCCTCACTGATTGTCTCCCCTTATTCTACAGGCCTCACTACGGTAAACCTCACAGATTATCTCCCCTTACTCTACAGACCTCACTACTGTAAACCTCAGGGATTATCTCCCCTTACTCTACAGACCCCACTACTGTAAACCTCACTGATTATCTCCCCTTACTCTACAGACCTCACTACTGTAACCCTCACTGATTATCTCCCCTTACTCTACAGACCTCACTACTGTAACCCTCGCTGATTATCTCCCCTTACTCTACAGATCACACTACTGTAACCCTCACTGATTATCTCCCCTTACTCTACAGACCTCACCACTTTAACCCTCGCTGATTGTCTCCCCTTACTCTATAGACCTCACTACTGTAAACCTCATGGATTATCTCCCCTTACTCTACAGACCTCACTACTGTAAACATCACAGATTATCTCCCCTTATTCTACAGACCTCACTACTGTAAACATCACTGATTGTCTCCCCTTACTCTACAGACCTCACTACTGTAACCCTCACTGATTGTCTCCCCTTACTCTACAGACCCCACTACTGTTAACCTCACTGATTGTCTCCCCTTACTCTACAGACCTCACTACTGTAAACATCACAGATTATCTCCCCTTACTCTACAGACCTCGCTACTGTAAACCTCAGGGATTATCTCCCCTTACTCTACAGACCCCACTACTGTAAACATCACAGATTATCTCCCCTTACTATACAGACCCCACTACTGTAAACCTCAGGGATTATCTCCCCTTACTCTACAGACCTCACTACTGTAAACATCACAGATTATCTCCCCTTACTCTACAGACCTCACTACTGTAAACATCACAGATTATCTCCCCTTACTCTACAGACCTCACTACTGTAAACCTCACTGATTATCTCCCCTTACTCTACAGACCTCACTACTGTAAACATGACAGATTATCTCCCCTTACTCTACAGACCTCACTACTGTAAACATCACAGATTATCTCCCCTTACTCTACAGACCTCACTACTGTAAACATCACAGATTATCTCCCCTTACTCTACAGACCTCACTACTGTAAACATCACAGATTATCTCCCCTTACTCTACAGACCTCACTACTGTAAACCTCACTGATTGTCTCCCCTTACTCTACAGACCTCACTACTGTAAACATCACTGATTGTCTCCCCTTACTCTACAGACCTCACTACTGTAAACATCACAGATTATCTCCCCTTACTCTACAGACCTCACTACTGTAAACATCACAGATTATCTCCCCTTACTCTACAGACCTCACTACTGTAAACATCACAGATTAATTATCTCCCCTTACTCTACAGACCTCACTACTGTAAACATCACAGATTATCTCCCCTTACTCTACAGACCTCACTACTGAAACCCTCACTGATTGTCTCCCCTTACTCTACAGACCTCACTACTGTTACCCTCGTGATTATCTCCCCTTACTCTACAGACCTCACTACTGTAACCCTCACTGATTATCTCCCCTTACTCTACAGACCTCACTACTGTTACCCTCGTGATTATCTCCCCTTACTCTACAGACCTCACTACTGTAACCCTCACTGATTATCTCCCCTTACTCTACAGACCTCACTACTGTTACCCTCGTGATTATCTCCCCTTACTCTACAGACCTCACTACTGTAACCCTCACTGATTATCTCCCCTTACTCTACAGACCTCACTACTGTAACCCTCACTGATTATCTCCCCTTACTCTACAGACCTCACTACTGTAAACCTCACTGATTATCTCCCCTTACTCTACAGACCCCACTACTGTAACCCTCACTGATTATCTCCCCTTACTCTACAGACCTCACTACTGTAAACCTCAGGGATTATCTCCCCTTACTCTACAGACCTCACTACTGTAAACCTCAGGGATTATCTCCCCTTACTCTACAGATCTCACTACTGTAACCCTCACTGATTATCTCCCCTTACTCTACAGACCCCACTACTGTAAACCTTAGATTACAGATCACAATGCTGTAGAGCACACAGAATATTATCCTTTTCCCTCCTTTCTGCTGACCAGAATGTTGCCAATCTTTCCAGTCAGTCGAGGGATGTTAATAAGCGTTCTACCTTGAGAGAGGAAATTAGACTCTAGTCAATTCAGAAATGATTCTTCCTGTCCATGTTAGTAATGGAGCCCTCCTGGTAACAGTCAGTTAACAAGTAGTGGATATAATTAATATTGATCAGACAGGCCTTTCAGCACATATTTATTAGCTTAATGCCAACCATACATTCATTTTTAGTACTCAGTCAACTATTTCTTATAATTTGTTGGAAAATAAATATATGTGTACGAGTGAATCAGAGTAGCCGCCAATGACAAAAATGAATGAAAATCTCATCTTTTTGACATTTAAATTGAAAATCTGTACCTGGTTTTAAGTTGTGTCAACAAGGTTATATTAAGACTTGTTTCCTGTCCATCACACCAGTATTAAGCTGAGAGATGTATAGATGGGCCATTATTCCATTACATCCCAGCTGACTTATACACATATTCCTACAAATTGAAAGGCTCTGTGTGTTTTCATTATCAATAGTATTAATGATAGCTCTTGGTTGACGTATTGGAGTGAATATCTCAATAGATGGAGATAATTGTAATATCAATATAGACATGGTACATACTGTTAGTCCCTCTATGTAGGAATGGTCAATGTGTAGACCAGATATAACTAAAATCATTATCTGTAGACAAGGTGTACAACAGGAATAACTAAAAATCATTATCAGTAGACAAGGTGTACACCAGGAATAACTAAAAATCATTATCTGTAGACAAGGTGTACACCAGGAATACACTAAAAATCATTATCTGTAGACAAGGTGTAGACCAGGAATAACTAAAAATCATTATCTGTAGACAAGGTGTAGACCAAGTAACTAACAATCATTATCTGTAGACAAGGTGTACACCAGGAATACACTAAAAATCATTATCTGTAGACAAGGTGTACACCAGGAATAACTAAAAATCATTATCAGTAGACAAGGTGTAGACCAGGAATAACTAAAAATCATTATCTGTAGACAAGGTGTACACCAGGAATACACTAAAAATCATTATCTGTAGACAAGGTGTAGACCAGGAATTACTAAAAATCATTATCTGTAGACAAGGTGTACACCAGGAATACACTAAAAATCATTATCTGTAGACAAGGTGTAGACCAGGAATAACTAAAAATCATTATCTGTAGACAAGGTGTACACCAGGAATAACTAAAAATCATTATCTGTAGACAAGGTGTACACCAGGAATACACTAAAAATCATTATCTGTAGACAAGGTGTAGACCAGGAATAACTAAAAATCATTATCTGTAGACAAGGTGTACACCAGGAATACACTAAAAATCATTATCTGTAGACAAGGTGTAGACCAGGAATAACTAAAAATCATTATCTGTAGACAAGGTGTACACCAGGAATACACTAAAAATCATTATCAGTAGACAAGGTGTAGACCAGGAATAACTAAAAATCATTATCTGTAGTGGAGGTGTACACCAGGAATAACTAAAAATCATTATCTGTAGTGGAGGTGTAGACCAGGAATAACTAAAAATCATTATCTGTAGACGAGGTGTACACCAGGAATAACTAAAAATCATTATCTGTAGACAAGGTGTACACCAGGAATAACTAAAAATCATTATCTGTAGACAAGGTGTAGACCAGGAATAACTAAAAATCATTATCTGTAGACGAGGTGTACACCAGGAATAACTAAAAATCATTATCAGTAGACAAGGTGTACACCAGGAATAACTAAAAATCATTATCTGTAGACAAGGTGTACACCAGGAATACACTAAAAATCATTATCTGTAGACAAGGTGTACACTAGGAATAACTAAAAATCATTATCAGTAGACAAGGTGTACACCAGGAATAACTAAAAATCATTATCTGTAGTGGAGGTGTACACCAGGAATAACTAAAAATCATTATCTGTAGACAAGGTGTACACCAGGAATACACTAAAAATCATTATCTGTAGACAAGGTGTAGACCAGGAATAACTAAAAATCATTATCTGTAGACAAGGTGTACACCAGGAATAACTAAAAATCATTATCAGTAGACAAGGTGTAGACCAGGAATAACTAAAAATCATTATCTGTAGACAAGGTGTACACCAGGAATAACTAAAAATCATTATCTGTAGACAAGGTGTAGACCAGGAATAACTAAAAATCATTATCTGTAGACAAGGTGTAGACCAGGAATAACTAAAAATCATTATCAGTAGACAAGGTGTAGACCAGGAATAACTAAAAATCATTATCTGTAGACAAGGTGTACACCAGGAATAACTAAAAATCATTATCTGTAGACGAGGTGTAGACCAGGAATAACTAAAAATCATTATCTGTAGACAAGGTGTACACCAGGAATAACTAAAAATCATTATCTGTAGACAAGGTGTAGACCAGGAATAACTAAAAATCATTATCAGTAGACAAGGTGTAGACCAGGAATAACTAAAAATCATTATCTGTAGACAAGGTGTACACCAGGAATAACTAAAAATCATTATCTGTAGACAAGGTGTACACCAGGAATACACTAAAAATCATTATCTGTAGACAAGGTGTACACCAGGAATAACTAAAAATCATTATCTGTAGACGAGGTGTAGACCAGGAATAACTAAAAATCATTATCTGTAGACAAGGTGTAGACCAGGAATAACTAAAAATCATTATCTGTAGACAAGGTGTAGACCAGGAATAACTAAAAATCATTATCAGTAGACAAGGTGTAGACCAGGAATAACTAAAAATCATTATCTGTAGACAAGGTGTACACCAGGAATAACTAAAAATCATTATCTGTAGACAAGGTGTACACCAGGAATACACTAAAAATCATTATCTGTAGACAAGGTGTACACCAGGAATAACTAAAAATCATTATCTGTAGACAAGGTGTAGACCAGGAATAACTAAAAATCATTATCTGTAGTGGAGGTGTAGACCAGGAATAACTAAAAATCATTATCTGTAGACGAGGTGTACACCAGGAATAACTAAAAATCATTATCTGTAGACAAGGTGTACACCAGGAATAACTAAAAATCATTATCTGTAGACAAGGTGTAGACCAGGAATAACTAAAAATCATTATCTGTAGACGAGGTGTACACCAGGAATAACTAAAAATCATTATCAGTAGACAAGGTGTACACCAGGAATAACTAAAAATCATTATCTGTAGACAAGGTGTACACCAGGAATACACTAAAAATCATTATCTGTAGACAAGGTGTACACTAGGAATAACTAAAAATCATTATCAGTAGACAAGGTGTACACCAGGAATAACTAAAAATCATTATCTGTAGTGGAGGTGTACACCAGGAATAACTAAAAATCATTATCTGTAGACAAGGTGTAGACCAGGAATAACTAAAAATCATTATCTGTAGACAAGGTGTACACCAGGAATACACTAAAAATCATTATCTGTAGACAAGGTGTACACCAGGAATAACTAAAAATCATTATCTGTAGACAAGGTGTAGACCAGGAATAACTAAAAATCATTATCAGTAGACAAGGTGTAGACCAGGAATAACTAAAAATCGTTATCTGTAGACAAGGTGTAGACCAGGAATAACTAAAAATCATTATCTGTAGACAAGGTGTAGACCAGGAATAACTAAAAATCATTATCTGTAGACAAGGTGTAGACCAGGAATAACTAAAAATCATTATCTGTAGACAAGGTGTAGACCAGGAAAAACAAAATCCATCATTTGTAATCAATTTTAGCTAAAAAGAAGACTGTCAACCTGATAGCATATCTCCTCCTGATGTAACAGACAATACTAGTCTATTTTAAACATCACAGATTATCTCCCCTGTCGAATGAGTTGAAATTTAGAAATAGTCTTTTTTTTAAAGAATGTTAAAGGTCACAGTCAAGGTCAGCATGTCTACAAATGTACTATCAATGGAAAGGTCTTACCACAGAGAACACACATGTGAAATACCTAAGCTGTATCCTCATTAGTATTGACACAACACTGTTTTATAATAATTAATTAACCAAGCTGTCTTTGAACATGCTGACTCCTGAATGCAGGGTATAGCTATAGCTTTGATCGACTTTATCCCAGCGAGCCAAACTATGGTAATTGTAACCAAAATGTAGTTTAGGAAAAACTTAAGAGAAACAAAATTTAAAATGCTTCAGTTGTTTTTTTTAGTGTTAAAATTGCTGTACTTCTTTTTATGAGTTGTTGTTTTGCTGCTGTTGTTTCCAATTTAATGACAATAAAATGAAATAAGAGTTGGCATTTTATTGCTGTTAAGGGAATTGATTTGTGTAGGAGGAAAAACAATCTGGTAAATTGAGTATTGAGGAGCTGGAGTGTTTCCTTACATAGACCAGCTTCCCCAGACGATGGGATGAAGATATATATCTAATTGGATTTTTTCTCTCTCGGTTTTCTTGTGTAGCTTCACTAGCTAATTGTCACCAGAACAGCGAGGTCATCGACTGATGGATTAGGAGATATGGTTGGTCGTTTGCTGTCAAGTACAGGTAAAATCCAGGTACGTACTTTAAACAGTCCGAGTGCCAGGTAATGACAGATTTACCTGGAAAAGATGGATGTGAAATCTGACTTACTGCTGCTCCTCGTACTCATTATCTGATTTTTAATCAGAAGGACTTTCACCTGGTACATGTAAGTATATCTGTTTGTACATGTAAACTGACGGACGGATCTTACAAATAACTGTCCTTTGTTTATCCTGATAGAAGCAACACATATTGATACTTATACCGAAGTGGAACTGATAGAAACTAACTATATATCAGCAAAATGTCTTTACTAATTTTATTTGAATGTACTAAATATTTACGTATTTACATCAGAATATTTTCTGAAGGAATGTTATATGACTTGAGCTGAAGCTGATAATTATACCCCCCGCAACGAAGTTAGGGCGGGGGGGGGGGGGGGGGTATACTGGAATCAGGTTGGAATCAGGTTGTCCGTCCGTCCATCCGTCTGTAGACACAAAGATGTACCAGCTACTCCTCCTAAACTACTGATCCGATTTCAACGAAACTTCATGACAATAATCTATATCACGTCGTAATTTTTTGAATAAATCCCATTCACACTTTACCTTTCTCATAACCATTTTAATTTTTTCTTTTTTTAAATTGATCAATTGAAAAGAATTTCTCATGTGAAGTCATTTCATAATGTCGTGTACAACAATTTATTCATAATATAGATAAAAAAAAGAATAAGGGTAACCAAGAAAACTGAATACGACAAAGTGAGATTTAACTGTATATCTCGTTTATTGTATAAATGAACACATAGTAACGATGGGGGTTGCAGGAGTGGGGGGTATGAGTTGGCCCTCTGGACGATAGTTCTATATTAGTTTCATATACTTTTTGTGTATCAGATCATTTAAAGAATTATTTTTGCATTGACAAAAAATTGAATCCATTACAAAACAAAAATGTCAATTGAAATGACAGGTAACAACAACTACAGTATCCTGTTATAAATCAAGTGTTTTATAATCATATTTACGATTTAGACTCATTAAGGATTTATGCTATGTTGTGACAATTTTACCTCCTTCCCAAAAGAGTTTGATCTTATTCATGAACAGGTAAAGCATCAATTGTCCTATATTAATGGTGATCTGTGAACACATAATTTATTGGTTGTTTGTATGAATGATTATTTAATCAGCCTTTTATAAAGGGAGATAACTTTAAGGAAAATCACAAACAACTTACAGGTAGTTGATTGGTATCCTTAAAGAGTTAAAAGAAAAAGATGAAAAAGTACCAGTCATGATTTTAAGGTATATAAAAACTTAGTTCCAATCTAAAATATCGTAAATCTAAAATAACACCCATCATTCAAAGTTTTTTTTAAACCATCATCAACAGGTGCTTGGCTTAATCATTCAAATCACTTAACATTCAGTTGCCTGATCCGACAATACATCCATTATAAACATGTTTAAAGTAAGAGGAATGGTGAAGGAATGTATCACTGTTATAAGACTCCATTTCAGTCTGATAAATTCTATTTTCTGCATGTTCAAAATAATATCTCAGAAAAGCAATAAACAACCTTCATGATTTTCTGTTTCTATTTCATGTGAGACTCGTGAAACCTGTCATATTCTTTCCAAACATGTTGTAAACTTTCAATATACCTTGCTAGAGGATATGTGCAATGAGAAAGGGTTACGACTGTATGGTCATATAAAATATGACCACCTAATCCAAGCCAGCAAGTCTCTCATGACTCTAGAATAATCAGCATGAATTATCAGCATGACCTTGAAAGGTTCCTAAAAGGAGGCAAGCCTCTCAAACCATGTAGGAATTAAAATTCTGTCAATTTGAAGCCAAAGAGATTAGAAAACATAACTTAATGACATGGAGATGAAAACCATCTTTAAGGACCCCAGATAGAAATTATTGAGGTGGAACCATCCTTATGGACCCTGGACAGAAACCATTGAGGTGGAACCATCTCTAAGGACACTGGACGGAAACCATTGATGTGGAACCATCCTTAAGGACCATGGACAGCAACCATTGAGGTGGAACCATCCCTAAGGACCCTGGACAGAAACCACTGAGGCAGAACCATCTCTAAGGACTCTGGACAGAAACCATTCAGGCAGAACCACCTCTAAGGACCCTGGACAGGGAAACCATTGAGGCAGAACCATCTCTAAGGACCCTGGACAGAAACCATTGAGGCATAACCATCTCTAAGGACCCTGGACAGAAATCATTGAGGCAGAACCATCTCTAAGGACCCTGGACAGGGAAACCATTGAGGCAGAACCATCTCTAAGGACCCTGGACAGAAACCATTGAGGTGGAACCATCTCTAAGGACCCTAGACAGAAACCATTGAGGCAGAACTATCTCTAAGGACCCTGGACAGAAACTATTGAGGCAGAACTATCTCTAAGGACCCTGGACAGAAACCATTGAGGCAGAACTCTCTCTAAGGACCCTGGACAGAAACCATTGAGGCATAACCATCTCTAAGGACCCTGGACAGAAATCATTAAGGCAGAGCCACCTCTAAGGACCCTGGACAGAAACCATTGAGGCAGAACCATCTCTAAGGACCCCACACCGAAACCATTGAGGTGGAACCATCTCTAAGGACCCTAGACAGAAACCACTGAGGCAGAACCATCTCTAAGGACCCTGGACAGAAACCATTGAGGCAGAACCATCTCTAAGGACCCTGGACAGAAACCATTGAGGCAGAACCATCCCTAAGGACCCTGGACAGAAACCATTGAGGCAGAACTATCTCAAAGGACCCTGGACAGAAACCATTGAGGTGGAACCATCTCTATGGACCCTAGACAGAAACCACTGTGGCAGAACTATCTCTAAGGACCCTGGACAGAAACTATTGAGGCAGAACTATCTCTAAGGACCCTGGACAGAAACCATTGAGGTGAAACGATCTCTAAGGACTCTGGACAGAAACCATTGAGGTGGAACCATCTCTAAGGACCCTGGACAGAAACCATTGAGGCATAACCATCTCTTAGGACCCTGGACAGAAACCATTGAGGCAGAACCATCTCTAAGGACCCTGGACAGGGAAACCATTGAGGCAGAACCATCTCTATGGACCCTGGACAGAAACCATTGAGGTGGAACCATCTCTAAGGACCCTAGACAGAAACCATTGAGGCAGAACTATCTCTAAGGACCCTGGACAGAAACTGTTGAGGCAGAACTATCTCTAAGGACCCTGGACAGAAACCATTGAGGCAGAACTCTCTCTAAGGACCCTGGACAGAAACCATTGAGGCATAACCATCTCTAAGGACCCTGGACAGAAATCATTAAGTCAGAGCCACCTCTAAGGACCCTGGACAGAAACCATTGAGGCAGAACCATCTCTAAGGACCCCACACCGAAACCATTGAGGTGGAACCATCTCTAAGGACCCTAGACAGAAACCACTGAGGCAGAACCATCTCTAAGGACCCTGGACAGAAACCATTGAGGCAGAACCATCTCTAAGGACCCTGGACAGAAACCATTGAGGCAGAACCATCTCTAAGGACCCTGGACAGAAACCATTGAGGCAGAACTATCTCAAAGGACCCTGGACAGAAACCATTGAGGTGGAACCATCTCTATGGACCCTAGACAGAAACCACTGAGGCAGAACTATCTCTAAGGACTCTGGACAGAAACTATTGAGGCAGAACTATCTCTAAGGACCCTGGACAGAAACCATTGAGGCATAACCATCTCTTAGGACCCTGGACAGAAACCATTGAGGCAGAACCATCTCTAAGGACCCTGGACAGAAACCATTGAGGCAGAACCATCTCTAAGGACCCTGGACAGAAACTATTGAGGTATAACCATCTCTAAGGACCCTGGACAGAAACCATTGAGGCAGAACCATCTCTAAGGACCCTGGACAGAAGCCATTGAGGCAGAACCATCTCTAAGGACCCTGGACAGAAACTATTGAGGCAGAACTATCTCTAAGGACCCTGGACAGAAACCATTGAGGCAGAACTCTCTCTAAGGACCCTGGACAGAAACCATTGAGGCATAACCATCTCTAAGGACCCTGGACAGAAATCATTAAGGCAGAGCCACCTCTAAGGACCCTGGACAGAAACCATTGAGGCAGAACCATCTCTAAGGACCCCACACCGAAACCATTGAGGTGGAACCATCTCTAAGGACCCTAGACAGAAACCACTGAGGCAGAACCATCTCTAAGGACCCTGGACAGAAACCATTGAGGCAGAACCATCTCTAAGGACCCTGGACAGAAACCATTGAGGCAGAACCATCCCTAAGGACCCTGGACAGAAACCATTGAGGCAGAACTATCTCAAAGGACCCTGGACAGAAACCATTGAGGTGGAACCATCTCTATGGACCCTAGACAGAAACCACTGTGGCAGAACTATCTCTAAGGACCCTGGACAGAAACTATTGAGGCAGAACTATCTCTAAGGACCCTGGACAGAAACCATTGAGGTGAAACGATCTCTAAGGACTCTGGACAGAAACCATTGAGGTGGAACCATCTCTAAGGACCCTGGACAGAAACCATTGAGGCATAACCATCTCTTAGGACCCTGGACAGAAACCATTGAGGCAGAACCATCTCTAAGGACCCTGGACAGGGAAACCATTGAGGCAGAACCATCTCTATGGACCCTGGACAGAAACCATTGAGGTGGAACCATCTCTAAGGACCCTAGACAGAAACCATTGAGGCAGAACTATCTCTAAGGACCCTGGACAGAAACTGTTGAGGCAGAACTATCTCTAAGGACCCTGGACAGAAACCATTGAGGCAGAACTCTCTCTAAGGACCCTGGACAGAAACCATTGAGGCATAACCATCTCTAAGGACCCTGGACAGAAATCATTAAGTCAGAGCCACCTCTAAGGACCCTGGACAGAAACCATTGAGGCAGAACCATCTCTAAGGACCCCACACCGAAACCATTGAGGTGGAACCATCTCTAAGGACCCTAGACAGAAACCACTGAGGCAGAACCATCTCTAAGGACCCTGGACAGAAACCATTGAGGCAGAACCATCTCTAAGGACCCTGGACAGAAACCATTGAGGCAGAACCATCTCTAAGGACCCTGGACAGAAACCATTGAGGCAGAACTATCTCAAAGGACCCTGGACAGAAACCATTGAGGTGGAACCATCTCTATGGACCCTAGACAGAAACCACTGAGGCAGAACTATCTCTAAGGACTCTGGACAGAAACTATTGAGGCAGAACTATCTCTAAGGACCCTGGACAGAAACCATTGAGGCATAACCATCTCTTAGGACCCTGGACAGAAACCATTGAGGCAGAACCATCTCTTAGGACCATGGACAGAAACCATTGAGGCATAACCATCTCTAAGGACCCTGGACAGAAACCATTGAGGCAGAACCATCTCTAAGGACCCTGGACAGAAACTATTGAGGTATAACCATCTCTAAGGACCCTGGACAGAAACCATTGAGGCAGAACCATCTCTAAGGACCCTGGACAGAAGCCATTGAGGCAGAACCATCTCTAAGGACCCTGGACAGAAATCTTTGAGGCAGAACCATCTCTAAGGACCCTGGACAGAAACCCTTGAGTATAACCGGATAAGCTCAGTATGGGGAGTCAAGGATGAATGGTAATGATTTAGTGTGACCTGATTAGTTCGATCATAAGTTCAGGAATTGCTTAAAACTAGGATGCTTCAGTTTTAGGTTTTACTCCTTAGATAGTGAAATCAATAATTAATGTATGATACAGCCTTAATTTTATGCTAATACATGTAGATCAATTAAATGTGTAATTATTATCATCCCTTGTTAGAGTTATTATTACAGTATAAGTGGCTTGTGATAGCCATGTAACATATACTGAATCTGAGATTTTTATTAGTAATTATTACTGTGAATTACAGTTCAGTATTAACCAGAGGAAGCTGTTGTTTTTTGACAATTTTTGTTGGGTTAATGACAGGCAGTGTCAAAGCTTAAGTGGTAACTTATGTAGAGAAGGACTGTACAGTAACTTCTCCAATAAATGTTTAATCCTCCTGTCAAAACCTAATGAATCTGACACTGATGTCCTGATCTTTATAACCATGTCATATTG
The DNA here is from genome assembly GCF_902652985.1 of Pecten maximus. Classification (NCBI taxonomy): domain Eukaryota; kingdom Metazoa; phylum Mollusca; class Bivalvia; order Pectinida; family Pectinidae; genus Pecten; species Pecten maximus. Next base: position 989,931 of record NC_047023.1, on the reverse strand, counting down.
TTTGGCAGTTAACCACCAACAAACTTATACATCAATTTGGTATCTTTGGGTACAGCTTGTAAAATAAATCTTACCAACCTACGGGATGTCAAATTTATTTTTATTTATTTTCATACATTTAATAAAATTGATTGGAGATAATTGTTTGTTCACATAATGCTTGATATATTAGCTGTCATTTGACATTTTAACATCTTTCCTGGTATGTCTTCAACTTGCCGAGACAAAAGGCAGTTAATCTGAAGCTGAAAGGGGTCCTGGTAGAGGTTCAAAACATGGGGAGGGGTCCTGGTACAACTTCAACACAGGAGTGAGGGGCCCTGGTACAGCTTCAACACAGGAGTGAGGGGCCCTGGTACAACTCCAACACAGGAGGGAGGGGTCCTGGTACAACTCCAACACAGGAGGGAGGGGTCCTGGTACAACTTCAACACAGGAGTGAGGGTCCTGGTACAGCTCCAACAAAGGAGGGAGGGGTCCTGGTACAACTCCAACACAGGAGGGAGGGGTCCTGGTACAACTCCAACACAGGAGGGAGGGGTCCTGGTACAGGTTCAACACAGGAGGGAGGGGTCCTGGTACAGCTCCCAACACAGGAGGGAGGGGTCCTGGTACAACTGGAACACAGGAGGGAGGGGTCCTGGTACAACTCCAACACAGGAGTGAGGGGCCCTGGTACAACTTCAACACAGGAGGGAGGGGTCCTGGTACAACTCCAACACAGGAGGGAGGGGTCCTGGTACAACTCCAACACAGGAGGGAGGGGTCCTGGTACAACTCAAACACAGGAGGGAGGGGTCCTGGTACAACTGGAACACAGGAGGGAGGGGTCCTGGTACAACTTCAACACAGGAGTGAGGGGCCCTGGTACAACTTCAACACAGGAGGGAGGGGTCCTGGTACAACTCCAACACAGGAGGGAGGGGTCCTGGTACAACTCCAACACAGGAGGGAGGGGTCCTGGTACAACTCCAACACAGGAGGGAGGGGTCCTGGTACAGGTTCAACACAGGAGGGAGGGGTCCTGGTACAGCTCCCAACACAGGAGGGAGGGGTCCTGGTACAGGTTCAACACAGGAGGGAGGGGTCCTGGTACAACTCCAACACAGGAGGGAGGGGTCCTGGTACAACTTCAACACAGGAGGGAGGGGTCCTGGTACAACTCCAACACAGGAGGGAGGGGTCCTGGTACAACTCCAACACAGGAGGGAGGGGTCCTGGTACAACTCAAACACAGGAGGGAGGGGTCCTGGTACAGCTTCAACACAGGAGGGAGGGGTCCTGGTACAACTCCAACACAGGAGGGAGGGGTCCTGGTACAACTCCAACACAGGAGTGAAGGGCCCTGGTACAACTCCAACACAGGATAGAGGGGTCCTGGTTCAGCTTCAACACAGGAGGAAGGGGTCCTGGTACAGCTTCAACACAGGAGTGAAGGGCCCTGGTACAACTCCAACACAGGAGGGAGGGGTCCTGGTAAAACTCAAACACAGGAGGGAGGGGTCCTGGTACAGCTCCAACACAGGAGGGAGGGGTCCTGGTACAACTCCAACACAGGAGGGAGGGGTCCTGGTACAACTTCAACACAGGAGGGAGGGGTCCTGGTACAACTCCAACACAGGAGGGAGGGGTCCTGGTACAACTCCAACACAGGAGGGAGGGGTCCTGGTACAACTTCAACACAGGAGGGAGGGGTCCTGGTACAACTCCAACACAGGAGGGAGGGGTCCTGGTACAACTCCAACACAGGAGGGAGGGGTCCTGGTACAACTGGAACACAGGAGGGAGGGGTCCTGGTACAACTCAAACACAGGAGGGAGGGGTCCTGGTACAACTCCAACACAGGAGGGAGGGGTCCTGGTACAACTCCAACACAGGAGGGAGGGGTCCTGGTACAACTTCAACACAGGAGGGAGGGGTCCTGGTACAGCTCCCAACACAGGAGGGAGGGGTCCTGGTACAACTCCAACACAGGAGGGAGGGGTCCTGGTACAACTTCAACACAGGAGGGAGGGGTCCTGGTACAACTCCAACACAGGAGGGAGGGGTCCTGGTACAACTCCAACACAGGAGGGAGGGGTCCTGGTACAACTCCAACACAGGAGGGAGGGGTCCTGGTACAGCTTCAACACAGGAGGGAGGGGTCCTGGTACAACTTCAACACAGGAGGGAGGGGTCCTGGTACAGCTCCCAACACAGGAGGGAGGGGTCCTGGTACAACTTCAACACAGGAGGGAGGGGTCCTGGTACAACTCCAACACAGGAGGGAGGGGTCCTGGTACAACTCCCAACACAGGAGGGAGGGGTCCTGGTACAACTCCAACACAGGAGGGAGGGGTCCTGGTACAACTCCAACACAGGAGGGAGGGGTCCTGGTACAACTCCAACACAGGAGGGAGGGGTCCTGGTACAACTCCAACACAGGAGGAAGGGGTCCTGGTACAACTCCCAACACAGGAGGGAGGGGTCCTGGTACAACTCCAACACAGGAGGGAGGGGTCCTGGTACAACTCCAACACAGGAGGGAGGGGCCCTGGTACAACTTCAACACAGGAGGGAGGGGTCCTGGTACACTCCAACACAGGAGGGAGGGGTCCTGGTACAACTCCAACACAGGAGGGAGGGGTCCTGGTACAACTCCAACACAGGAGGGAGGGGTCCTGTTACAACTCCAACACAGGAGGGAGGGGTCCTGGTACAACTCCAACACAGGAGGGAGGGGTCCTGGTACAACTCCAAAAAAGGAGGGAGGGGTCCTGGTACAACTTCAACACAGGAGGGAGGGGTCCTGGTACAGCTTCAACACAGGAGGGAGGGGTCCTGGTACAGCTTCAACACAGGAGGGAGGGGTCCTGGTACAGCTTCAACACAGGAGGGAGGGGTCCTCGTACAACTCCAACACAGGAGGGAGGGTCCTGGTACAACTCCAACACAGGAGGGAGGGGTCCTGGTACAACTCCCAACACAGGAGGGAGGGGTCCTGGTACAACTCCAACACAGGAGGGAGGGGTCCTGGTACAACTCCAACAAAGGAGGGAGGGGTCCTGGTACAGCTCCCAACACAGGAGGGAGGGGTCCTGGTACAACTCCAACACAGGAGGGAGGGGTCCTGGTACAACTCCAACACAGGAGGGAGGGGTCCTGGTACAACTCCAACACAGGAGGGAGGGGTCCTGGTACAACTTCAACACAGGAGGGAGGGGTCCTGGTACAACTCCAACACAGGAGGGAGGGGTCCTGGTACAGCTTCAACACAGGAGGGAGGGGTCCTGGTACAACTCCAACACAGGAGGGAGGGGTCCTGGTACAACTCAAACACAGGAGGGAGGGGTCCTGGTACAACTCCAACAAAGGAGGGAGGGGTCCTGGTACAACTCCAACACAGGAGGGAGGGGTCCTGGTACAACTCCAACACAGGAGGGAGGGGTCCTGGTACAACTCCAACACAGGAGGGAGGGGTCCTGGTACATCTCCAACACAGGAGGGAGGGGTCCTGGTACAACTCCAACACAGGAGGGAGGGGTCCTGGTACAGCTTCAACACAGGAGGGAGGGGTCCTGGTACAACTTCAACACAGGAGGGAGGGGTCCTGGTACAACTCAAACAGGAGGGAGGAGTTCTGGTACAACTGCAACACAGGAGGGAGGGGTCCTGGTACAACTCAAACAGGAGGGAGGAGTTCTGGTACAACTCCAACACAGGAGGGAGGGGTCCTGGTACAACTCCAACACAGGAGGGAGGGGTCCTGGTACAACTTCAACAGAGGAGGGAGGGTCCTGGTACAACTCAAACACAGGAGGGAGGGGTCCTGGTACAACTCCAACACAGGAGGGAGGGGTCCTGGTACAGATTCAACACAGGAGGGAGGGGTCCTGGTACAACTCCAACACAGGAGGGAGGGGTCCTGGTACAACTCCAACACAGGAGGGAGGGGTACTGGTACAACTCCCAACACAGGTGGAAGAGATCGTGGTACATATTTAACATCGATGGGCGGAGTCCTTAAAAAGATTCAACAGGAAAAGACATGGTTCTGTGTTAACCCTGATGCCTGACCTTCAGTCAGACCAAGAGGTCATGGGTTCAATCTCCAGCAGAAGCATTGGAATAGAGTATGATTAATAATGACCTCTGTTACAGAGTGATGGTGATGTAAATAAGATATGACGTTGTATTGTAAAATGTTTCAGAAAGAACACAGTCTTAATGACAAGGGTTGATATAATTAATTCTCATGTACAGGTCTTAATGACAAGGGTTGGTATAATTAATCCTCATTATACAGGTCTTAATGACAAGGGTTGATATAATTAATTCTCATTTACAGGTCTTAATGACAAGGGTTGATATAATTAATCCTCATTATACAGTCTTAATGACAAGGGTTGGTATAATTAATCCTCATTATACAGTCTTAATGACAAGGGTTGGTATAATAAATCCTCATTTACAGGTCTTAATGATAAGGGTTGCTATAATTAATCCTCATTTACAGGTCTTAATGACAAGGGTTGATATAATTAATCCTCATTTACCGATCTTAATGACAAGGGTTGATATAATTAATCCTCATTATACAGGTCTTAATGACAAGGGCTGATATAATTAATCCTCATTACACAGTCTTAATGACAAGGGTTGATATAATTAATCCTCATTATACAGGTCTTAATGACAAGGGTTGATATAATTAATCCTCATTATACAGTCTTAATGACAAGGGTTGATATAATTTATCCTCATTTGACACCTTGTCCTCAGTTTCTGGTGACTGTTTACCACCAGTATACCAGTCCAGAGATAGTTGATCAAGTCTTAATCTTTAAAGTGAATTTGTGTTGATATACTCTTGACTCACAAAAGAAATTGTGTACTTATCACAGAGCTCAGCACAAGAACACGATCCTCAGCAAACATCACGAACTATGTCAGAATTTGTCAGAGCCGATCAATATCACTTTGAGGGGATATAGATAAAATATCAAGTATTCTCACATATACCAGTCTAATAGACTGGAAATTAATTGTTTCTAAGTACTCTCGTTCAGATAACGGACAGGAAGTCCCTAATCTGCTGAGTAAAGCAGACTGGTTCTGAGGTGATTTATAATATGATGGCATGAGTCCATGGTTATAATACAGCTAGGTACAATATTTTTGAAAAGCAATTGAGGGTTTTATGGAGGGAATAGAACACGTATATGGGACTAAATGGGTGTTTTCGGGTAAATAAATATCTCATTTATCCATATATGTAAGGTAGGTGTAATGTCCGGTGTCGGAGAATTCCACGTTTTCATATAGTAGTGCGTTCTGACCCTACACCAGACATGGTGTCAGGGCCAGAGGAAATTCTGGCTAGACATGTAGGTTACACTTGGTTGTGCCAATTTAATATTTTAGTCTGATCCGGAAAATAAAATAGTTCACAAGTGGCCATCTTGGATTTTGACAGGTGTAGTTTTTATTTGTTACAAGTTTTTCTTGAGATTGGTCCCGATGATTTGTGAGTTCCTTTGATTTGGAATGTGATCATTAGAATTGTCCGATATGCAAACAGCCATCTTGGATTTTAATTAATTGGGTTTTTTTTATCCTTAACATCTAAAGATGTACCGTAAATAATCGGGTATAGTGTGCACTCGCGTATAGTGCGCAGGTACGTTTTTGAGGTTCATTTTCAAATTTGAAAAAGAGTTCTATATCGTTGGAATTAATGACAAATAGCTAGCTGTGTGCCTTTGTTTTGCAATAGCAATATTCCTCAGGTGTAGAGAGTGAAAGTGAACATAACCCTTGGAGTATGTAGGATGTATATAACTATGGTAGTATGAAATATATCCACACTTAGGTAGGAACTAGTGACCTGTCACTCAACATGTAGACATATTGTATAATACACTTAAAGGCTATAAAGTCAACCAGACAAGCCTAGTAACAAATGTACCTAGTAACAAATGTACCTAGTAACAAATGTACCTAGTAACAAATGTACCCAGTAACAATTGTACCCAGTAACAAATGTACCTAGTAACAATTGTACCTAGTAACAAATGTACCTAGTAACAAATGTACCTAGTAACAAATGTACTGTTTTACACTATCCCGTCCTATATCTATTGGTTGACCTCACTGGAAACCACAACCATGTTTTTTTTAGTTCAAATAAAGCCTTTCCATCTCATGTATATATATATATATGTATAGAGGGGTCAGTGGCTCTAGATCTGCTAAGAAAGGTGTCATGAAAATTGCCCTGTCCACACTTAAGGGCCCAAATGATGACCTCTCGCATGTTGTCCGGAGATATCAATTAGGCTGCCTTCCTCTCCTTCTTGTTTAGGTTTTTCTTCTTCTTTTTTTTGCGATCTTTTTTCATGAATGTATTATGACCTTGTTTTAAGATGAGAATGAACATGGAAATGTTTAAAGTAAGTTATCTCCTGAAAAATGCCTAGTAATCTACTTATATATTAATTGATTGACAGGTATGAGAAAATGGCATTTTGAGTCATGCATGAACATTGTTTAAAATCAAAATGTCTTTAATTGGAAATATAACATTAAATATGTATAAGCATTGTCAACTTGCGATGTAGAATTAAGAGGAGTCATTAATATCACTTAGACTGTGGTCACTGCAAGATGTCCATTGCTGCAGGCTAATGTTGAACAAATTATCTTGTAAATTTCTCTAATCATGTATAATTTAAACTTCTCTATTGTCATTTAATTTGGTGATCAATAATTAGACTTAACACATGATAGAAATACTGTGTGAGATAGACAATAGGTGTTCTGGTCAATATTGTGAGTGAAGGGGTTAATAGAACTGACCGGTCTCCTAACACCCTTTTTACTGAGGTTAATGTATTACAGGAAGTCAGTAAAGCAGATATATACACCTACCTGTAATGTTAATGACCCTACCTGTGCATTAATGACTGTACCTGTGTGCTAATGACCATATAGCTAGGATCTACAAGGCAGAAATACATATACACCTGTGTATGGGCTGCGGACCACACTTCACACCATTTCCACACGAGACTTTAGGAATAATTCTGATGGTTTATTCATCAGTGTTTTGTAGATGTGCTGTGAATCAGTGTCTATACATATGTCTCAGACATAAACAGGGATGTTTAATTTCATAAAAGGTAAGTATAACAATAGATATTAATACATTTATAGGACAGGGTCATAAAAACAAACTACCTGTATTTAATAGTATTCTGCTATGCTAATTAAATCAATGCTAATTGTAACATGTAAAACAAATTGATCTATCATTTTTTTTATTATATGTTCTTTGGTCGCCTGGACAGACATTGATTATAAGAATAGTGGGCTTTAATTAACAGGCTTTAATTAGCACAGATTTGTGAGGATAGCATGTAATGAGGATGACAGTGTAAACCAATTGTGTGTTTATATGAGATAGCTGTAGGTGTTATGATATATCTGGCCAAACTACCATATCACACCACCCCTGCGAATTGTAATTCATGAACTCATGAACGTTCATGAACTCTGTTAGTTCATGAACTGCCATTTAATGTTCATGGTATAGATCATGAACTGTTCATGAATTTTGTCGATGAACAGTTCACGAAAAGTTCATGAATAGTTCATGAATATTCATAAAATTTTCACAGGGGAACTGTCAGCTTACCTGTCTTTGGAAAGTATCCCCAATTTTCACTTTTTACCTTTGGATTTCCAAATATTTCTTAAACATTGCTTCTGTTATTGAAATAAGAAAAGTACATTTGACAGTTTAAATAGCCATTGTAACAGCATTGTTTTGTTGTGTATAATTTCAGAGGTTAAATAGAGGACCAAGTTTTCTCCACAATTTCAAATCTGAAAATTTGTAGGAGATTCACATGTTTTAATGCAATGTTAATGAAATAAACTTAAAATGATAGCATCTGTATGTATGAGGGCAGAAGACAGGGTTTCTAGCCAGGTACAAGTTGTATGTATGTAACAGGAGAGATGAATGCTCTAACACCATTCGAGCTACCTGGCTCAGTCCAATTCCCGCTTAACATTCCTTCCTCCTTCCACAAAATCTTCGTCCTCCTGGACACACGAGACCCCGTAAAAGTCCTTCCATGGGTGTCAAATGTACCAACTGGAGAGGAGATATTCCACAACCAGAACAACTTTAAATCTGTCACCCTTGAACAGATTAGACAGGAGCTCTTAGAGCTACCTGGTCACCTGTCCCTGCCACTCCTGGTTAAAGTGGTTAACCCAACAATTTTACTACACTTAAAAGGTACCTGTTTCCTTCATCTGTAACAGGTTCTAGGATGTTAATTTGAAACTTTACAAGACTAACGACAAAACTTTTGGGTTAAATTGGGATTTTTTTTTTTTTTTTTTTAATTTTGACTAATTTATTTAGACTAAGTTATAAGATCAATATGTTAAGGAGTTTGTATAGAGTTTAACCATTCAGTCACATATGATAAAAGGATGCTGAGAGTTTTATTTGACAATTCTTTTGGAGTCTGACCTTGATATTATGACCTAGCTAATTTCCTTTACAGAATACATTGTTTTTAAATGAATTTTCACCTGAGTGTGTGTGCAGGTTTTGGGCGTAATTTTCCAGAAGTTTCCTGATCTTCAATGAATAACACTTTTACTTGACTAGTTGTTTTCACAGTATAGATGGTACTTGGTCAACCGAGAATTATTTGTGTTAAATTCTTAAATATTTTAGCCAAAATCTACAATTGACAAGACAATTTGGCAAATTACTGTCCATCATTGAGTGTGAAATTACATGTGTCAAAGAATGTATAGATGATGAACTTGTGTAGGAACTAATTCTAGACACTAAATGTTTGACAGTCACCCATTGTATTCAATAACTCAATAGTTGCATTTGGTGGTAAAAAATTGAATGAATTTGGTAATATCATTGATTTTAGTAGGAGATATCAGAATCATTCGACACAAGTAAGAAGTTCCCGTCCCAAGTTGTCCAAGATATCAGGTCTGAACAATTCAAAGGTCAACATGTAGTTTAAAGTTACTGACTTACTTTTGGTACATGTTAACCTAGAATGACCTATTAATGCCCCAAGTTTAGGTTCACTATAGGAAATTGAACTAAGACAAACTTTTTCTTCCATGCAGGTCAAAGGTCAAAATGTAGGTCAAAGTGACCTTTGAGTACATGACACACTGCCTAACCTAGGTGAACCTATACTTGAAGTACATGGAGTTCCTATTACAATTAGTGAAGGTAATGAAGCCTGGACAAACCTTTACTTTGATGTAGGTCAAAGGTCGAAATAAAGGTCAGAGTAACCTACTTTTGTTACATGATATATCTTCTCAAATAGGTCAATCCATGCCTCATGTATGGAGTTCCAGTGACAGGTAGTGTAGGAGATAGAGTCTGGACAAAATAACGTGCAGAAAGACTGACAGAAGGACAGAAAACCAAACTATAGACCCCTCAGTTCCCAGTGAAGGACTGATGACTGTCACAGCTCACAAAACATCATATAGTCCCCTCAGATACCGGACTAATGACTGTCACAGCTCACAAAACATCGTATAGTCCCCTCGGGTCGCGGACTAATGACTGTCACAGCTCACGAAACATCATATAGTCCCCTTGGGTCCCGGACTAATGACTGTCACAGCTCACAAAACATTAAATATAGTCCCCTCAGATACCGGACTAGTGACTGTCACAGCTCACAAAACATCATATAGTCCCCTCGGGTCCCGGACTAATGACTGTCACAGCTCACAAAACATCGTATAGTCCCCTCAGATACCGGACTAATGACTGTCACAGCTCACAAAACATCATATAGTCCCCTCAGATACCGGACTAATGACTGTCACAGCTCACAAAACATATAGTCCCCTCAGATACCGGACTAATGACTGTCACAGCTCACAAAACATCATATAGTCCCCTCCGGTCCCCGACGAATGACTTTCACAGCTCACCAAACATCAATTTCATTCAAACTCAATTGTGAGTGGAAATAGTTCAGAGCATACAAAATAGTTATATAAGACAACTCTTGACACCTGTGGTTAAGATGAATGACAAATCTGGGTTAAGGTAACTCCAACGCCTCTGGTGAAAGTGACACTGACGTCTTTGGTTAAGGTGACCCTGATATATCTGGATAAGGGGACTGACTCCTGTGATTAAGGGGACTGACCTCTGGTCAAGGTGACCGATTCCTCTGGTCAAGTTGACTGACACCTCTGGTTAAGGTGACTGACACCTCTGGTTAAGGTGACTGACACCTCTGGTCAAGGTGACTGACTCCTCTGGTTAAGGTGACTGACTCCTCTGGTCAAGGTGACTGACTCCTGTGATTAAGAGGACTGACCTCTGGTCAAGGTGACCGATTCCTCTGGTCAAGTTGACTGACACCTCTGGTTAAGGTGACTGACACCTCTGGTTAAGGTGACTGACACCTCTGGTCAAGGTGACTGACATGTTAAGGGTGACTGACACCTCTTGTTAAGGTGACTGACTCCTCTGGTTAAGGTGACTGACACCTCCTGTGTTAAAGGGGACTGACCACTGGTTAAGGGTGACTTACATCTCTGGTTAAGGTGACTGACATATCTGGTTAAGGTGACTGACTCCTGTGTTAAAGGGGACTGACCACTGGTTAAGGGTGACTGACACCTCTGGTTAAGGTGACTGACACCTCATGTGTTAAAGGGGACTGACCACTGGTTAAGGGTGACTGACATCTCTGGTTAAAGTGACTGACATCTCTGGTTAAAGTGACTGACACTTCTGGTTAAGGTGACTGACTCCTGTGTTAAAGGGGACTGACCACTGGTTAAGGGTGACTGACATCTCTGGTTAAAGTGACTGACACCTCTGGTTAAGGGTGACTGACATATCTGGTTAAAGTGACTGACATCTCTGGTTAAGGTGACTGACACCTCTGGTTAAGGTGACTTGCTAGTTAAATTGACTGACTAGTTAAGGTGACTGACTAGTTAAGGTGACTTATAGGTTAAGGTGACTTATAGGTTAAGGTGACTTATAAGTTAAGGTGACTGACTAGTTAAGGTGACTGACTAGTTAAGGTGACTGACTAGTTAAGATGACTGATAGGTTAAGGTGACTGACTAGTTAAAGTGACTGACTTGTTAAGGTGATTGACTAGTTGAGATGATTGAATAGTTAAGGTGACTGACATGTTAAGGTGACTGACTAGTTAAGGTGACTGACTAGTTAAGGTAACTGATTGGTTAAGGTGACTGATTGGTTAAGGTGACTGACTAGTTAAGGTGACTGACTAGTTAAGGTGACTGACTAATTAAGGTGACTGACACCTCATTAAGGTGACTGACTAGTTAAGGTGACTGACTAATTAAGTGACTGACTAGTTAAAATGACTGACTAGTTAAGATGTTTGAATAGTTAAGGTGACTGACTAGTTAAGGTGACTGACTAGTTAAGGTGACTGACTAGTTAAGATGATTGACTAGTTAAGGTGACTGACTAGTTAAGGTGACTGACTAGTTAAGGTGAGTTAAGGTGACTGACTAGTTAAGGTGACTGACTAGTTAAGGTGACTGACTAGTTAATGTGAGTTAAGGTGACTGACTAGTTAAGGTGACTGACTAGTTAAGGTGACTGACTAGTTAAGGTGACTGACACCTCCTGTATTCCTGACACTCCTGGTTTACCTGTATCATTGTGTTACTGTGATGTAACATTTCTTCACTACTGACAGCACCAGTGTTTATAAGTCAAGCTCTGTGTAATTATACCAACGATAAATCATTAAATTTGTCAGAAATGTTTCATTAAATGTTGTGTTTTTTACGGTGATATTTTGATATATAACACAATTATGATAATAAAGGTATTTGACTTCCACTTATAAAAAGCAATGTTGCAAAATCTGACAATGTCTGAAATCTCCAAGAATTTAAAATGATTCCATTTTGACAGATAATAGTGTAAGTGTCAGTTGTATGTATCACATTTATTATCAAATTTTGCTGATTTCAAAAGAATGATGCAAAAGATGCAAATGAATAGCACTTTTAAATACCGTATTTGACTTGATCAGTGCACTTACCAACACACAAAAGAGGTGTGCTCATTAAAACTATGTACAGGGAAAGTTTCCATATGAAATATTATATGAAAAATGGCATTGTCTTTATTTGCATCAATTTATGCGACAAAATGATATCAAATAGTGGAAGTACATAACCCCAGTAACCGAGAGCTAATGCTGTCACCCCCGCGTCCGCGTCGGCGTCCCACCCCAAAACTTTAAAGTTTTTGGAGTAAGTTTTTGGAAAGCTTGTAAGTCCAAAAGAATACACCTCATGCCCTTCTAAGTTGGTTTATACATTCATTTGAGGTCTAGGAGTGATGTTATGGCAAAATTATGCCGAAAAAAAATGTGATTTTTTTTTAATCTTACCATTTTGTGGACTTAACTTTTTTTGCACCAAAACCCACTCTAAAGTTTTTGGAGTAAGTTTTTGGAAAGCTTGTAAGTACAAAAGTATACACCGCATGCCCTTCTAAATTGGTTAAAACATTCATTAGAGGTCTAGGAGTGATGTTATGGCAAAATCATGCAGGAAAAATTTGTGATTTTTTCGCATTTTACCATTTTGTGGACTTAACTTTTTTGGAAACCAAAACTCACTTAAAAGTTTTGGGGATAATTATAATGTTCAAATGTATACACCTATCACCCTTCTAATTTGGTTTATACATTCATTAAAGATCCAGGAGTGATGCTGTGGCAAATCATGCAAACAAAAATTGGCATTTTACTTTTTAGTGGACTTACTTTTTTTGACACGAAAACTCACTTTAAAGATTTTGGGGGTCAGTTTTGAAAAGCTTGTAAGTCCACACCCTTCTTATTTGGTTTATACATCCATTAGAGTTCTAGGAGCGATATTATGTGACATACAATTTCAAAATGACATGCTTATACATACATACAAAATGAATGCATTGTGTGATTGCTGCCGCCGGTGAGCTTTAGCAATCATTGATTGCACTTGTTAATTTTTATTGTCATGGTGAACAGAATAACTACAGAAGTATGGTATACATGGTAACTACAGAAGTATAGTATATAGGGTAACTACAGAAGTATGGTATACAGGGTAACTACAGAAGTATGGTATACAGGGTAACTACAGAAGTATGGTATACAGGGTACAGAAGTATGGTATACATGGTAACTACAGAAGTATGGTATACAGGGTAACTACAGAAGTATGGTATACAGGGTAACTACAGAAGTATGGTATACAGGGTACAGAAGTATGATATACAGGGTAACTACAGAAGTATGGTATACAGGGTAACTACAGAAGTATGGTATACAGGGTAACTACAGAAGTATGGTATACAGGGTACAGAAGTATGGTATACATGGTAACTACAGAAGTATGGTATACAGGGTACAGAAGTATGGTATACAGGGTACAGAAGTATGGTATACAGGGTACAGAAGTATGGTATACAGGGTACAGAAGTATGGTATACAGGGTACAGAAGTATGGTATACAGGGTACAGAAGTATGGTATACAGGGTACAGAAGTATGGTATACAGGGTAACTACAGAAGTATGGTATACAGGGTAACTACAGAAGTATGGTATACAGGGTACAGAAGTATGGTATACAGGGTAACTACAGAAGTATGATATACAGGGTACAGAAGTATGGTATACAGGGTACAGAAGTATGGTATACAGGGTACAGAGGTATGGTATACAGGGTAACTACAGAGGTATGGTATACAGGGTAACTACAGAAGTATGGTATACAGGGTAACTACAGAAGTATGATATACAGGGTAACTACAGAAGTATGGTATACAGGGTAACTACAGAAGTATGGTATACAGGGTAACTACAGAAGTATGGTATACAGGGTACAGAAGTATGGTATATAGGGTAACTACAGAAGTATGGTATACAGGGTAACTACAGAAGTATGGTATACAGGGTAACTACAGAAGTATGGTATACAGGGTAACTACAGAAGTATGGTATACATGGTAACTACAGAAGTATGGTATACATGGTAACTACAGAAGTAATGGTATACAGGGTACAGAAGTATGGTATACAGGGTAACTACAGAAGTATGGTATACAGGGTAACTACAGAAGTATGGTATACATGGTAACTACAGAAGTATGATATACAGGGTAACTACAGAAGTATGGTATACATGGTAACTACAGAAGTATGGTATACAGGGTAACTACAGAAGTATGGTGTACATGGTAACTACAGAAGTATGGTATATATGGTAACTACAGAAGTATGGTATACAGGGTACAGAAGTATGATATACAGAGTAACTACAGAAGTATGGTATACAGGGTACAGAAGTATGGTATACAGGGTAACTACAGAAGTATGGTATACAGGGTAACTACAGAAGTATATGGTATACAGGGTAACTACAGAAGTATGGTATACAGGGTAACTACAGAAGTATATGGTATACAGAATAACTACAGAAGTATGGTATACAGGGTAACGACAGAAGTATGGTATACAGGGTACAGAAGTATGGTATACAGGGTAACTACAGAAGTATGGTATACAGGGTAACTACAGAAGTATGGTATACAGGGTACAGAGGTATGGTATACAGGGTAACTACAGAGGTATGGTATACAGGGTAACTACAGAAGTATGGTATACAGGGTAACTACAGAAGTATGGTATACAGGGTACAGAGGTATGGTATACAGGGTAACTACAGAAGTATGGTATACAGGGTAATTACAGAAGTATGGTATACAGGGTAACTACAGAGGTATGGTATACAGGGTAACTACAGAAGTATGGTATACAGGGTAACTACAGAAGTATGGTATACAGGGTACAGAGGTATGGTATACAGGGTAACTACAGAAGTATGGTATACAGGGTAATTACAGAAGTATGGTATACATGGTAACTACAGAAGTATGGTATACATGGTAACTACAGAAGTTTATGGTATACAGGGTAACTACAGAAGTATGGTATACAGGGTAACTACAGAAGTATGGTATACAGAATAACTACAGAGGTATGGTATACAGGGTAACTACAGAAGTATGGTATACAGGGTAACTACAGAAGTATGGTATACAGGGTAACTACAGAAGTATGGTATACAGGGTAATTACAGAAGTATGGTATACAGAGTAACTACAGAAGTATGGTATACAGGGTGCAGAAGTATGGTATACGGTAAGAATAACTACAGAAGTATGGTATACAGGGTACAGAAGTATGGTATACAGAGTAACTACAGAAGTATGGTATACAGGGTACAGAAGTATGGTATACAGGGTAACTACAGAAGTATGGTATACAGAGTAACTACAGAAGTATGGTATACAGGGTACAGAAGTATGGTATACAGGGTACTACAGAAGTATGGTATACAGGGTACAGAAGTATGGTATACATGGTAACTACAGAAGTATGGTATACAGGGTACAGAAGTATGGTATACAGGGTACAGAAGTATGGTATACAGGGTAACTACAGAAGTATGGTATACAGGGTAACTACAGAGGTATGGTATACAGGGTAACTACAGAAGTATGGTATACAGGGTAACTACAGAAGTATGGTATACAGGGTAACTACAGAGGTATGGTATACAGGGTAACTACAGAAGTATGGTATATAGGGTAACAACAGAAGTATGGTATACAGGGTAACTACAGAAGTATGGTATACAGGGTAACTACAGAAGTATGGTTATGCATGATATAACTACTATTTAATGAGATAGAAAGCAATATTCTCCCACCAATAGTATACCTGGTATTTGATCTGCAGACTGAAATATCTAAGGTTTGATAGAGTCCTGAAATGTTGTAACAATCAGTTAAGTGTATCTATTTGGTCAATGAGAATAATAGAATTGTTATTGTATCTATTTGGTCAATGAGAATAATAGAATTGTTATTGTATCTATTTGGTCAATGAGAATAATAGAATCTATTATTGTATCTATTTGGTCAATGAGAATAACAGAATCTATTATCTATTTGGTCAATGAGAATAATAAAATCTGTTATTGTATCTATTTGGTCAATGAGAATAATAGAATCTGTTATTGTATCTATTTGGTCAATGAGAATAATAGAATCTATTATCTATTTGGTCAATGAGAATAATAGAATCTGTTATTGTATCTATTTGGTCAATGAGAATAATAGAATCTGTTATTGTATCTGTTTGGTCAATGAGAATAATAGAATTGTTATTGTATCTATTTGGTCAATGAGAATAATAGAATATATTATTGTATCTATTTGGTCAATGAGAATAATAGAATCTCGCCTGGACAATTTAATCGTTTTACTGATTCACCTCTTTTTGTCACAAGTATACTGTGTTAAAAATGGTGTATGAAAACAACCCTTGTATTAAAATCAAAAAGTGATTCAAGACATTTGCCATTGAATGTGGATTCCATTTGTGAATGAATTTGCAAACAGGAAGTGTAGTAGGAAATAAGTGTTGACTCCCTGAGGGCTGAAATGTCAGATCTGTGCCATTTATATATACAGTGTATAAATGTACCAGTACAACCACCCACACCAAAATCAGCTACCTGGTAGGTAACGAGATCACTATGTTGTCAACTGTACCAACTCTTGTTTGATTTGATTTGGTATTTGAAGTCCAGGATAAAGTCATTCTGGGTTATTCTTTAATTTATTCACATACACAGGTAAGTCTAGGAAAACTTGATTTCATTTACTTAATACACAATTTTTATCAACCACACTTACGTACATGTTTATAGGTATGATACCAGATCAGAGAATTTCAAATAAATGTGATGTAAATATGTAATGAAAAAGTCTATGCATTCTTTAATACAAACTGGACACATGAGGCTGTTTGTGAAACGACTACCTATAGGTTAATTACCTATTTTTTTATGTATGTCATCTCAGTAATGAATCATGCTAAGAAGGATTATGGGTAAAAAGTACACCTGAAAACGTAAGGCAACTGGGGGTTTGACATGAAAAGTTACGGTTTTTATTGGGTACATTTAGCCCTGGTAGGCCTGGTATTTAGTCTGCACACTTCATCAGGGTCGGAAAAAGTGGAAAGAATAAGTTAACATGTTTCAAATTTCTTTTGTAAAATAGATAGTTTTAAATTGTCAGCGATATGTGTGTCTCGGCCATGAAGCTCAGTTCCCTAATCAAACAGTCTTAGGAGATAAGTCATAATTTCTTGTCAGTATTATAACTGACGGGAGGTGCAGGGCGGTGCCGAGTTTAACACTTTGTGGTAGGATTAAGGTTTTTCTTGATAGGGTCCACTTTCAGGTTTTCTGATTGTTTATAACTCTTTTATAAATTAGCTAAGCTGAGAATTACGGAGGGGGTAGAGCTGTTAGTTTTTAGTATAAACAGACGCATTAACTGTTTAAACAAGGATTTTTTCGTAACCTAAGATTTGAAAAGTCTATGTCTTTGGGTCATCCATGCTGATAAAAATCTGAAGGCATAGGCGTATATTTTGTTTTAATCTGAATTGATTCGAGTTGGTTAAAATAATATTTTCCCAGAATTTCTTACATTAATACAGCAAATTATCTCATACTTAAGTACCTGGGTGTACCCAGCATTGGCCTGGACTTGGAAATTATGCAAGAATTTTATTTCAAAAGCAGCACAAAATATATTGTGGCCAAAGAAATTTCTCAAATATTACAGGTAGTTGAGCCTGGATAGGGGTTACATGAAATCCAGTATCAACACATTCACGATGAGATTGACCAGTTTGTTATCAATTATAATTCTTCAGCTTAATGAGTTTCAGCCAAATGTTATTTATGTATAGAATGAAGTAGTCTCATTATAGGAACAATTTAACAGTGTATCTGATGTTAATGTGACAAAGCAATTGAACACTGATCACAATGTTCTTGGCTTCTGGTTTTTACAACAGGATACATTTAGACAATTAAACATTCCAATTAGATTATTACGCTTTCTAAAAATTAACGTGTTGGAAAAAATACAAGGATGTACAACTTAGTTCTATGTACTTAAGGAAAAAAGTGGTGAAAGGAGGTCACTTATAGATCTTAGTCATGTCGGAGTTTTGTGTGTGGAGATTCTGAATGAGACCGAGGCTAAACCTGTATGTTTGTGATATCTGTCGATGGATTTCAATAATGTCCTTATCTACTGAAGTGGAGAAAAAACATGTCATTCAATGAGACTTTTTAGACGACAGACAAAGTTGAAATAAATATCGATATTGACTCAGCTAGTCAAATACAGAGCATGATGACCAACAGTTCAGTGTTCAAAACAGAAAAACAACAGCTGAGTTTGATTCTCAGGCAAATTCTAAAAATAGTCTTATCATTCAGTTCTACTTGATCGGGATATCTATCACCACTTCAGAACACATCAGTAACACATGATAGGGAGACACAAACTACCACCCGACCATTGATATATCACTACCACATGATAGGGAGACACAAACTAACCACCCGGCCATTGGTATATATCACTACCACATGATAGGGCGACACAAACTACCACACAACCAATGGTATATCACTACCACATGATAGGGAGACACAAACTAACCACCCGACCATTGGTATATCACTAACACATGATAGGGAGACACGAACTACCACCCGACCATTGGTATATCACTACCACATGATAGGGAGACACAAACTAACCACCCGGCCATTGGTATATCACTACCACATGATAGGGAGACACAAACTACCACCCGACCATTGGTATATCACTAACACATGATAGGGAGACACGAACTACCACCCGACCATTGGTATATATCACTACCACATGATAGGGCGACACAAACTACCACCCGACCATTGGTATATATCACTACCACATGATAGGGAGACACAAGCTACCACCCGACCATTTGTATATCATTAACACATGATAGGGAGACACAAACTACCACACAACCATTGGTATATCATTAACACATGATAGGGCGACACAAACTACCACCCGACCATTGGTATATATCACTACCACATGATAGGGAGACACAAACTACCACCCGACCATTGGTATATCACTAACACATGTTAGGGCGACACAAACTACCACCCGACCATTGGTATATCACTACCACATGATAGGGCGACACAAACTACCACCCGACCATTGGTATATCACTAACACATGATAGGGAGACACAAACTACCACCCGACCATTGGTATATCACGACCACATGATAGGGAGACACAAACTACCACCCGACCATTGGTATATATCACTACCACATGATAGGGAGACACAAACTACCACCCGACCATTGGTATATCACTACCACATGATAGGGAGACACAAACTACCACCCGACCATTGTTATATCACTACCACATGATAGGGAGACACAAACTACCACCCGACCAGTGGTATATCACTAACACATGATAGGTAGATACAAACTACCACCCGACCATTGGTATATATCACTACCACATGATAGGGAGACACAAACTACCACCCGACCATTGGTATATCATTAACACATGATAGGGAGACAAAACTACCACCCGACCATTGGTATATCACTACCACATGATAGGGCGACACAAACTACCACCCGACCATTGGTATATATCACTACCACATGATAGGGAGACACAAACTACCACCCGACCATTGGTATATCATTAACACATGACAGGGCGACACAAACTACCACCCGACCATTGGTATATCATGATCACTAACACATGATAGGGCGACACAAACTACCACCCGACCATTGGTATATATCACTACCACATGATAGGGAGACACAAACTACCACACGACCATCGGTATATCATTAACACATGATAGGGAGACACAAACTACCACCCGACCATTGGTATATCACTACCACATGATAGGGACACAAACTACCACCCGACCATTGGTATATCACTACCACATGATAGGGAGACACAAACTACCACACAACCATTGTTATATCACTACCACATGATAGGGAGATACAAACTACCACACAACCATCGGTATATTACTACCACATGATAGGGAGACACAAACTACCACACAACCATTGGTATATCACTAACACATGATAGTCAGGAAAAGTTTGTTGACCATTCTATACATTGTCAGTATTGTTAGTTTGAGACAAAATTAAGAAGGCTCTGCATGTGTCCTCCCCTGATTACTGAGAACTAATGTTAACAGATATATACATAGATATAGAGAACATTGTCTCCTCCTGACATAAAGAAAATATAATGCTTTTAACAAATATTTTTTTTGAAGAGCCAAATTTGGCTGACATCAAAGCGAAGCTGTCAATGAACTTTGTCATGATGTGTGTATACTGTATGTTTGTCTTTGTGTTAGGATGTTGATCATAATTAAGATGTAGGATTACAGGAATCTTATAACCACTCTCAGCCCCATACAACCTGTTCCCAACTGACCTTAATACTATCAACCCTCCATCTTGATATGATGGTGTAACGGATTGTACATAATACCTATATATATATACCTGCGGGGGAGACCGACTGATGTATGGCATACCTGTACACAGGTAACATCAGCACAGGTAGTATATAAACACAGGTGAGAATTTTAGTACCTGTCAGGAACATGGCATAAATCAGTCTTCAGGTAAATATTGATATTTTATCAATAAGGAAAGTTATTTTTTGGATATATTTGGTTATTTATTAGGAGTATCGGAGCCCTGTAGATTACATGTACTTAGTATTGATCAGGTTGTTTGATAGATTTGTCTATAAACCTGTTAGAATTAATGAGTTTTGTCGTAATATACAGAATACATGATTAACTACTGTCAGAAATGTTTTTCTCTATATATATCTGTGTATCTGAAATATTATGACTCGACTCCTTAAAAAATATGATTTTAGTGTCATTCTTATAGTTCATGCATTTCTTTACCAAATGACTTGTTAATTGAATTATGTGGTATATAGATTTTTTTCTTGATATTTTTGTAGTTCCTTTCATTTTATAGTTAAACATTAAATGGAAAAATGTATATATATATATATAGTGGCATTTTTGTTTCTGCAATTTATATTGAATTGTGCCCTTAATTTTGGCTGTGATATTCGATATCTGTGTATTGTTTTCTGTAACATTTATTGTAGGTGTGGAATAATGACGTTGTGCCTAGTACATATGTGATAAAATTTAAGACTTCTGCAAGAATTTTTTTTATTTGACTAATATGGAAAAAAAACCACAAGTATTATCCAGATACTTAAGTGGCCCTAATTCTTGTCACCACTGTCCATCAATGGATGGATTCTTTGTGTTGAGAAATTGTATGATTGATATAGTGCATGCAAGTGCATCAATTTATGTCATTTCTGTCAGAATTAAAGTAAGTTTTAGATAAGTTCTTTATTAAAGTGATAACAATTTATTCGTGCCCTTCTGTTGTTGACAGGGATGATGACTAACTGTTGAGGAAGTTTATTTAGAACTCTATATAATCTTACAGCCATCATGTATCCACACAATAAAAACCGATTATAAGGTGTTTCATTTAAGGTATACGGTACACTGTTATCCTGATATTGATTATTGCTTTCTGATACAGGAGGGTGTGGCCGTCAGGATGGAGAGTTGTTTACCTGGATAGAGATGTGAAGCTCAGGTGTCAACAAATTTTCCTGACCAGCGATTCGCTGATGTGTACACATCTGCTAACATGAAGATGTCGCTTAAACTGTCAGAAGAACAAATCAGTGGCTGCCGCCGCGGATCAGATATAGATATTGAGGTATGTTTAACAAATATTTTCACGATTGGTTCCTTTGTTTGCAGCTTCTGAATTTATATTTGCAGGAAACTCTGCATTGAATGATCACTTTATCAGAAATAATTAAAATGAAAGTAAAAAAATAAACCAAATGTTCTAAATTAAGGCAGGTTGTTCTTATGGAACATTACAGACTAAAGGGAGATCGCTCTAATGGGAGATTGCTCCAATGGATAATCATCCTAAAGGGAGATCACTCTGAGGGGCCATCACCCTAAAGGGAGATCACTCTAAAAGGGGGATCACTCTTATGGAGGTCACTTTGATTGGACATTACTTTAAAGGGAGATCACCCTAAAGGGGGATCACTCTTATGGAGGTCACTTCGATGGGATGCAGGCCTCAGACCACAATTAATTTCCCTCTTTGTTCTACCAAAGAAAAATCGAAATTAAAATATTTCAGAAGTTTGCAAAAAATCTGGCTTTCACATGACGTGTAGAACTATTCAAGCTGAACATACCGTGAGCTGGAAAGTACCTCATGACCGGCATTTAACAAAATTATTTATATTTAAGTGTAACCACCCTACTATATTGTAGGAAAATCCGGAAAATCACAAAATATTACTACTCAAGCCTTATAACTCCCCGTGTCCTGCCTCACAAACAAACATGGAAATGGTGTCAAAACAAAATTCTGCCACTAGATTAAATATTGCACTATAAATCTATGCTAAAATTATGTCCATATCTGTAACAGCTAAGTCAGGAAAAAATATTTAGCAACAGTCCTGAAATTTCAATATGTACTACATTCGTGTACAACGACCCGGAAGTATAATTGTGGTCTGAGGCCCATTACTCTAAAGGGAGATCACTCTTATGGAGGTCACTTCGATGGGACATTACTCTAAAGGGAGATCACCCTAAAGGGAGATCACTCTTATGGAGGTCACTTCGATGGGACATTACTCTAAAGGGAGATCACCCTAAGGGAGATCACTCTAATGGGAGATCACTCTAAAGGGAGATCACCCTAAGGGAGATCACTCTAATGGGAGATCACTCTAAAGGGAGATAGCTCCAATGGGAGATCACTCTAAAGGGAGATTAGTCCGGTTTCCTCCCTTAGATCTATTCACCAGCGTTGCACTCCTCTCACAAAGGACCAGCCATTGGTCACCTTATTGATTTTTTCATTGGTTAATTTCTATGTCAGGTGACATACATATTGCTTAAAACATGGAAAACCCAAATAGACACAAAGTGATGGTTTTCAGAGTCAAGGTTAAATATTCTTGATCAATTAACTATGAAGAAGTTTCACTTTTCAAAATGACTTCAGGCAAACAGTGTACAAAGTGCGTAAATGGCAATATAGATACTTGTTGCTTTAGTTGAAGTTACCATCTCAATGATGACAATACATGCACAATAAAGATGTACACAAGCTGGACCGGTCCTCTGTGTAGGGTATGCAAGGGAGATAACTTAGGAAGGTACCAGTCTAAAGGGAGATAACTCTAATGGGATTAAAGGAGGATCACTCTTATAGGATATCATTCCAAAGTGAAATAGTTAAGTGACTTTTCATGTTATTATCACATCTCCACGATTTACAAAGCTAACCAGGCAGATCTGTTGGTGACAGATCTTTGATTAACACAATAAGGCACACTTTTATTTGTACCATTGGATTACAGCATCTCTGTCCTATATAGAGTAAGGTATACAGATCTATAAGGTGGTACACATCAATTGTCTTATAAACAATGATATCAAAAATCTTCTTAAAGCTTGGTGGGTTACAGAATACCAAAAGTTATGACCATATATTAGGACAACTGTGTTTATTTATTCATTGATCTTAAAAGGATCACGTTCTTGTTGGAATACATACTGTATTCAATTTTCTGTGTAAAACCTGAAACTATTTAAGAGTGGTTTGAAAAGTTTAGGATGGGTCTATCGCTGTTGACAGTTTGTTGATTTTAATGATATTCAGACATCAAACGTAAAGAAATTATAATAAAAGATAATTGATTGATGGACTGTTAGTTTAGTCAAAGATTTATGAAAATTACATCGTTATACTGTACCCCGGATGGGGCCTAGTACAGTGTCAGTAGGTTATACTGTACCCCTGATGGGGCCTAGTACAGTGTCAGTAGGTTATACTGTACCCCTGATGGGGCCTAGTACAGTCTCAGTATGTATTGTTATACTGTACCCCTGATGGGGCCTAGTACAGTCTCAGTAGGTTATACTGTACCCCTGATGGGGCCTAGTACAGTGTCAGTATGTATTGTTATACTGTACCCCTGATGGGGCCTAGTACAGTGTCAGTATGCATCGTTATACTGTACCCCTGATGGGGCCTAGTACAGTGTCAGTAGGTTATACCGTACCCCTGATGGGGCCTAGTACAGTGTCAGTATGTATTGTTATACTGTTCCCCTGATGGGGCCTAGTACATTGTCAGTAGGTTATACTGTACCCCTGATGGGGCCTAGTACAGTGTCAGTATGTTATACCGTACCCCTGATGGGGCCTAGTACAGTGTCAGTATGTATTGTTATACTGTACCCCTGATGGGGCCTAGTACAGTGTCAGTATGTTATACTGTACCCCTGATGGGGCCTAGTACAGTGTCAGTACGTTATACTGTACCCCTGATGGGGCCTAGTACAGTGTCAGTATGTATCGTTATACTGTACCCCTGATGGGGCCTAGTACAGTGTCAGTACGTTATACTGTACCCCTGATGGGGCCTAGTACAGTGTCAGTATGTATCGTTATACTGTACCCCTGATGGGGCCTAGTACAGTGTCAGTATGCATCGTTATACTGTACCCCTGATGGGGCCTAGTACAGTGTCAGTAGGTTATACTGTATACCTGATGGGGCCTAGTACAGTGTCAGTATGTATTGTTATACTGTACCCCTGATGGGGCCTAGTACAGTGTCAGTACGTTATACTGTACCCCTGATGGGGCCTAGTACAGTGTCAGTCGGTTATACTGTACCCCTGATGGGGCCTAGTACAGTGTCAGTAGGTTATACTGTACCCCTGATGGGGCCTAGTACAATTTCAGTATGTATTGTTATACTGTACCCCTGATGGGGCCTAGTACAGTGTCAGTATGTATTGTTATACTGTACCCCTGATGGGGCCTAGTACAGTGTCAGTAGGTTATACTGTACCCCTGATGGGGCCTAGTACAGTGTCAGTATGTATTGTTATACTGTACCCCTGATGGGGCCTAGTACAGTGTCAGTATGCATCGTTATACTGTACCCCTGATGGGGCCTAGTACAGTGTCAGTACGTTATACTGTACCCCTGATGGGGCCTAGTACAGTGTCAGTACGTTATACTGTACCCCTGATGGGGCCTAGTACAGTGTCAGTACGTTATACTGTACCCCTGATGGGGCCTAGTACAGTGTCAGTAGGTTATACTGTACCCCTGATGGGGCCTAGTACAGTGTCAGTATGTATTGTTATACTGTTCCCCTGATGGGGCCTAGTACATTGTCAGTAGGTTATACTGTACCCCTGATGGGGCCTAGTACAGTGTCAGTATGTAATACCGTACCCCTGATGGGGCCTAGTACAGTGTCAGTATGTATTGTTATACTGTACCCCTGATGGGGCCTAGTACAGTGTCAGTATGTTATACTGTACCCCTGATGGGGCCTAGTACAGTGTCAGTACGTTATACTGTACCCCTGATGGGGCCTAGTACAGTGTCAGTATGTATCGTTATACTGTACCCCTGATGGGGCCTAGTACAGTGTCAGTATGTATCGTTATACTGTACCCCTGATGGGGCCTAGTACAATGTCAGTATGTATCGTTATACTGTACCCCTGATGGGGCCTAGTACAGTGTCAGTATGCATCGTTATACTGTACCCCTGATGGGGCCTAGTACAGTGTCAGTACGTTATACTGTACCCCTGATGGGGCCTAGTACAGTGTCAGTACGTTATACTGTACCCCTGATGGGGCCTAGTACAGTGTCAGTAGGTTATACTGTACCCCTGATGGGGCCTAGTACAGTGTCAGTACGTTATACTGTAACCCTGATGGGGCCTAGTACAGTGTCAGTATGCATTGTTATACTGTACCCCTGATGGGGCCTAGTACAGTGTCAGTAGGTTATACTGTACCCCTGATGGGGCCTAGTACAATGTCAGTATGTATTGTTATACTGTACCCCTGATGGGGCCTAGTACAGTGTCAGTATGTTATACTGTACCCCTGATGGGGCCTAGTACAGTGTCAGTCGGTTATACTGTACCCCTGATGGGGCCTAGTACAGTGTCAGTATGTATTGTTATACTGTACCCCTGATGGGGCCTAGTACAGTGTCAGTAGGTTATACTGTACCCCTGATGGGGCCTAGTACAGTGTCAGTTTGTATTGTTATACTGTACCCCTGATGGGGCCTAGTACAGTGTCAGTATGTATTGTTATACTGTACCCCTGATGGGGCCTAGTACAGTGTCAGTAAGCATCGTTATACTGTACCCCTGATGGGGCCTAGTACAGTGTCAGTCGGTTATACTGTACCCCTAATGGGGCCCAGTACAGTGTTGGTAAACATTATACTGTACCCCTGATGGGGCCTAGTACAGCATTGGTAAACATCATTATACTGTACCCCTGATGGGGCCTAGTACAGTATTGGTAAACATTATACTGTACCCCTGATGGGGCCTAGTACAACATTGGTAAACATCATTATACTGTACCCCAGATGGGGCCTAGTACAACATTGGTAAACATTATACTGTACCCCTGATGGGGTCTAGTACAACATTGGTAAACATTATACTGTACCCCTGATGGGGCCTAGTACAACATTGGTAAACATCATTATACTGTACCCCTGATGGGGCCTTGTACAGTGTTGGTAAACATCATTATACTGTACCCCTGATGGGGCCTAGTACAGTGTTGGTAAACATCATTATACTGTATCCCTGATGGGGCCTAGTACAACATTGGTAAACATCATTATACTGTATCCCTGATGGGGCCTTGTACAACATTGGTAAACATCATTATAGTGTACCCCTGATGGGGCCTAGTACAGTATTGGTAAACATCATTATACTGTACCCCTGATGGGGCCTTGTACAACATTGGTAAACATCATTATAGTGTACCCCTGATGGGGCCTAGTACAGTATTGGTAAACATCATTATACTGTACCCCTGATGGGGCCTAGTACAGTGTTGGTAAACATCATACTGTACCCCTGATGGGGCCTAGTACAACATTGGTAAACATCATTATACTGTACCCCTGATGGGGCCTAGTACAGTATTGGTAAACATCATTATACTGTACCCCTGATGGGGCCTAGTACAGTGTTGGTAAACATCATTATACTGTACCCCTGATGGGGCCTAGTACAGTGTTGGTAAACATCATTATACTGTACTCCTGATGGGGCCTAGTACAGTATTGGTAAACATCATTATACTGTACCCCTGATGGGGCCTAGTACAGTGTTGGTAAACATCATTATACTGTACCCCTGATGGGGCCTAGTACAGTGTTGGTAAACATTATAGTGTACCCCTGATGGGGCCTAGTACAGCATTGGTAAACATCATTATACTGTACCCCTGATGGGGCCTAGTACAGTGTTGGTAAACATCATTATACTGTACCCCTGATGGGGCCT
This sequence comes from Pecten maximus, assembly GCF_902652985.1. Classification (NCBI taxonomy): domain Eukaryota; kingdom Metazoa; phylum Mollusca; class Bivalvia; order Pectinida; family Pectinidae; genus Pecten; species Pecten maximus. The sequence goes on along the minus strand of NC_047023.1, from coordinate 962,400 downwards.
ATTACAGTGTTGGTAAACATTATACTGTACCCCTGATGGGGCCTAGTACAGTGTTGGTAAACATTATACTGTACCCCTGATGGGGCCTAGTACAGTGTTGGTAAACATCATTATACTGTACCCCTGATGGGGCCTAGTACAACATTGGTAAACATCATTATACTGTACCCCTGATGGGGCCTAGTACAGTATTGGTAAACATTATACTGTACCCCTGATGGGGCCTAGTACAGTGTTGGTAAACATCATTATACTGTACCCCTGATGGGGCCTAGTACAGTATTGGTAAACATTATACTGTACTCCTGATGGGGCCTAGTACAGTGTTGGTAAACATCATTATACTGTACCCCTGATGGGGCCTAGTACAGTATTGGTAAACATCATTATACTGTACCCCTGATGGGGCCTAGTACAGTATTGGTAAACATCATTATACTGTACCCCTGATGGGGTCTAGTACAGTGTTGGTAAACATCATTATACTGTACCCCTGATGGGGCCTAGTACAACATTGGTAAACATCATTATACTGTACCCCTGATGGGGTCTAGTACAGTATTGGTAAACATTATACTGTATCCCTGATGGGGCCTAGTACAACATTGGTAAACATCATTATACTGTACTCCTGATGGGGCCTATTACAGTGTTGGTAAACATTATACTGTACCCCTGATGGGGCCTAGTACAGTGTTGGTAAACATTATACTGTACCCCTGATGGGGCCTAGTACAGTGTTGGTAAACATCATTATACTGTACCCCTGATGGGGCCTAGTACAGTATTGGTAAACATTATACTGTACTCCTGATGGGGCCTAGTACAGTGTTGGTAAACATCATTATACTGTACCCCTGATGGGGCCTAGTACAGTATTGGTAAACATCATTATACTGTACCCCTGATGGGGCCTAGTACAGTATTGGTAAACATCATTATACTGTACCCCTGATGGGGTCTAGTACAGTGTTGGTAAACATCATTATACTGTACTCCTGATGGGGCCTAGTACAGTATTGGTAAACATCATTATACTGTACCCCTGATGGGGCCTAGTACAGTATTGGTAAACATCATTATACTGTACCCCTGATGGGGTCTAGTACAGTGTTGGTAAACATTATACTGTACCCCTGATGGGGCCTAGTACAACATTGGTAAACATCATTATACTGTACCCCTGATGGGGTCTAGTACAGTATTGGTAAACATTATACTGTACCCCTGATGGGGCCTAGTACAGTGTTGGTAAACATCATTATACTGTACCCCTGATGGGGCCTAGTACAGTGTTGGTAAACATTATACTGTACCCCTGATGGGGTCTAGTACAGTGTTACATCTAGAGAATTATAGGGATCTGGCTCACATTATGATCTTGAAAAGCTCTGAAGAATATCAGTGTATTTTGTGTTGATGGTTTGTCGTATGCGTATTGTTCTGTAAGGTTTTATAGTCCCTGATAGTATCTATTATATCTCTACGGCCATGATGTTTATTTCATTAAAAAGCTTATGATCACATTGATCTTGAAAATGAGACTCTTGTGGCTAATGACATTAAAATGAACCAAATATACCTGATTTATAGTTTATATGTATGATGAATTGGCTGCTGAGATACAGGCTGTTACCATAGAAACAGGATAGTGTTCATTCACCTGTATTGTTCTATTGATACATACTGTATTTCTGTGAGGGGCTGTGAAAGCAGATATTCTTGATTCATTTCCAGGTAGGTGGAGTTTATAGTTCTATAAGTTTATACAAGTCTCGGGTGTTCTCTACCTGTTTTTGTAATCATTTCCAGGTAGGTGAAGTTTAAGGTTCTATAAGTTTATACAAGTCTCAGGTGTCCTCTACCTGTTTTTGTAATCATTTCCAGGTAGGTGAAGTTTAAGGTTCTATAAGTTTATACAAGTCTCAGGTGTCCTCTACCTGTTTTTGTAATCATTTCCAGGTAGGCGGAGTTGATGGTTCTATAAGTTTATACAAGTCTGGACAGGTATCCTCTACCTGTTTTTGTAATCATTTCCAGGTAGGTGAAGTTTAAGGTTCTATAAGTTTATACAAGTCTCAGGTGTCCTCTACCTGTTTTTGTAATCATTTCCAGGTAGGTGGAGTTGATGGTTCTATAAGTTTATACAAGTCTGGACAGGTATCCTCTACCTGTTTTTGTAATCATTTCCAGGTAGGTGAAGTTTAAGGTTCTATAAGTTTATACAAGTCTCAGGTGTCCTCTACCTGTTTTTGTAATCATTTCCAGGTAGTTGGAGTTTATAGTTCTATAAGTTTATACAAGTCTCACGTGTCCTCTACCTGTTTTTGTAATCATTTCCATTTGCTTATTTATAGCCGGATCATATGAAGGGTTGAATTGATATAAAAACTCGGTAAACAACATTAAGTATATAAAATCTGAAGCGTGGAATCATTTGTCAGTTATACGACAAACTGTACAGATATGGCCACCTTAGTCCTCCAATGTATTCTAGCTATACTTTCTGACCTTTAAAAAATAGTTTCTTTTTAACATTCAATATTTATTTATATTTTGGTAATAGTGACTGATATACTCCAATACTGTGGAATACTTTAATCCATCTGTCCAGTAATTAATGGATGGTAAGCTTAATAATGATGTAATGTATTTTAATGTATAAGCCCAGCTTATAAGCTAACACCTTTTCTCCCATGTAACACACCGCTTACTCTATGTTATATCTATTAATTACATGTCAGAAAGCACTTTTCTGCATCAAATTTCAACATCAGTTACAATTTTAACATCCTCCACTTCTCAACCTCATCCTCAATTGCAAGTTAAATGTATACGTACTGTCCACAAATTGTTTCCGCAGTTTGTTTCTTTTTACTTCCATTCTCCATAGCTTTGGTCTGCCAGGAGATAATTTCTATTTTTTGCCTTTGCCAAGTACAAATGTATGCAGATTATGCACATAAGGCATGTCTTTTCAAGGAAGCATTTGAACTTTGTATACACATTGGTGTGATTGTTAAGTGGGACCAACTTTGTATACACATTGGTGTGATTGTTAAGTGGGACCAACTTTGTATACACATTGGTGTGATTGTTAAGTGGCACCAACTTTGTATAACCAATCACGTCCTTCTGAGGGATGGTGTTACTGTGATATCAGACATACAGCCTTCTGAGGGATGGTGTTACTGTGATATCAGACATACAGCCTTCTGAGGGATGGTGTTACTGTGATATCAGACATACAGCCTTCTGAGGGATGGTGTTACTGTGATATCGGACACGGCCTTCTGAGGGATGGTGTTTATCTGTGATGTCACACATACAGCCTTCTGAGGGATGGTGTTACTGTGATATCAGACATACAGCCTTCTGAGGGATGGTGTTACTGTGATATCAGACATACAGCCTTCTGAGGGATGGTGTTACTGTGATATCAAACATGGCCTTCTGAGGGATGGTGTTACTGTCATATCAGACATACAGCCTTCTGAGGGATGGTGTTACTGTCATATCAAACATACAGCCTTCTGAGGGATGGTGTTACTGTGATATCAAACATACAGCCTTCTGAAGGATGGTGTTACTGTGATATCAGACATACAGCCTTCTGAGGGATGGTGTTACTGTGATATTGGACACGGCCTTCTGAGGGATGGTGTTACTGTGATATCAGACATGGCCTTCTGAGGGATGGTGTTACTGTGATATCAAACATACAGCCTTCTGAAGGATGGTGTTACTGTGATATCAGACATACAGCCTTCTGAGGGATGGTGTTACTGTGATATTGGACACGGCCTTCTGAGGGATGGTGTTACTGTGATATCAGACATGGCCTTCTGAGGGATGGTGTTACTGTGATATCAGACATACAGCCTTCTGAGGGATGGTGTTACTGTGATATCAGACGTACAGCCTTCTGAGGGATAGTGTTACTGTGATATCAGACATGGCCTTCTGAGGGATGGTGTTACTGTGATATCAGACACGGCCTTCTGAGGGATGGTGTTTATCTGTGATGTCACACATACAGCCTTCTGAGGGATGGTGTTACTGTGATATCAGACATACAGCCTTCTGAGGGATGGTGTTACTGTGATATCAGACATACAGCCTTCTGAGGGATGGTGTTACTGTGATATCAAACATGGCCTTCTGAGGGATGGTGTTACTGTGATATCAGACATACAGCCTTCTGAGGGATGGTGTTACTGTGATATCAAACATGGCCTTCTGAGGGATGGTGTTACTGTGATATCAGACATACAGCCTTCTGAGGGATGGTGTTACTGTGATAACAGACATACAGCCTTCTGAGGGATGGTGTTACTGTGATATCAAACATACAGCCTTCTGAGGGATGGTGTTACTGTGATATCAAACATACAGCCTTCTGAAGGATGGTGTTACTGTGATATCAGACATACAGCCTTCTGAGGGATGGTGTTACTGTGATATTGGACACGGCCTTCTGAGGGATGGTGTTACTGTGATATCAGACATGGCCTTCTGAGGGATGGTGTTACTGTGATATCAGACATACAGCCTTCTGAGGGATGGTGTTACTGTGATATCAGACATACAGCCTTCTGAGGGATGGTGTTACTGTGATATCAGACATGGCCTTCTGAGGGATGGTGTTACTGTGATATCAGACATACAGCCTTCTGAGGGATGGTGTTACTGTGATATCAAACATACAGCCTTCTGAGGGATGGTGTTACTGTGATATCAGACATACAGCCTTCTGAGGGATAGTGTTACTGTGATATCAGACATGGCCTTCTGAATGATGGTATTTCTGTTATATCAGACATCGTAGAAAGTGACAGAGATAAAAGGACAAACATCATTATGACCTATCTGTATAGAATGCTGGATCTTCAGGATGCTTGTGTTGTCCATGTGGCTTATCATCACTGTCTAAACTAGATAGATAGACCTTACTTAATACCTAGTTACAACATCCAAGTCTAAACCGCTCAGTAAAAACATTCTTCCTGTTCACCGTCACTGCACATCATCAATGCAATACCCTGACAGACTAATGGATTTCCCCCGAAGTTTGTTCATAATTAAGTGTCCTTTAATGTTTGGACTGGTGAATTGATAACTTAACATCAAGATTGACCAACTTTGTATGTTGAGGACAGAAACTGTGACTCAAACATGTCTATCTTTGGTTCATTCCTCGGAGAACGGCGAAAGCTCGGCTTTCCTTGGAAGCATTACAAGGTAGGAGATCTCTTATATGCTTATGAATTCTTGATCGATAAAAAAATTACTATTAGGTTTTTGTATTTGTGCTTCATTTAAAATCCATTACATGTTGTAGAATGATGCTTTCTGCCAGAGTATCTTCCTGTAAGTCCAGATTGATTAAGATACATGGTGTGAGAAAGTGAGGTAATTTGTATCGCTGTAATTATATCAATCACTGGAGTGATTGCAGGTTGTATACCACCCAGGAGTGATCACTCAGGTCATCGCGACCTAGATATGGTGGAATCGAATCCCTGTCCTTCACTTTTAACATACAATGATGTACCTAGTTACTTCCCAGACTGCATGATGAAGCTGTATCTGTACTAGGTGTTATTATATCTGAGGATTTGTAAAGTAACTAAGTATCTGTACTAGGTGTTATTATATCTGAGGATTTGTAAAGTAACTAAGTATCTGTACTAGGTGTTATTATATCTGAGGATCTGTAAAGTAACTAAGTGTCTGTACTAGGTGTTATTATATCTGAGGATCTGTAAAGTAACTAAGTGTCTGTACTAGGTGTTATTATATCTGAGGATCTGTAAAGTAACTAAGTGTCTGTACTAGGTGTTATTATATCTGAGGATTTGTAAAGTAACTAAGTATCTGTACTAGGTGTTATTTTATCTGAGGATTTGTAAAGTAACTAAGTATCTGTACTAGGTGTTATTATATCTGAGGATCTGTAAAGTAACTAAGTGTCGGTACTAGGTGTTATTATATATGAGGATCTGTAAAGTAACTAAGTGTCTGTACTAGGTGTTATTATATCTGAGGATCTGTAAAGCAACTAAGTATCTGTACTAGGTGTTATTATATCTGAGGATCTGTAAAGTAACTAAGTATCTGTACTAGGTGTTATTATATCTGAGGATCTGTAAAGTAACTAAGTATCTGTACTAGGTGTTATTATATCTGAGGATCTGTAAAGTAACTAAGTATCTGTACTAGGTGTTATTATATATGAGGATCTGTAAAGTAACTAAGTATCTGTACTAGGTGTTATTATATCTGAGGATCTGTAAAGTAACTAAGTATCTGTACTAGGTGTTATTATATCTGAGGATTTGTAAAGTAACTAGGGGAAAAAGATTGGTTTATCCCGAGTTTTGTGTAGAACACTGGTGATCTGTCAAATCCGTATCTAGAGCGTCACAAAGCTAGTATCAATATTGTCAAATGCCACTGATGAATCTTTTCTTACCTTGAGGATGTATCGCAGCCCGCCAGGAATTCTTATAATTATTCAAATTGTTGAGGTTTCACCCAGGATGGGATATTAAATCTCATCCTGTTTTATCTCATCCAATTAAGAAAATATTTAATGTTGTAAGATTCCATAAAGTGGATCTCTTAGTATGAATGGTGTAATGGCTAAGTTTGTGATTGTTTTAAACTTGTATATTATAATGATACAGATCAACACTCCTTGGTAGTGATATTGTACCTGGAGGGAGGTGTATGATGTATTGGCTAGTAATTTATCTTTCCATTGTGAGATGTCAGCTGGTCACCTGATATTTTGCTTCATTGAGTATTAAAGATACAGTGTAATCTGTCTATTCAGCAATGTGTCATCCCTTTTAAAGTTTACGAGGCTCAGACTTACCGAGTCAGACTTACCGAGGTCGACTTACCGAGGCTGACTTACCCAGTCTGACTTACCAAGTCTGACTTAACGAGTCTGACTTACCAAGGCTGACTTACCGAGGTCGACTTACCGAGGCTGACTTACCGAGTCTGACCTATTGAGTCTGACTAACCAAGGCTGACTAACCAAGGCTGACTTACCCAGTCTGACTAACCAAGGCTGACTTACCCAGTCTGACTAACCAAGGCTGACTTACCGAGGTCGACTTACCGAGGCTAACTTACCGAGTCTGACCTATTGAGTCTGACTAACCAAGGCTGACTTACCGAGGTCGACTTACCGAGACTGACTTACCGAGTCTGACTAACCAAGGCTGACTAACCAAGGCTGACTTACTGAGGTCGACTTACCGAGGCTGACTTACCGAGGCTGACCTATTGAGTCAGACTTACCGAGGTCGACTTACCGAGGCTGACTTACCCAGTCTGACTTACCAAGGCTGACTTACCAAGGCTGACTTACCAAGTCTGACTTATCAAGTCTGACCTATCGAGTCAGACCTATCCAGTGAGACTTACCGAGGTTGACTTACCGAGTCTGACTTACCAAATCTGACATACCGAGTCTGACTTACCGAGTCTGACTTACCGAGTCTGACTTACCGAATCTGACATACCGAGTCTGACTTACCGAGTCTGACTTATCAAGTCAGACCTATCGAATCAGACTTACCGAGTCTGACTTACCGAGGTTGACTTACCGAATCTGACATACCGAGTCTGACTTACCGAATCTGACATACCGAGTCTGACTTACCGAGTCTGACTTACCAAGTCTGACTTATCAAGTCAGACCTATCGAATCAGACTTACCGAGTCTGACTTACCGAGGTTGACTTACCGAATCTGACATACCGAGTCTGACTTACCGAGTCCGACTTACAGAGTCCGACCTATCGAGTCTGACTTACCGAGTCTGACTAACCGAGTCTGACTTACCGAGTCTGACTAACCGAGTCTGACTTACCGAGTCCGACTTACCGAGTCTGACTTACCGAGTCTGACTTACCGAATCTGACATACCGAGTCTGACTTACCGAGTCTGACTTATCAAGTCAGACCTATCGAATCAGACTTACCGAGTCTGACTTACCGAGGTTGACTTACCGAATCTGACATACCGAGTCTGACTTACCGAGTCCGACTTACCGAGTCCGACCTATCGAGTCTGACTTACCGAGTCTGACTAACCGAGTCTGACTTACCGAGTCTGACTAACCGAGTCTGACTTACCGAGTCCGACTTACCGAGGCTGACTTACCGAATCTGACATACCGAGTCTGACTTACCGAGTCCGACTTACCGAGTCTGACTTACCGAGGTTGACTTACCGAGTCTGACTAACCGAGTCTGACTTACCGAGACTGACTTACCGAGTCAGACTTACCGAGGTCGACTTACCGAGACTGACTTACCGAGTCTGACTAACCAAGACTGACTAACCAAGGCTGACTTACCGAGGTCGACTTACCGAGGCTGACTTACCGAGGCTGACTTACCGAGTCTGACCTATTGAGTCTGACTAACCAAGGCTGACTTACCGAGGTCGACTTACCGAGACTGACTTACCGAGTCTGACTAACCAAGGCTGACTAACCAAGGCTGACTTACCGAGGTCGACTTACCGAGGCTGACTTACCGAGTCTGACCTATTGAGTCAGACTTACCGAGGTCGACTTACCGAGGCTGACTTACCCAGTCTGACTTACCATGTCTGACTTACCAAGGCTGTCACTTACCAAGTCTGACTTACCAAGGCTGACTTACCAAGTCTGACTTATCAAGTCAGACCTATCGAGTCAGACCTATCCAGTGAGACTTACCGAGGTTGACTTACCGAGTCTGACTTACCGAATCTGACATACCGAGTCTGACTTACCGAGTCTGACTTACCAAGTCTGACTTATCAAGTCAGACCTATCGAATCAGACTTACCGAGTCTGACTTACCGAGGTTGACTTACCGAATCTGACATACCGAGTCTGACTTACCGAGTCCGACTTACAGAGTCCGACCTATCGAGTCTGACCTACCGAGTCTGACTAACCGAGTCTGACTTACCGAGTCTGACTAACCGAGTCTGACTTACCGAGTCCGACTTACCGAGGCTGACTTACCGAATCTGACATACCGAGTCTGACTTACCGAGTCCGACTTACCGAGTCTGACTTACCGAGGCTGACTTACCGAGTCTGACTAACCGAGTCTGACTTACCGAGACTGACTTACCGAGTCAGACTTACCGAGGTCGACTTACCGAGACTGACTTACCGAGTCTGACTAACCAAGACTGACTAGCCAAGGCTGACTTACCGAGGTCGACTTACTGAGTCTGACTTACCGAGGCTGACACCTGAGATTCAGACTTAATCACTCATTGTAAACAACCATATACTAATAGCCTTTCTTCATCAGACATTTCCTGCACTTGAATTTGCTGTGACACAAACTGGTCTATATATCTGTCTCTGTGAGGCCATGACACAAACTGGTCTATATATCTGTCTGTGTGAGGCCGTGACACAAACTGGTCTATATATCTGTCTCTGTGAGGCCATGACACAAACTGGTCTATATATCTGTCTCTGTGAGGCCATGACACAAACTGGTCTATATATCTGTCTGTGTGAGCTAGGCCGTGACACAAACTGGTCTATATATCTGTCTGTGTGAGGCCGTGACACAAACTGGTCTATATATCTGTCTGTGTGAGGCCGTGACACAAACTGGTCTATATATCTGTCTGTGTGAGGCTGTGACACAAACTTGTCTATATATCTGTCTCTGTGAGGCCGTGACACAAACTGGTCTATTTATCTGTCTCTGTGAGCTAGGCTGTGACACAAACTGGTCTATATATCTGTCTGTGTGAGGCTGTGACACAAACTGGTCTATATATCTGTCTCTGTGAGACCGTGACACAAACTGGTCTATATATCTGTCTGTGTGAGGCCGTGACACAAACTGGTCTATATATCTGTCTCTGTGAGACCGTGACACAAACTGGTCTATATATCTGTCTCTGTGAGGCCGTGACATAAACTGGTCTATTTATCTGTCTCTGTGAGGCTGTGACACAAACTGGTCTATATATCTGTCTCTGTGAGGCCATGACACAAAATGGTCTATATATAAGGATATGTTACATTGTTCAGCGTGTCATTGTTGTCTAGATAATACAACAGTATATAGTCAGACCTAAAGGTCAGGGTTCATCAGACATCATTGAAGAATCATATTTTTTTTATAAAACTACGTCCTATTATATTTCACTTGTGTTTATAACAAGAGTGCTGACAATACAGTTACTAAGGGTTCACCAGTGACCCAAAATTTTCACGGGGTTCACCAGTGACCCCTAATTTCCTAGTCCACCTCTCCGTTAATTAGTGAAGTTTCCTGGAGGTCAACTCACTGTTACCTCCTTTTAAAATGTTTTTCCTTGGAACAGATTTAACCTAATCTGTTACTCCAGGTCACCATACTGTTGGCCAATGAAACACCAATATCAATGAATTTAATCTATCTTAGCAATACCATACCAGTAGGCTGAAGAGAAATTCCCACTAGCTGATTCTCCTCAGTAAATTTTTATCTCTCTCACATCATCCAAGTTTCAGTAGGTGCTGGCAAGGTTGGTCAGTTGCAGCACTGAAATTTAAAATACAGGGAGTATTATAAGTGAAATATTCCTCCAATACGTTTGAGCTAAAACCTGAAAAGTGACCGTCTCCTCTTAAAGGGAATTTCAATGCACTACATTTGTATTAAGTGAAATTCTGACTTATGAAAAGTAAGTAGCATATACTGTACAGTGGTTAGATTTGGCAGGGAGGATATTTTTATCTTGGGCCACTGACATGCTCAGGAAAATTTGAACCAGAATTAAGACACGGTTATCATCTGTAAAACTGTGGTTGTAATTATTGTCATCTTGTTGTCATTAACCGACTTGGCCACCTTCAGTCACCTAAGGTTATTCTGACAATTATAATTGTACATTGTTCTGAACAAATTATGTGTTAGGTATGACAGAAAATTTGTTAGGATCAACATACAGTCATGTTGAAATGACAACACATGTAAATTTCTTATAAACAGCTGTGTTATATCAACAGTACACATGTATAGCAAATGACATGTTAAAGAAATGTAATTTGACATCAGGAACAATATTCACAAAATTAGATATTCTCTCATAGCCATATCGCGAAATTTTAATTCGTTGAACTTTAATGCTTTTGTTTCAAATGAAAATCACGGAAAATTTGGAACTGTGGAAATAAGCAGCTAAACGGTAATCTTAAGTTAATTGATACATGTACTCTCAACATTGATAATAGGTACACATCCTCAAAAATGAACGTACCTGAGTATGGCTACAGATACCCTCTCTTTAACGCGCTACATTTTGCTCTTTCGAGACATTAGTGACAGTCCTATATTGTGATATAGAGCGTTAGAGACCCCCCAGTCCCCTGTATTGTACAGACCACCATTTGGCCCATTGCTGTTGACAACAATGCATGCTTCAGGCTAACTAGACAAGCCATTTGTGCCTCTCTAGGCATCTGCAGAAAAGCACTGCGAACATTTGCAAAATTATTTTTAAAAGGTGGTGATTAAAGTGGTGAAAATGTCGACAAGGAGGACATATTTGCTCCCGCTGGTACATATAACTGGTTTTAAGGTTTGTGTCCAGGGCTTCACTTTGATTTATAATATTTGATTTATTTTCTGTGCTTTCAATTAACTTGTGAAAGTAATTTGTGTAATTATCTCAGGTTTTAATGAATATCAGCAATTATCTTTATACTTTTCTGTAATTTGTAACAATGTGTAATATTAACATGAAGTTTGATTTATTATATAATTATACTAATTACTTGTATCACTTTTATGCTGTCTGTTTACATATTCATAAAATTAAGTATTAATGGCACAGGGACCTGTGATATCTGTCACATATAAAGTTTCACTTAAAATTCCTAGTTAACATAATCTTCAAACATCAGGTGTTCAGGTGTCAATCACTGGATGTTACACTTGGATCAGGAAAGTGCTGGTAAACATTAATACAAACTTCAAATATTTATGAATTTCTGGCTCAGAAGAGTTCATTTAGGCCTTCTTTTGACAAATTATGACCTTAAAACTATGTTTCAAACAACCATGATTTTTTTGGACAGGTTGAGTTTTGAGAATTATATGAATATATCAAAATTACTAATATAAAGACTCCATCCCAAATAAGGAGAAATTGTGAGTACATATGAGTTCATGTTCAGGAAGGCAGATGATGGAATCACACAACATTTACATCATATGACAGAATGTCTGGGTAACGTCTTATGACAACAATGCTCATAGATGTTGGGGGCACAAGCCAGCTACACTGTATATAATGTCACAGATGACAGTGTCTACAGACGATGGGGTCACATGACAACTATATAATGTTACAGATGACAGTACCTACAGATGATGGGGTCGAATGACAGCTATATAATGTTACAGATGACAGTCCTTCAGATGATGGGGTCACATGACAGCTATATAATGTTATAGATGAGAGTGTCTACAGACGATGGGGTCACATGACAACTATATAATGTTACAGATGACAGTGTCTACAGACGATGGGGTCACATGACAGCTATATAATGTTACAGATGACAGTACCTACAGATGATGGGGTCACATGACAGCTATGTAATGTTACAGATGAGAGTGTCTACAGACGATGGGGTCACATGACAACTATATAATGTTACAGATGACAGTGTCTACTGATGATGGGGTCACATGACAGCTATATAATGTTACAGATGACAGTACCTACAGATGATGGGGTCACATGACAGCTATATAATGTTACAGATGACAGTACCTATAGATGATGGGGTCACATGACAGCTATATAATGTTACAGATGACAGTACCTACAGATGATGGGGTCACATGACAACTATATAATGTTACAGATGACAGTGTCTACAGATGATGGGGTCACATGACAGCTATATAATGTCACAGATGACAGTGTCTACAGATGATGGGGTCACATGACAGTTATATAATGTCACAGATGAGAGTGTCTACAGATGATGGGGTCACATGACAGTTATATAATGTTACAGATGACAGTACCTACAGATGATGGGGTCACATGACAGCTATATAATGTTACAGATGACAGTACCTACAGATGATGGGGTCATGACAGCTATATAATGTTACAGATGAGAGTGTCTACAGATGATGGGGTCACATGACAGCTATATAATGTTACAGATGACAGTACCTACAGATGATGGGGTCATGACAGCTATATAATGTTACAGATGACAGTACCTACAGATGATGGGGTCACATGACAGTTATATAATGTCACAGATGACAGTACCTACAGATGATGGGGTCACATGACAGCTATATAATGTTACAGATGACAGTGTCTACAGATGATGGGGTCACATGACAGCTATATAATGTTACAGATGACAGTACCTACAGATGATGGGGTCACATGACAGCTATATAATGTTACAGATGAGAGTGTCTACAGACGATGGGGTCACATGACAGCTATATAATGTTACAGATGACAGTACCTACAGATGATGGGGTCACATGACAGCTAAATAATGTTACAGATGACAGTACCTACAGATGATGGGGTCACATGACAGCTATATAATGTTACAGATGAGAGTGTCTACAGATGATGGGGTCACATGACAGCTATATAATGTTACAGATGACAGTGTCTACAGTTGATGGGGTCACATGACAGCTATATAATGTCACAGATGACAGTACCTATAGATGATGGGGGCACATGACAGCTATATAATTTTACAGATGACAGTACCTACAGATGATGGGGTCACATGACAGCTATATAATGTTACAGATGACAGTCCTTCAGATGATGGGGTCACATGACAGCTATATAATGTTACAGATGACAGTACCTATAGATGATGGGGTCACATGACAGTTATATAATGTTACAGATGACAGTACCTACAGATGATGGGGTCACATGACAGCTATATAATGTTACAGATGACAGTACCTACAGATGATGGGGTCACATGACAGCTATATAATGTTACAGATGACAGTGTCTACAGATGATGGGGTCACATGACAGCTATATAATGTTACAGATGACAGTGTCTACAGATGATGGGGTCACATGACAGCTATATAATGTTACAGATGACAGTACCTACAGATGATGGGGTCACATGACAGCTATATAATGTTACAGATGACAGTGTCTACAGATGATGGGGTCACATGACAGCTATATAATGTTACAGATGACAGTACCTATAGATGATGGGGTCACATGACAGCTATATAATGTTACAGATGACAGTACCTACAGATGATGGGGTCACATGACAGCTATATAATGTTACAGATGACAGTACCTATAGATGATGGGGTCACATGACAGCATCTAATGTTACAGAATGACAAGTACCCTACAGATGCTGGGGTCACATGACAGCGATATAATGTTACAGCATGACAGTACTATAGTATGATGGGGTCACATGACAGCTATATAATGTTACAGATGACAGTACCTATAGATGATGGGTCACATGACAGCTATATAATGTTACAGATGACAGTCCCTATAGATAATGGTGCAATATCTTGGACAGGACATGTTATGTTGGTGTACACAGATGATGGGGCAACTCTACGACAGGTTATATGATAATGGTGTGTAGAGATATCAGGGTAACCATTGGACAGGTTATATGATAATGGTGTGTACAGATATCGGGGTAACCATAGGACAGGTTATATGATAATGGTGTGTAGAGATATCGAGGTAACCATAGGACAGGTTATATGATAATGGTGTGTAGAGATATCGGGGTAACCATAGGACAGGTTATATGATAATGGTGTGTACAGATATCGGGGTAACCATAGGACAGGTTATATGATAATGGTGTGTACAGATATCGGGGTAACCATAGGACAGGTTATATGATAATGGTGTGTAGAGATATCGGGGTAACCATAGGACAGGTTATATGATAATGGTGTGTAGAGATATCGGGGTAACCATAGGACAGGTTATATGATAATGGTGTGTAGAGATATCGGGGTAACCATAGGACAGGTTATATGATAATGGTGTGTAGAGATATCGGAGTAACCATAGGACAGGTTATGTGATGCTGTGCTGTTTTACTATAACTTTTGTAGTAAATACTTTCCCATTATGACATTGAGTATATTTTTTGCATTTTTATATTTTACCTTTTTTTTTTAATTTTCTTTATTATCCCTTTTTTGTACATGCCATTAATTTGAGATCAGAGGAACAGTATAAGTTATCTCCTTTTTTTCTGATTTACAAATAATACTTATTGGTACTAAATGATTTTAAGTTCTACATACCACTTGGTCATAGCAGTAGCCCTCTTAAAGCAGCTGTATAATTACAAATTATATGTGAAAATATGTTGAATATTTATTTATATTCTATTTTAGGATACAACACATAGTGTTTTATATTTGTAATAAGAGTTATCTCCCTTCGTGTATGGTAGTTTACCTGTGCGGAATTGGGGAATTTTCCTTATTAAAAACTTTACAATGACTTGATTTCCATTAATGCTGTAATGAATTAAACTTTTCCATTGCTTTAGAGCAAAGAAAAAACTAGAGAAAAAAAATGTAATTGATGGTCACATCATTTGGCTTGTAAGGTATAGATAAAAAAAAAAACACAGATGAAAGGATCGTAGGTATCTTGAGTGATGGGTGTAAATCAGGTGATTTTTATAAGTTATTTCTCAATTGTTTTACCATGCGTGGCGTGTGAATATTTGTGTTGGGAACAAGAGTTGAAGTGATCCAGATAAGACCTCATACATTATACGTTAGATCTATCATGACTGTCATGTATGATTACAGTGTAATTCTCACCAGGCTACTGGGGCACATATATGTATTACTTATAAATGTCAACATATTTTTTTGTCAAATAATACAGATCTCAAATTAATTTATTAATCAACTGGTCCCAGGTACTGGTTCTCTGTCTATATCCTTCATAATCTCTTACTCTCATCCTATAATGTTTTGTAGGGGAGGGGGAAACACATCTTTCTAATATATGTATATTTTACACTGTGCAATCACATTCTTTCTCAGAATTCCATACCAGGTGTTGATAAAGATGTAAATTATTTGATGAAAAAAAAAATAAGAAAATCATTGACTGCAAAAGGTGAAGGTCAAGTTACAAGGTCACTGGTCCCTTCAGCATCATAGCAGGATAGCATCTTTCAACCATATCAGGACCATTGTAATCAAGTTTGTACAACAATATTACAGTCAACGTATTAAATATATTACACGCTGGAACTTCAAATTTGTCCTGTTAATAAGTACAACAGGCATCTAAAGTGAAAAGAGAAAAACAATATCATAAGTTATAGCTAAGTTCTAAGTAGGGTATAAAGGTAATTATAATTACATACTCAGAAGGTTATATAGGTAATTATGATTGATTAAGGTAGATATGTAATTATAATTATATACTGAGTAAGGTAGATAGGTAATTATAATTACATACTGAGTAAGGTAGATAGGTAATTATAATTATATACTGAGTAAGGTAGATAGATAATTATAATTATATACTGAGTAAGGTAGATAGGTAATTATAATTATATACTGAGTAAGGTAGATAGATAATCATAATTACATACTGAGTAAGGTAGATAGGTAATTATAATTATATACTGAGTAAGGTAGATAGGTAATTATAATTATATACTGAGTAAGGTAGATACATGTAGGTAATTATAATTATATACTGAGTAAGGTAGATAGGTAATTATAATTATATACAGAGTGATATTACATAAGTTATTATCGTTACATACAGTATAGGGTGGATATCTGAAGCTGTTATGCTATGTCCTATAAAAACACAACAGTTCATTGGAGCTGTAAAGGTATGCTGTAATACAATAGATTGACATACCTGAGATACCTGGAATACCTGACCAGAGAGGACACCTATTGTGTGGTCAGTAACCCACACCTGCCTGACTTGTACTCCGTGCCTGGAAAGGTAAGTGTCATGGAGTTCTAAGTCTATCAATGTTTACTATTTGGAGAAACCTGTTCCGAAGTCTCACTATCAACCATGATCAAAACCCGGTATGGATAACACACATGTTATTCAGTCCTAGGTTCCAGCCATTCCTCCTACTATCCAGGGTAGGTTTGGTTTTATTCTTCCTGGAATGACTGGCATTCAGTTAACATGCAGGGACCAAGTTTCACTAATGATTCTAGAATTGGTTTATACAATAGTGTGAATGGAGTTAAGGGAATACTCTTATCTTAAACAAAAAAAAAACTCAAATACTGTGAATGAGATCATTATTGAAAATTTCAAATTAGAAAAAAAAAATACATACAGCCAATACCTTATCCTATCTGTGTGTAACACAAAGTCTGAAAACAGGAAGGACCCGGACTGACATGTTACTGGATGAAATGGCAAAAGTCTGAATATTGGTGGAGTGTTGTGTATATTTGTTTTGAAGGTTGTAAATTTATTTCCTATTCAGTTAATTAGGTAAGGAAGTTGTCTCTTTGTCATCTTGGTTATCTTTGAGGTGTTTATAGACATTTAAAACCTATTTCTTATATATATAGTAGAAAATTAACCTGGAAATATAATGGTAGACAGCCAGATAGTTACTGATCAGCTCCTATCATGGTCTCACGATGTAGCGAATCCCGTACACAATATAATGGTAGACAGCCAGATTACTGGTCAGCTCCTATCATGGTCTCACGATGTAGCGAATCCCCTACAACAATATAATGGTAGACAGCCAGATAGTTACTGGTCAGCTCCTATCATGGTCTCACGATGTAGCGAATCCCCTACAACAATATAATGGTAGACAGCAAGATAGTTACTGGTCAGCTCCTATCATGGCCTCACGATGTAGCGAATCCCCTACACAATATAATGGTAGACAGCCAGATAGTTACTGGTCAGCTCCTATCATGGCCTCATGATGTAGCGAATCCCCTACACAATATAATGGTAGACAGCCAGATAGTTACTGCTCCGCCCCTATCATGGCCTCAAGATATAGAAAATACCCTACATCGATATAATGGTAGACAGCCAGATAGTTACTGCTCAGCCCCTATCATGGCCTCATGATGTAGCGAATCCCCTACACAATATAATGGTAGACAGCAAGATAGTTACTGGTCAGCTCCTATCATGGCCTCACGATGTAGCGAATCCCCTACATCAATATAATGGTAGACAGCAAGATAGTTACTGGTCAGCTCCTATCATGGCCTCATGATGTAGCGAATCCCCTACACAATATAATGGTAGACAGCAAGATAGTTACTGGTCAGCTCCTATCATGGCCTCACGATGTAGCGAATCCCCTACATCAATATAATGGTAGACAGCCAGATTACTGGTCAGCTCCTATCATGGCCTCACGATGCAGCGAATCACCCACATTAAATTAAAGGGCCAATATACCATTATAAGATATCTATACCCAAACTTCACAAAATCACATCAAAGTGTATTTAGAGGGAAATGATGTACCCCCCCCCCCCCCCCCCCCCCTTTTTTTTTTTTTTTTTTTGGAACAAACTATTACAGAGTTGGTGCCACATTAAGTGAAAGCTACAGGAGACTGAAAGGCTTACTTAGAGTCTTTTGGGTGAAGACTTTGTTAAGGAGAGAGCTAACTAATACAATAGCTTAAGCTGATGTCAATTTCCTGTTTAAGCTTTACAGACGGTGTTACAATAATTGTTTAGCTCACCTTCCCAAAGGGTAAGTGAACATATGTCATGGTGCTGCATCCATCTTCTATCTGGCTCCAAGACCTGATATGGGGCCTGTAGTACGCTGGGGTGAAGGGCTATCAAGTTTGTTCAAATAAATGACCTTGACTTGCATTCAGGGTAACAGAGGTCAAATATGCTTAAACATTTAAAGCAACTTTTTCCTAATTTCATAATAACCCAGAGTTCATTGGACTTGATATTGGGTGTTCAGCATGCTGGAGTGAAGAGTGACTAAGTTTGTTCAATTGAATGACCTTGACTTACTTTCAAGGTCACAGGTGTCAAATGTGTGTAATATTTTCTTTGTCTAAATAAGAAAGAGTGCTGAGTTCATGATCATACAACAGACAAAGCATTTCTTAAAAAATGTAGATGATTAAATGTAACTATTAAAAATTTGAAGAGTTTGTTTTATATTTGTACAGAATTAAATATTCCTAGGCATATTGACTGCATGTCTGTAAAATTCTGTTAGTGTGAACATATTCCACCAAGTCTGAGAGCTCCTTAGTTTTTTGGGGTCATCTGTCAGAGATGTAGGTCAAATCTCGCAATAAAGAGGTCAAGGTAAAAAAAAAATTTAAAAATCACACTTGACCACTATTAAATTACAAAGTTTTTGTTGAATATATCTCATGAACGCCTGGACACTACACCGTAAGGTCACAGCATATATCCTACACTTGATTAGGTTATGGTGGTTGTCAGTCAGGGTTAAATGTCAAAGGTTGCACTTTCACATTTTCAAAATTAAAGCAAGTGTACAATTATGAACCCTTGGACAGATTTCTTACATATGAGTGGGATGGGGGTATATCTATGTGACACTCTCAGCTTACTTATGAGTGGGTGGGGGTATATCTATGTGAGACACTCAGCTTATTTATGAGTGGGGTGGGGGTATATCTATGTGAGACACTCAGCTTATGTATGAGTGGGGTGGGGTATATCTATGTGAGACCCTCAGCTTACTTATGAGTGGGGTGGGGGTATATCTGTGTGAGACCCTCAGCTTACTTATGAGTGGGGTGGGGTATATCTATGTGAGACCCTCAGCTTACTTATGAGTGGGGTGGGGGTATATCTATGTGAGACACTCAGCTTATGTATCAGTGGGGTGGGGGTATATCTATGTAGGACACTCAGCTTGCTTATGAATGGGGTGGGGTATATCTATGTAGGACACTCAGCTTACTTATGAATGGGGTGGGGGTATATCTATGTAGGACACTCAGCTTACTTATGAGTGGGGTGGGGTATATCTATGTGAGACACTCAGCTTATGTATGAGTGGGGTGGGGGTATACCTATGTAGGACCCTCAGCTTACTTATGAGTGGGGTGGGGGTATATCTATGTGAGACCCTCAGCTTACGTATGAGCGGGGTGGGGGTATACCTATGTAGGACCCTCAGCTTACTTATGAGTGGGGGTGGGGGTATATCTATGTGACACACTCAGCTTACTTTGAGTGGGGTGGGGTATATCTGTGTGAGACCCTCAGCTTACTTATGAGTGGGGTGGGGTATATCTATGTGAGACCCTCAGCTTACGTATGAGTGGGATGGGGTATATCTGTGTGAGACCCTCAGCTTACTTTGAGTGGGATGGGGGTATACCTATGTAAGACCCTCAGCTTACTTATGAGTGGGGTGGGGGTATATCTATGTGAGACCCTCAGCTTACTTTGAGTGGGGTAGGGTATATCTATGTGACACACTCAGCTTGCTTATGAGTGGGGTAGGGTATATCTATGTGAGACTCTCAGCTTACTTATGAGTGGGGTGGGGGTATATCTATGTAAGACTCTCAGCTTACTTATGAGTGGGGTGGGGGTATATCTATGTGAGACCCTCAGCTTACTTATGAGTGGGGTGGGGGTATATCTATGTGAGACCCTCAGCTTACTTATGAGTGGGGTGGGGGTATATCTATGTAAGACTCTCAGCTTACTTATGAGTGGGGTGGGGGTATATCTATGTGAGACACTCAGCTTATGTATGAGTGGGGTGGGGTATATCAGTGTGAGACCCTCAGTTTACTTATGAGTGGGGTGGGGTATATCTGTGTGAGACCCTCAGCTTACTTATAAGTGGGGTTGGGTATATCTATGTGAGACCCTCAGCTTACTTTGAGTGTACAATATATCAAGTAAAATTGACAGATTTTTCTTTTTTTATGTTGCAGGCAATTTTTGGTGGTCACATTTCTGGAAAAAGAAATCCAGATGTGAGAGTCAACCCTGTCTTTAATGAAAAACATCCCAAAAGTGATGGAATCGAATCCAGTGAACTGGACAGTGAAAATAACAACATATCTGATGAACAGTCCAACGCAGAAATCCTAGCCAATCAAAATACAGGAAATCAGTTAACAATGGTCACCAATCAGGAGGGTCAGGTTTCTCCACGATCGGAACGTGAGAGTTTGAAAGTGACCAATGGCAGTGTATTAGTTGGTGACATAGTCATAGAGAATGGATACGAAAATCCCGGATTTGAGGGAGATGTATTGAACAGTCAAACTACGATAGACGAGGATGGAAATCGTGGAGAAACTGTTAAATCTACAGTGGAATATTCTGGTAAAGAAACGGACAATAACAATATATCGGACTGGCCTGACCTCGATGATATTACGTTGACGGAAGCTGAGGTGAATGATCCAAATAAGGAAGTGTGTAACCATAACAACAGTGATCCAAGTGGCTTGTCCCAGGATACAGGTTTACTGAATGTTGATATAAACCACAACGCATTTCATGGTGATAATGAGAATATAATGAACAAAGATGACCATGGTTGTCATACCAACTCAAAATCAAACGGTGTCACTCCACTTGAGAATGATGACATTGAACTTGACGCCGTCATAATGAGAGGAAAAGGTGATTCAAAAGACTGGACACAGATCAACGGAAGTGAAGTCAACGGAGGTGAAGTCAACGGAAGTGAAGTCAATGGAGGTGAAGTCAACGGAAGTGAAGTCAATGGAGGTGAAGTCAAAGCAGTAAAGAAAATCAAAGAAAGGAAAAACTCTGTACCAGAGCATATTCAGAATTGTGCAACTTTAGACAGACCTAAGGGGATCAAACCTATTCTTGTGTCAGGAATTTCAGTCGAGGAAACTGATCCTTCTGGTGAACAGTCTGAACACAAGAGTGTTAAGTTTTCAGACGATACCGTGTTCAATGACGGCCGACCGAACAAGTACCGACGAGACACAAAATTGATTAACCTACGGGAGATCTACAAAGGAAAGGTAAACAGTGATTTTGCCCTCGCCAAGCCAAACCCAATCTTTTTGGATGACAGTGGTCTCGAGAACAGTCTAACTGATGATGAAAAAGTAGCTCGCAGTTGGGCCCAGGTAAGATAGAGCATAAATCATAGGCATTGTGGTGATTGGCTAGGTCCTGGGTCACATGCTATAGAAGCAGCTGGTGATTGGCTGGGTCCTAGGTCACATGCTATAGAAGCAGGTGCTAATTGGCGGGGTCCTCATAAGGTCACATGATGTAGAAGCAGCTGGTGATTGGCTAGATATGGTTTAGGAAAGTAGAGCTAGCTGATATATTTATATATATATATATATATATATTTATCTTACCTGGTGTTTTACTAAAAATGACAAAGTGACAGAATATATTCCATTGTTAATGACATAATAATGTAGTTATCATGTCATGTGGTCATCCTAATTTTACCTAGCACCCCGGTGCCCAGCCCCTACAAACCTACATTGATTATCATATCACATCATATCGTATCATATCATCATCTTATAAAATACAAAGCTGTTTATATCTCCCAAACTTGGCTTAAGATATCCAGTACTACCAATATATAATGTAGTATTGTACGTTCATATTTTGTCAAAAATTCCACTGGGTTATTCCCCTTGTTGTGAAAAGTTTGTCCTACACTGTTTAAAGGGACAATTTAGTCAAGCATGCTTTTTATAATTCAAGCAAAATCGATAAAACATATATCCAGAGAAAAGAATTTGCGGGCAACAGTTATCTACTACGTAGCCAATGTCCAGTATAGTCAGTTTAAGTTTGGGGAAAGCCAACATCAAATATAGCAATACTTCAAATATAGTGCAATGTGTTGCGCCCTCTGGCGGGAACAGAGTTACTTGTAAACACATCCACGCAATCGAAGCACAGAGTGACGACATGGTAGATCTAATTTCAAATATATATACTTATTTCTTTGGATATTGCTTTAACAACATGCGTGGCAAACAGTTGTTACATGTATCATAATTGATAGATTCAATAATGATTTATTGTTTTGACAATTCAAATCGACCAAACACAGGTCTATTTCAGGGTCACCGAACGGGAATTCGTGTTCATGTAATTGTGTACACACATGCATGTATACGGCCGATACGTATGCAGAAAAAGATTGTTTTTTCATTTGTGTACGAATGCAAACAAACGCTAACACCAATCTAGGTGATTTATTTCATCCATGATGTAATCAGAACAATACTTATAACAAGTACGAATGGAATTATGATAATGGAAGTTGTACAGAACAAAAATATCGCACCTCAACATTACTCCATAGGCCGATCTAGGTCAAGTCTCGGCAAACTCGCTCGCAACTGTATGAACTTCTTCATTCGTTGTCGCAACCGTTCGAAAAACTCACATCTGTTATATTCATGACCTAACAGTAATTCTCCATATATTTTGTTTATCCATTCACTGTCTACGTTTGGTACGAGACCCGCAACCTATAGTTAAAATATCCGCTAACAGCTTCAAATGCAAACCAATGTTGTTTACAGTCACAAGACGGGGCTGTGCTTGTACACATGTATACAAAGTGTGTAGAGACGACTTGCTCATTTGCATATAAATTGTATGGTTATACGATTAGGATCCCCCTTACAATTAATTAAAAAACGCATGGAAAACATAAACTTGTATCAATATATGACCAAGGATAGTTCATAAGGAGAACTGAAGTACACTTTCATGAAATAATTTGTGAAATGATAAAAAAGTAAACAAACTTGACTAAATTGTCCCTTTAAGTGTGCTATACTATTTTTTGTCATACTCATTAATTAAAGTGTAATTGTGCTAATTGTCCAATATCAATTGCCTAATTTCTTTATTCTAAGCAATTATATTTGACTTATATCCCGAAAAATCTTGTTTTTCACATTGCTATATTATTCCGACTTGGTGCAGAATTGGTCAGAGACAAATGACTAGTGTATTTGGTATAATTAAGAGTTTTCACAGAGTTTGCAATTCACTAGAAATATTGGTGTTTTGAATGAAAGACCTTTGGGTAACTGATTGCTCATAAATAATTATGAGCATGGAAAACTGATTTTTTTGCGTGAATTTTAACATGATATAGGTTAAATGAATATTATATCCATCACATATTTGGTTCAGAATATTTCAAAGTTTTTCATTCACTTTTGATATATACAGGATATTGGTTTGAGACTGATTTGTCTGAGAGTCTTTTTGAAAACATATATTTTCTCTCTTTGATTATGTAGTGAACTATTTTGCTTGAGTTTCCTAATTTGACACCTGACAGAGTTACCCCCCTTGGTGGAAATTAAATCTAAAGATTTTTTTTTCAATTGTCTCCCTTTATGGATATCATTAATTTTACCTTACCTTATATATGTACACATATTCCAGTTTTGACTGTCAGTCAGCCAGAGTACTTTGATAGGAGTTATATGTAGCTTTCATCTTCAATTGTGTACCTTTGTGACTCAGATATTAAGGAGACTGCAGCAGCCAGCTACTGTGACATGTGATCATGATACCCATACAAGGCAGTAAATGTGATTTATTTATATTCCAACTTTTGCAAATATAAGTTACACCTTTCGGGTCTCGGGCTAGAGACAGTCACAGTTTTTTTCTGAAGTAATGAATTACAAAATATGTCTTTTGAAACGAGGATTAAACTTCAGCATCGTTATTCATTTAATTAATCCCACAGTGTGTTTGAGCAGTACCTGTGTTAAGTCGGTGGTATATGCCCTGGGTTATTGCGTCAGCATTCTATGGCTCCAATAGTTCTATCTCATAAAGAAGTTAAAATCCAATGTAATTAATGGATACTTAATGGATTAATCTGAGATCACACTCGGAAAACACTTAAAAAATTTATATTTCTAGACATGAATTAACAAGAAAAGCTGATACCTAATACAGTACAGAGAAAGTTTGTTATCACAATCTGAAGGAATTTATAGAATCATTTTCAGAAGCATGTCTACGTCTACTCTCAGGTCTTTCTGTTTAATATATGATTAAGAATTCCTCATCGACTAAAACTCCTCTGTTTTAAAATCCACTCTCCCCAGGTTAAAGGCTATGTGGCATTACCGACATACTTGAACGACCACATGATCATGTCTCCAAAACATGTGCTTATCACCAACAAAGGTCCCAAGGCAGTTAGATTGGTAAGGCTGTCATCAATAGTTAGATGTTTGTCACTGAGTTTTTAGATGTTTGTGACTAACCAAGTTTCAGGTGTTGGTGATCAAGTTTTCAGATGTTTGTGACTAACCAAGTTTCAGGTGTTTGTGATCAAGTTTTCAGATGTTTCAGACTTATTGAGTTTCTGTATGTTTGTGACTAACCAATTCAAGTTTTCAGATGTTTGTGACTAACCAAGTTTTCAGATGTTTGTCACTAACCGAGTTTTCAGGTGTTTGTCACTAACTGTATGTTTGGATGTTTGTGATTGAGTTTTCAGATGTTTGTAACTGAGTTTTCAGATGTTTGTGACTAACTGAGTTTTCAGACATTTGTGACCCGAGTTTTTGGATTTTTGTGACCAAATATGTTTTTGGATGTTTGTGATTGAGTTTTCAGATGTTTGAGAATAACTGGGTTTTCAGATGTTTGTGACTAACTGAGTTTTTAAATGCTTGTGACTAACTGAGTTTTCAAATGCTTGTGACAAACTGAGTTTTCAAATGCTTGTGACTAACTCAATATTCGGATGTTTGATTTAAACTGATTTTTCATATGTTTGTCACTACATAACAGAGTTTTAAAAGGTGTGACCAAGTTTTCAGATGTTATAATTAACTGAGATTTTAGATATTTAGTTGTTTCTTACTTACTGATAGTTTTAAGATGTTTGATTATCGACCTTATGTCATACTTACAGGTTGCTGTTTTAAAGTGTGACTGCCTATGGATGTTTTGTCACTCAATCTAACCCAATATTGACAGAAATATCACATTATAAGCAAACTAATGGACTAACATGCATGTTTGACACCTTTTGCGAAGTCATTAATAAAACCGCCGTATAAGTTTATTTTTATACTAATGCTTATATTAAACATCTATATGACTGTTTTATTATGTATCTTTCCTCTAAAGCCTGCTGCGAAATTTATTCTGACCTCTGAACTAGAAGTACTAGTCTGCAGGTACACATGTAGTTAGAATTTGCCTCGAGAACTAGATCTCAGGCAGTGCATGAGTCAACCTTGTCACGTCAGATATATGAACCAATCTATCGATAGATGAAAACTGGATAAAATGTGGGTAAAAACTGGGTAAAATGTGGGTAAAAACTCTTTGGTAAAAACACTTTGGTAAAAACTCTTTCGTAAAAACACTTTGGTAAACACTTTGGTAAACTCTTTGGTAAACACTTTGGTAAACACTGGGTTTAAAAAACTAGGTAGGAACAACCAGATAATAGAACTGGACAAAACAATGGACAAATCAAAACTAAGGGATATCAATGTCATGCGAGTTTGATGAGCAGCTGCCCTATAAGTATATGACATAAGAATTCAGGGCTCAAAGTGGATATTTTTACAAGGTGGCTACCAAGCTACCAAGTCATAAAATCTAGCTTAAGATCTATATAACATCTCAGTAACAAGGTCAATAACTGGTCGTTAATGGTGAATTTAAAATGCCGGCCACGGCCTCCATTGCATTATCATAAGAGGCGACTTAATTAATTTGGGATCTTATCTTTTCTCTTCTTTCTGAAAAATTTTCTTCACCTTGTCTATCAATCCCTTGATGCTTATTTAATTTTGACCTTTAGTTGAGCATTTACCCTTGTGAGGAAGGCTTTGGGATCTGGCCCAGAGTTTATAACTATAGCTCTAGTTGCTAGCTCCTGATAATACTCAGCACATTAGGTGTTGGGCGACTGGTTTATAGGTCGTCAGTATAATGTGTCCGGCGGTGTTGTGTGACTGGTTTACAGGTCGTCAGTATAATGTGACTCAGCACGTTAGGTGTTGGGCGACTGGTTTACAGGTCGTCAGTATAATGTGTCCGGCGGTGTTGTGTGACTGGTTTACAGGTCGTCAGTATAATGTGTCCGGCGGTGTCAGGCGACTGGTTTACAGGTCGTCAGTATAATGTGTCCAGCGGTGTTGTGTGACTGGTTTACAGGTCGTCAGTATAATGTGACTCAGCACGTTAGGTGTTGGGCGACTGGTTTACAGGTCGTCAGTATAATGTGTCCGGCGGTGTTGTGTGACTGGTTTACAGGTCGTCAGTATAATGTGTCCGGCGGTGTCAGGCGACTGGTTTACAGGTCGTCAGTATAATGTGTCCAGGTGTCAGGCGACTGGTTTACAGGTTGTCAGTATAATGTGTCCAGCGGTGTTGGGCGACTGGTTTACAGGTCGTCAGTATAATGTGTCCAGCGGTGTTGGGCGACTGGTTTACAAGTCGTCTGTATAATGTGACTCAGTACATTAGGTGTTGGGCGACTGGTTTACAGGTCTTCAGTATAATGTGACTCAGTACATTAGGTGTTGGGCGCCTGGTTACAGGTCGTCAGTATAATGTGACTCAGCACATTAGGTGTCGGGCGACTGGTTTACAGGTCGTCAGTATAATGTGTCCAGCGGTGTTGGGTGACTGGTTTACAGGTCGTCAGTATAATGTGACTCAGTACATTAGGTGTCGGGCGACTGGTTTACAGGTCGTCAGTATAATGTGTCCGGCGGTGTTAGGCGACTGGTTTACAGGTCGTCAGTATAATGTGACTCAGTACATTAGGTGTTGGACGACTGGTTTACAGGTCGTCAGTATAATGTGTCCAGCGGTGTTGGGTGACTGGTTTACAGGTCGTCAGTATAATGTGACTCAGTACATTAGGTGTCGGGCGACTGGTTTACAGGTCGTCAGTATAATGTGTCCAGCGGTGTTGGGTGACTGGTTTACAGGTCGTCAGTATAATGTGACTCAGTACATTAGGTGTCGGGCGACTGGTTTACAGGTCGTCAGTATAATGTGTCCGGCGGTGTTGGGCGACTGGTTTACAGGTCGTCAGTATAATGTGACTCAGTACATTAGGTGTTGGACGACTGGTTTACAAGTTGTCTGTATTATGTGACTCAGCACATTAGGTGTCGGGCGACTGGTTTATAGGTCGTCAGTATAATGTGTCCGGCGGTGTTGGGCGACTGGTTTACAGGTCGTCAGTATAATGTGACTCAGTACATTAGGTGTTGGGTGACTGGTTTACAGGTCGTCAGTATAATGTGTCCGGCGGTGTTAAATTGGGCGACTGGTTTACAGGTCATCAGTATAATGTGACTCAGTACATTAGGTGTTGGGTGACTGGTTTACAGGTCGTCAGTATAATGTGTCCGGCGGTGTTAAATTGGGCGACTGGTTTACAGGTCATCTGTATAATGTGACTCAGTACATTAGGTGTTGGACGACTGGTTTACAAGTTGTCTGTATTATGTGACTCAGCACATTACGTGTTGGACGACTGGTTTAATGTGTCTGGCTGGATGTCTGCAGTGGTATGCTTCTGTGAGCAGAAGACAAACATGCATGAACATACTACAGCCTCCCAAACACACACACACATTACCTGAAGGAAGACCATCCTTAAATGACCATAGCTGTTGATAGGAAATTAAACAATAAACACTGTCGAAACAATGAGTGATTGTCAGCATAATTGTTACAGAAATTGATAACAAATTTACAAAACTTGCTTAAGTTCAGAATTTAGATGGCCGTATGCAAGTGTTAGTCAATTTTTCTCTCCTTTATGTGGAGCTATTTATAAAGAACATAAAATGGCTACAGCATTAATGAGATGTTGTTAATTTGTCTTTTCAGGATGAGGCCGTTGACATTGAAAGCATTGAAATGGAAGAAAAGCCTCGATACGACAGACTCATCAAGCAAACCATTGCTAGGCAACGACGCAGCAAACTGATTCGCCTTATTTTTGCTTTTCTAGCCTTTCTTGTTGTAGTAGCAGCAGTTGTTTTGTTAGTTATATATTTTGGAAAGTCCTGATATTTTCTACATGAATTTTCGTGTTGTAGGTGCATCATTTGTCCAGTGTAAAATTGCACATCTTAATAAAACCTGTTTAATCTGACCCTGAGAATGTTCTCACATCTCAATAAAACCTGTTTAATCTGACTCTGAGAATGTTCTCACATCTTAATAAAACCTGTTTAATCTGACCCTGAGAATGTTCTCACATCTTAATAAAACCTGTTTAATCTGACCCTGATAATGTTCTCACGTCTTAATAAAACCTGTTTAATCTGACCCTGATAATGTTCTCACGTCTTAATAAAACCTGTTTAATCTGACCCTGATAATGTTCTCACATCTCAATAAAACCTGTTTAATCTGACCCTGATAATGTTCTCACATCTTAATAAAACCTGTTTAATCTGACCCTGATAATGTTCTCACGTCTTAATAAAACCTGTTTAATCTGACCCTGATAATGTTCTCACATCTCAATAAAACCTGTTTCATCTGACTCTGAGAATGTTCTCACATCTTAATAAAACCTGTTTAATCTGACCCTGAGAATGTTCTCACGTCTTAATAAAACCTGTTTAATCTGACCAACAAATATTCTCACATCTCAACAAAACCTGTTTAATCTGACCCCTAATATCTTTGCATTCTGTACCGTCTGACATACAACATGAAGTTAAATTGATGCTGTTTACATTGCTCAGGCTCTTGCTGGTTGTTGTGGAAGTTTACAACATTTTTACAGAACATTTCAATATTTCTTTTAGTTAATTTATAGTTAGTTTTTTTTTGATGTTTGAAGTAATAGTTACAAAGTAAGATCAAAGTTTTAGAGTTAACATAGATGTAATTTGTACTCCACAAAGGCAGCAATTCTCCCCAACTCTATCGTAGACAATGAGCTCTATTGTAGACAATGAGCTCTATTGTAGACAATGAGCTCATCAAGGATCACTTTCAAATATTTGTGTTGTAGACAATGAGCGCATCAAGGGTCACTCTTAAATATTTGTGTTCCATTTTTTTACTGAACTGCAATGAATATATTTAGATATGGTGGCCTTTTTGCCAGGTAAATTTAGTACTCCACTTCACTATGGAGATTGTCTGTACCCTCCTCCTAGGATTACAGTCTCTATATGATTGTCCGTACCCTCCTCCTAGTACTACAGTCTCTATATGATTGTCTGTACCCTCCTCCTAGGATTACAGTCTCTATATGATTGTCTGTACCCTCCTCCTAGGATTACAGTCTCTATATGATTGTCCGTACCCTCCTCCTAGGATTACAGTCTCTATATGATTGTCCGTACCCTCCTAGGATTACAGTCTCTATATGATTGTCCGTACCCTCCTCCTAGGATTACAGTCTCTATATGATTGTCCGTACCCTCCTAGGATTACAGTCTCTATATGATTGTCTGTACCCTCCTCCTAGGATTACGGTCTCTATATGATTGTCTGTACCCTCCTCCTAGGATTACAGTCTCTATATGATTGTCTGTACCCTCCTAGGACTACAGTCTCTATATGATTGTCTGTACCCTCCTCCTAGGATTACAGTCTCTATATGATTGTCTGTACCCTCCTCCTAGGACTACAGTCTCTATATGATTGTCCGTACCCTCCTCCTAGGATTACAGTCTCTATATGATTGTCTGTACCCTCCTCCTAGGACTACAGTCTCTATATGATTGTCCGTATCCTCCTCCTAGGATTACAGTCTCTATATGATTGTCTGTACCCTCCTCCTAGGACTACAGTCTCTATATGATTGTCTGTACCCTCCTCCTAGGATTACAGTCTCTATATGATTGTCTGTACCCTCCTCCTAGGATTACAGTCTCTATATGACTGTCTGTACCCTCCTCCTAGTACTACAGTCTCTATATGATTGTCTGTACCCTCCTCCTAGTACTACAGTCTCTATATGATTGTCTGTACCCTCCTCCTAGGACTACAGTCTCTATATGACTGCCTGTACCCTCCTCCTAGGACTACAGTCTCTATATGACTGTCTGTACCCTCCTCCTAGGACTACAGTCTCTATATGATTGTCTGTACCCTCCTCCTAGTACTACAGTCTCTATATGATTGTCTGTACCCTCCTCCTAGGACTACAGTCTCTATATGACTGCCTGTACCCTCCTCCTAGGACTACAGTCTCTATATGACTGTCTGTACCCTCCTCCTAGGACTACAGTCTCTATATGATTGTCTGTACCCTCCTCCTAGGATTACAGTCTCTATATGCTGTTATTTGAGGACAACGTCAATCTCCCAGAACTGCTATAGGTTTTATTTATATCAAAATCTGTAAATCATCTCAAAGTCATTCATTTGTCAGCATATTCATAATTTTAATTTTGGAATATTTGACAACGATGTTCAACAGATATAACCATGTTACATGTTTGGCAATGTATATTAAAACTTTATACTAGAACCAATGTCCATTAAGTAGGTCACAACTTTATATTATGTCAGACATGTATGCCATATTTGTCAATGTTATATTGTTAAAGTATATTTCTTATGTGTATATGTGGATATATATTGTACAGATTCCGGTATTTCTGCTTCGATTATGTACATTATGCTGTACGTGACCTAGTTCTTCTGTACAGTGACCTATTTTTATCAGTGTAAATGTACTGTGACCTAGTTTATCAGTATAATGACCTACATGTGCACCAGTATGTCATTAGGAGCTTTTACTGTCAACCTGCATAGAAGAATGTACGTTACTGGTATAGAAGTATGTACGTTACTGGTATAGAAGTATATACGTTACTGGTATAGAAGTATGTACGTTACTGGTATAGAAGTATATACGTTACTGGTATAGAAGTATGTACGTTACTGGTATACAAGTATGTACGTTACTGGTATACAAGTATGTATGTTACTGGTATAGAAGTATGTACGTTACTGGTATAGAAGTATGTACGTTACTGGTATAGAAGTATATACGTTACTGGTATAGAAGTTATACGTTACTGGTATAGAAGTATGTACGTTACTGGTATAGAAGTATGTATGTTACTGGTATAGAAGTATGTACGTTACTGGTATAGAAGTATGTACGTTACTGGTATAGAAGTATGTACGTTACTGGTATAGAAGTATGTACGTTACTGGTATAGAAGTATGAGGTATGTACGTTACTGGTATAGAAGTATGTACGTTACTGGTATAGAAGTTATACGTTACTGGTATAGAAGTATGTACGTTACTGGTATAGAATGTACGTTACTGGTATATGTTACTGGTATAGAAGTATGTACGTTACTGGTATAGAAGTATGTACGTTACTGGTATAGAAGTATGTACGTTACTGGTATAGAAGTTATACGTTACTGGTATAGAAGTATGTACGTTACTGGTATAGAAGTATGTACGTTACTGGTATAGAGGTATGTACGTTACTGGTAAAGAAGTATGTACGTTACTGGTATAGAAGTATGTACGTTACTGGTATAGAAGTTATACGTTACTGGTATAGAAGTATGTACGTTACTGGTATAGAAGTATGTACGTTACTGGTATAGAAGTATGTACGTTACTGGTATAGAGGTATGTACGTTACTGGTATAGAAGTCTGTACGTTACTGGTATAGAAGTTATACGTTACTGGTATAGAAGTATGTACGTTACTGGTATAGAAGTATGTACGTTACTGGTATAGAAGTATGTATGTTACTGGTATAGAAGTATGTACGTTACTGGTATAGAAGTATGTACGTTACTGGTATATGTTACTGGTATAGAAGTATATACGTTACTGGTATAAAAGTCTGTACGTTACTGGTATAGAAGTCTGTACGTTACTGGTATAGAAGTATGTACGTTACTGGTATAGAAGTATGTACGTTACTGGTATAGAAGTATGTATGTTACTGGTATAGAAGTATGTACGTTACTGGTATAGAAGTATGTACGTTACTGGTATAGAAGTATGTAAGTTACTGGTATAGAAGTATGTACGTTACTGGTATAGAAGTATGTACGTTACTGGTATAGAGGTATGTACGTTACTGGTATAGAAGTATGTAAGTTACTGGTATAGAAGTATGTACGTTACTGGTATAGAATGTACGTTACTGGTATATGTTACTGGTATAGAAGTATGTACGTTACTGGTATAGAAGTATGTACGTTACTGGTATAGAAGTATGTACGTTACTGGTATAGAAGTATGTACGTTACTGGTATAGAAGTATGTACGTTACTGGTATAGAAGTATGTAAGTTACTGGTATAGAAGTATGTACGTTACTGGTATAGAAGTATGTACGTTACTGGTATAGAAGTATGTACGTTACTGGTATAGAAGTATGTACGTTACTGGTATAGAAGTATGTACGTTACTGGTATAGAAGTATGTACGTTACTGGTATAGAAGTATGTACGTTACTGGTATAGAAGTATGTACGTTACTGGTATAGAAGTATGTACGTTACTGGTATAGAAGTATGTACGTTACTGGTATAGAAGTATATACGTTACTGGTATAGAAGTATGTACGTTACTGGTATAGAAGTATGTACGTTACTGGTATAGAAGTATGTACGTTACTGGTATAGAAGTATGTACGTTACTGGTATAGAAGTATGTACGTTACTGGTATAGAAGTATGTATGTTACTGGTATAGAAGTATGTACGTTACTGGTATAGAAGTATGTACGTTACTGGTATAGAAGTATGTATGTTACTGGTATAGAAGTATGTACGTTACTGGTATAGAATGTACGTTACTGGTATAGAAGTATGTAAGTTACTGGTATATCAATATAGCTACTAATTAATGACTGATTCCATTTATACTATATAAATCAGTAGCTTTACTGTATATCTGTTAAATTGTAAATATCCTACAGTGCCTACTTATGATATGTACATGAGATATCACCCTAAATACCAGATTAATGAAATGCACATCACCCTAGATACCAGATATTCGTGAGACACACATCACCCTAGATACCAGATATTCGTGAGACACATATCACCCTAGACCCAGAGATATTCACGAGACACACATCACCCTAGATACCAGATATTCGTGAGACACATATCACCCTAGATACCAGATATTCGTGAGACACATATCACCGTAGATACCAGATATTCGTGAGACACATATCACCGTAGATACCAGATATTAATGAGACACACATCACCCTAGATACCAGATATTCATCAGACACACATCGCCCTAGATCCCAGATATTCATGAGACACATATCACCCTAGACCCCAGATGTTTGTGATGCACTTGTCTATGACCTTTCTGTACTTATTTACAGTATACAGGTGAATGCTAGATCCAGCTATGAGATCTGGTTAATGTTACTGTAATTTTATTCATTAAAACTGTATGGAAATCAATATTACAAGTTCTTGACCTGCGGCAGTCAGGAGTGACATCTTATGTAGTGCTGTTTGTCACAATGTGATTCTTTTTCTCTGTACATGTGATACAATGTAAACATCACAATGTGATTCTTTTTCTCTGTACATGTGATACAATGTAAACATCACAATGTGATTCTTTTTCTCTGTAAATGTGACTGTTACAATGTAAACATCACTATGTGATTCTTTTTCTCTGTAAATGTGACTGTTACAATGTTAACATCAAGTTGTATGTAATGATATAGATGTTGTATTTATTTACTGAATTAAAAGTTCCATCTTTATACAAAACAGTTTTTATCTAATTATTTTATCATTTGTTGATCACAAAACATCAGCAGTAATGTGAAGATTGAGCTCAGGGACTGAAAAGTGGCCCTTGTCAGCCTGATTCTAAAGCTATGGGAATGTCACGAGATTAAGAATCAAAACGGTGCTTCAGAAATCGCAACTATATATAACTATAGTGCCCTGCGGCAGAACAATACACATCCATCTAATGCCATATACTGGCAGTGTTATATACTATCTTGTGTTGAAATACGATTTACGACAATAAACCTCATGAGAGGTTATACATTGTAGGTGGCATGCTGCAATATTCACCTTTACTGCAAAAGCAATAAATGATTAATTTTCTAACAGTTTGAGGAATACCAATAATTAGGAGTTACTATAAACTTGATAACCTAGTTATAAAGCATACCATGTTTCAAAGAAATCATTAAAAAAATGTAGAATCTTGGGACAAAACTCAAACACTTAAATTAACAAAGGGCAATAACTTAAAAGTCAAATCAAAATTCCAATTTCAAGAAAATTAAACACATCTACATGTACATATGATTATGATGAATACAAAATTTCTGAGGGTTCGGTCTATAATGTAGGCGAACTCCAGACAAACAAAAGTGGACAGACAGCTGGCCGGACAATGCTATAGCATAATACTACCATCAACGTTGACTGATCTATAGAAGTAAAGGTCATCAGGTCAAATGTAATCCCTAGAAAATATCAAAATGACAGAGTAACACATGGAAAATACTCTTTTAGAAATTATCAAATAAAAATTCTATGTCATGTCAGATACTTTGATGTCCACAATGATGTCAGTTGGAGCAGGCTATGTCATGTAAGATAATTTGATGTCCCCAATGATGTCAGTTGGAGCAGGCTATGTCATGTCAGGTACAATGATGTCAGTTGTAGCAGGCTATGTCATGTCAGGTACAATGATGTCAGTTGGAGCAGGCTATGCCATGTCAGGTACAGTGATGTCAGTTGGAGCAGGCTATGTCATGTAAGATATTTTGATGTCCACCATGATGTCAGTTGGAGCAGGCTATGTCATGTCAGATAATTTGATGTCCACCATGATGTCAGTTGGAGCAGGCTATGTCATGTCAGATAATTTGATGTCCACAAGTGATGTCAGTTGGAGCAGGCTATGTCATGTAAGATAATTTGATGTCCACAATGATGTCAGTTGGAGCAGGCTATGTCATGTCAGATAATTTGATGTCCACCAGTGATGTCAGTTGGAGCAGGCTATGCCATGTCAGATAATTTGATGTCCACAATGATGTCAGTTGGAGCAGGCAATGCCATGTCAGGTACAATGATGTCAGTTGGAGCAGGCTATGTCATGTCAGATATTTGATGTCCCCAATGATGTCAGTTGGAGCAGGCTATGTCATGTGAGATATTTTGATGTACAAAGTGATGTCAGTTGGAGCAGGCTATGTCATGTCAGATACTTTGATGTCCACAATGGTGTCAGTTGGAGCAGGCTATGTCATGTCAGATATTTTGATGTCCCCAATGATGTCAGTTGGAGCAGGCTATGCCATGTCAGATAATTTGATGTCCACAATGATGTCAGTTGGAGCAGGCTATGTCATGTCAGATACTTTGATGTCCACAAGTGATGTCAGTTGGAGCAGGCTATGTCATGTCAGATACTTTGATGTCCACAAATGATGTCAGTTGGAGCAGGCTATGTCATGTCAGATAATTTGGTGTCCACCATGATGTCAGTTGGAGCAGGCTATGTCATGTAAGATAATTTGATGTCCACAATGATGTCAGTTGGAGCAGGCTATGCCATGTCAGGTACAATGATGTCAGTTGGAGCAGGCTATGTCATGTCAGATACTTTGATGTCCCCAATGATGTCAGTTGGAGCAGGCTATGTCATGTCAGATAATTTGATGTCCACAATGATGTCAGTTGGAGCAGGCTATGTCATGTCAGATACTTTGATGTCCACAATGATGTCAGTTGGAGCAGGCTATGTCATGTCAGATAATTTGATGTCCACCATGATGTCAGTTGGAGCAGGCTATGTCATGTCAGATAATTTGATGTCCAAAGTGATGTCAGTTGGAGCAGGCTATGTCATGTCAGATATTTTGATGTCCACAATGATGTCAGTTGGAGCAGGCTATGTCATGTCAGATATTTGATGTCCACAATGATGTCAGTTGGAGCAGGCTATGTCATGTAAGATATTTTGATGTCCACCATGATGTCAGTTGGAGCAGGCTATGTCATGTCAGATATTTTGATGTCCACAATGATGTCAGTTGGAGCAGGCTATGTCATGTCAGATACTTTGATGTCCACAATGATGTTGGTTAAATGCTATATAAATTCAAAACAATGCTATTTTTTTATTATAAATATTTAATTCATAAAGTTGAACATTTCTGAGAATCATCAAGTCAGTAATTGATTGGACAACTGATCACACAGGGTCCTGTCCTCTGGAATCTTCCACAATGAGGATTTTTTTTTACCAAAAATCCATTTCCCCTTTAAAGAAAGTCATATGTTCACAAAGAAACCTGTATTGCCACTAAAACCAGCCTACAGTGTCCCCAATCGCTATGAGCCTTGAGATGGATATAAGATAAGATCTATAGGAACATCGTTAGTATCCGTGGGAACCATGTCACAGATCTGTTCATTGAATGCCAGGGCGACAGTGAAAGGGGAGAATCCAGCTTTAGCACATTTCTCCAGATATGTATCGTAGTAACCCTTGCCTCTACCCAGACGAGATCCATCCTTAGTAAATCCTAGTCCAGGCATTACCATCACGTCAACACCACCTGGTAAGAAAATATAATTACGGAAACTTTAACAAAATAGAAAAAAAAAAAAAGGAAAAAAAAACATTTTCCATGTTCATCAACATAAATATTATCATTTTTATGTTAACCAAAGTTTTCTCTGGCTCCAACACCAAACCTCTTAATATTTTGACAGTCAGATTGTATATCAAGTTCCCTCTTGCCCGATATCAGACATTGGACATTCTCCATTATCCATTATCGAGACAACACTAAGAAAACGTCTGCTGCCTCTATCTCCAGTACCCTCCAGTCAGTACCCTCCCGTGCCCTCCAGTCAGTACCCTCCTGTACCCCCCAGTCAGTACCCTCCAGTCAGTACCCTCCCATACCCTCCAGTCAGTACCCTCCCATACCCTCCAGTCAGTACCCTCCCGTACCCCCCAGTCAGTACCCTCCCATACCCTCCAGTCAGTACCCTCCCGTACCCTCCAGTCAGTACCCTCCCATACCCTCCAGTCAGTACCCTCCCGTACCCTCCAGTCAGTACCCTCCCATACCCTCCAGTCAGTACCCTCCCATACCCTCCAGTCAGTACCCTCCCGTACCCTCCAGTCAGTACCCTCCCATACCCTCCAGTCAGTACCCTCCCGTACCCTCCAGTCAGTACCCTCCCGTACCCTCCAGTACCCTCCCATACCCTCCAGTACCCTCCCATACCCTCCAGTACCCTCCCATACCCTCCAGTCAGTACCCTCCTGTACCCCCCAGTCAGTACCCTCCAGTCAGTACCCTCCCATACCCTCCAGTCAGTACCCTCCTGTACCCCCCAGTCAGTACCCTCCCATACCCTCCAGTCAGTACCCTCCAGTCAGTACCCTCCCATACCCTCCAGTCAGTACCCTCCCGTACCCTCCAGTCAGTACCCTCCCGTACCCTCCAGTCAGTACCCTCCCATACCCTCCAGTCAGTACCCTCCCGTACCCTCCAGTCAGTACCCTCCCATACCCTCCAGTCAGTACCCTCCCATACCCTCCAGTCAGTACCCTCCCGTACCCCCCAGTCAGTACTCTCCCATACCCTCCAGTCAGTACCCTCCCATACCCTCCAGTCAGTACCCTCCCGTACCCTCCAGTCAGTACCCTCCCATACCCTCCAGTCAGTACCCTCCCGTACCCTCCAGTCAGTACCCTCCCATACCCTCCAGTCAGTACCCTCCCGTACCCTCCAGTCAGTACCCTCCCGTACCCTCCAGTCAGTACCCTCCCATACCCTCCAGTCAGTACCCTCCCGTACCCTCCAGTCAGTACCCTCCCGTACCCTCCAGTCAGTACCCTCCCGTACCCTCCAGTCAGTACCCTCCCGTACCCTCCAGTCAGTACCCTCCCGTACCCTCCAGTCAGTACCCTCCCATACCCTCCAGTCAGTACCCTCCCGTACCCTCCAGTCAGTACCCTCCCGTACCCTCCAGTCAGTACCCTCCCGTACCCTCCCGTACCCTCCAGTACCTGTGTTGAGGGCATCCTCCCTGACGTCATCGTCCGCTGGTTGTTTGATGTTCCATTTCGTCGTAGGCAAGCTTTCATAATCCTCAAAAGATTTGAGTTTTACCATCTTCATCACTGGACCAATATACTGGGGTACAAAACAATCCTTCTTGGTGTCCAAAAGTGTTCTCAACAAAGGCACAGTCTTAACTTCATCAGGCATGTTTAAATACAGACACACACGTCGGCAGTTCTGTATCTGTGGTAACTTCAACAGCTGTCAAAATAAATTGTATTTCTCTCACGGTCCTGAATAAATGTAATAGCCAGTCAACATGGTTTGTGAGGACAAGATATGTTTTTAAAAAGATCTAGATCTACAAAGTTTAAACTTTTTATAATGTTGCCCCATAATCATCAACGAGAACACTGCCAGCTAAAACCACAACAATTACCAGATGTATATATATATATCCTCCTTTATACAGAAGTTGAAGTCCGTCTACATGTGTTCATCTGGGATTCTTCTACATGAGTATTGAGAGATTACAAATTACTCAGACAAGCAACTACCATAACCGTATTTATTCTAATAAACGCCCTGGGGGCATGAAATTTTTCCAAGGGGGTGCGTTTAATGGAGATAAAAATTTCAGAGTCGGTAAGTTGTGAGATCTGTTGTATGTACCCATTTCACACCATGATATAGTTACTGAAACTTTGTTTTGTGGTTTGTGTTAGTTTTATGTTGGATCCCCTTTAAAAAAATTACCTCTGGACACAAGTGGATGGATATATAACTGTGCCACGGTAAGTTCTTTTT
Organism: Pecten maximus; assembly: GCF_902652985.1. Taxonomy (NCBI): domain Eukaryota; kingdom Metazoa; phylum Mollusca; class Bivalvia; order Pectinida; family Pectinidae; genus Pecten; species Pecten maximus. The sequence goes on along the minus strand of NC_047023.1, from coordinate 922,483 downwards.
CTCGAATTGAGGAATTTTTCTTTCCAAAAAAAAAGGGGGGGGGGGGCGTTTATTAGGGTGGGGGCGTTTATTAGAATAAATACGGTACATGTAAGAAAAAAAAAAAAGAGAAAAATAGAAGTTCTACGTCCAACAGAAGTGATGCAGAATGTATGCTATCTTTGATGACAGGATCTAGATACTAAATATGTCTTTATCACAAATATCCTTTATCCATCTTTGACGACAGGTACTAATACAATGCATGTCTATACTCGCAACATAAAATTTCCTCTGAATACATTTGCCATCTACTTATATGGATCGTTTAATAGATGAAGATTTATTCAAAGGGATTGTGAATTTGCTATGTTGGTGAATCCAAACTAAAGATCTAAGGGAGATAACTTCTATTTGTACTCACAACATTCCCCACATGATACATGGATATAATCAAAGAAGACTAAACAATCTGTTATAGGTCATTTAAACAGATTAGTAAATAAAGCATTAAATCAGAAGAATTATCAGCGTTACCTTTTCTGTAACAATTCTAGATTGTCGTTCCTTTTCTTGCTCCGACAACATGGCCACCTTCTTCTTGATCTCTTTGCGGAGAATATTCTTACCACTGCGGATGGATGCAGAAGCAGACATACTGGCCTCCCTGATGCCTGGGACTTATTTCAACTGTGTATTTACATGTATAGCTATTTCTTCATCCTTCAGTGTAGTTACACCCTTGAGTTAATCCCCGTGTTTCCTAAAAAAAACAAAAAAAACAATAGGGGTTAAGAACTTAATATGCAAGTCAAGTCAACCAAGTCTTCTGGATTCCGGTTTCAAAACAAAAAGTTTATAAAAGCCTAACACTGACACATAATAAAACATCATAATCTGTGAAATGTTAAAAGAGAATTTGTGACTTGTAAAATTATACACTGTGATCAAATGTTATAACTGTAACACATATGGCTGGAAAGGAATCTAATATTGTACATCACTATTCTTAGTGGAATCTAATATTGTACATCACTATTCTTAGTGGAATCTAATACACGTACATCACTATTCTTAGTGGAATCTAATATCACTATTCTTAGTGGAATCTAATATCACTATTCTTAGTGGAATCTAATATATGTACATCACTATTCTTAGTCTATCATTATTCCTGGTTGTATTTTAAACTTTATGCTCTGTAAAAGGAAGAGGAGAAAAGGGATAAGTGAAGGATTGAGAGAAAGATAACCTGAACAATAAGGGAGGGGAAAAAGAAAGGACTGAAAGGGGAATAAAGTAAAGGATTGAGAGATAAAGTGAAAGATTGAGTGAGATAGTGTGAAGAATGAGGGAGGAGATAAATAAAGGATTAAAAGGGAGATGAAGTAAAGGATTTAGAGGATAAAGTGAAGGAGTGAAAGAAGGATAAAGTGAAGATTGAGAGAGGTATAAAGTGAAGGATTGAGAGAAAGATAAAGTGAAGGTTGAGAGAGAGATAATGTGAAGAAATGAGGGAGGAGAAAAGTAAAGGATTGAGAAAGGAATAAATTGAAGGTTGAGAAAGGGATAAATAAAGGATTGAGAGAGGGGGATTAAGTGAAGAATTGCGAGAGGGATATAGTGAAGATTGAGAGAGGGATAAAGTGAACAAGAGATCCCAGAGGGATCTTGGCGCCCACCATTGAATGATCTTCATAGGTTCCATGTCAGATTGATCTTTTCTCTACTTTTCCCTTCTTCTAAGTCTTACTAATTTGTGTAAATTCAGAAACAGCCCTCTATAGCTAGTACTTTTCAAACAAGGGGAAGCTATATATAAAATTTAAGATTTAGCGATAATGGCTGTCTGTCGACCATGTTGTTTTTGGATTGGTCCCAATATGCAAAACTAGGCACTGAGGGGGAACCTACATATGAAATTTGAGAAAGATCCCTTGAGTGCTTTCTGAGAAATAGCGATAACAAACTTCAATTGTCAAAATCCAAGATGGCGGCCTGTCGGCCATGTTGTTTTCTGATTAGTTTCAAAATGCAATATGCATAACTAGGCACCAAGCGGAATCTACATATGAAATTTGAGAAAGATCCCTTCAGTACTTTCTGAGAAATAGCGATAACAAACTTCAATTGTCAATATCCAAGATGGCTTCCTGTCAGCCATGTTGTTTTCTGATTGGTCTCAAAATGCAATATGCATAACAAGGCACTGAGGGGAACGTATGTATGAAATTTGAGAAAGATCCCTTCATTACTTTCTGAGAAATAGCGATAAAAAACTTCAATTGTCAAAATCCAAGATGGCTGCCTGTCGGCCAGGTTGTTTTCCGATTGGTCTCAAAATGCAATATGCATAACTAGGCAACAAGAGGAACCTACGTATGAAATTTGAGAAAGATCCCTTCAGTACTTTCTGAGAAATAGCGATAACAAACTTCAATTGTCAAAGTCCAAGATGGCTGCCTGTCGGCCATGTTGTTTTCTGATTGGTCTCAAAATGCAATATGCATAACTAGGCACCAAGGGGAACCTACATATGAAATTTGAGAGAGATCCCTTCAGTACTTTCTGAGAAATAGCGATAACAAACTTCAATTATCAAAATCCAAGATGGCTGCCTGTCGGCCATGTTGTTTTCCGATTTGTCTCAAAATGCAATATGCATAACTAGGCACCAAGGGGAACCTACATATGAAATTTGAGAAAGATCCCTTCAGTACTTTCTGAGGATTCGCGATAACAAACTTCAATTGTCAAAATCCAAGATGGCTGCCTGTCGGCCATGTTGTTTTCCGATTTGTCTCAAAATGCAATATGCATAACTAGGCACCAAGGGGAACCTACATAAGAAATTTGAGAAAGATCCCTTCAGTACTTTCTGAGGATTCGTGATAACAAGAATTGTTTACGGACGGACGGAGGGACGGACGGAGGGACGGACGGAGGGACGGACGGAGGGACGGACGGAGGGACGGACGGAGGGACGGACGGACGACGGACCACGGACGCAGGGCGATTTGAATAGCCCACCATCTGATGATGGTGGGCTAAAAATTAAGAGAGGGAATAAGTATAGGATTGAGTGATAAAGTGAAGGATTGAGAGAGGTATAAGTGAAAGATTAGGAGAGGGATGAAGAAAAAGGATTGAGAGAGGGATAATGTGAAAGATTGAGAGAGGGATGAAGAAAAAGGATCGAGAGAGGGATAATGTGAAAGATTGAGAGAGGGAAAAAGTAAAGGATCGAGAGAGGGATAAAGGGAAGGATGAGAGAGAGATAAAGTGAAGGATGAGAAAGGGATAAAGTAAAGGAATGAGAGAGAGGGGGGATTAAGTGCAGAATTGCGAGAGTGATATAGTGAAGATTGAGAGAGGGATAAAGTGACAAACTAAAGAGGGGATAAAGTATAGGATTGAGTGATAAAGTGAAGGATTGAGAGAGGTATAAGTGAAAGATTAGGATAGGGATGAAGAAAAAGGATTGAGAGAGGGATAATGTGAAAGATTAAGAGAGGGATGAAGAAAAAGGATCGAGAGAGGGATAATGTGAAAGATTGAGAGAGGGAAAAAGTAAAGGATCGAGAGAGGGATAAAGTGAAGGATGAGAGAGAGATAAAGTGAAGGATGAGAAAGGGATAAAGTAAAGAATTGAGAGATAAAGTAAAAGATTGAGATAAAGTGAAAGATGGAGGGAGGGATGAAGTGAAGGATTGAGAGAGGGATAAAGTGAAGGATGGAGAAAGGGATTAAGTGAAGAATTGAAAGACAGGTAAAGTGAAGTGTTTGAGGTATTCACATTCCTGATAATTATTTAAAATTTTATTATGATTCATTATAGATGGCGAAGCCACAAAAGTGTTGACAAGGTTTTTCCATAAATATTGGACCACAAGATCATTGACAAATGTTTTCAATAAAATAAGGACCACAAACTTGATCAAGGTATCCTCATAGTTGCCCATGGATTGATGGGAAAATAATTTACAATACATGTAATAATTAATCTACAGTGATCTATACAAGATTTGATATAGCCAGCTTCATTATTCACTACAAATTACATATAATCAAAATATGCACATTATCAACAAAATATTGTTTGAATTGTTTTTTCTCCGTGTTTGTCCTCCCAGACAAAAATAATATATGCTATAAGTATATGTTGTTTACGTTATTCAATTTATTATTTTATTTTATGCTTACTTATTACAATGTACGTAAAAACGGCTTCAATATGAAGCAGAAGCACTGGTTATTTTTCATTACGTGTTTCACTTTAGACATAACCGATGTTTCTGGTCGAGTTCTGTAGTATGCTTCAGTGATGTAGCACTATAAGGGGGCTGAGTTATCGCCCCTGTTTCGTATAATTCTGTAACATTTTGGTATAAACTCATGTCCTCGAGTACCCAATGTGTTTCCACACTTACTTTGTGAATATTTATGCGTAGACAAATAAGGGAATGTGTATTTTAGCACATCAAAACATGCAGTATGCATTGAAATTAATTTAGAACATCGTCTAATTGCACAAATGACATTTATACGAGCAAGTACGTCCGTCTACAGTGGGAAACATGGGACATGTGCACTTCACATTTACTCCTTCTTGGGTTTAATGTTCACACACACGATTAAAACAATATGTGAAACATTATGATGTGATCTCCACAAAACCAACTTACGTCAATGACAAAGTTGACAGGACTATCAACAGAAACACATGACAGGAAGTGTCGTTAGTTATCTCCCCTTTTGTTACGTGTGTTTGCCATGCACTTCCGGCAACGAAACCGACATTTGACAGGGACAGGTACGGAAAAGGTCTAGCTCATTAAACGCCCTGTTTGCTCGATTTTTCTTCCATGGAAATTGACAATGGATGATCAGAAATGACAAAAGTTAGATATGTTGTAAGGGTTTGTACATAGATGAGCCAAATCATACATAAAACTTGGTTATGAGCAACGGGAACTTGCGACCCTCCTCCCGTGGGGGATTGTTTGGCAAGAAAAACGAAGATTATGTTTACAGTGGAGCTCAAGTACAGAATGTCAAAAAGAACCGTGTTTACGTCTTCGGCGACGCCGATGTTGCGGATGATGACGTCGTTGAATTTGAAATGGAAATGCGATCAAGAAAAGCACCAAAGGTTGTCGACCCAAAGGAAAAAGAACCCATTTACTTCGAAAGAGAAATTACAGAAGGGGACAGCTTACGGAGCCTGGCTCTTCAGTACGGATGTCCGGTACGTCCTTGTTTAGTTATATTTATTGCGAAAAGCTGTATGTCAAAGGCACTTTTCATTTGTTGACAATTATTTTTTGACTATTGTCAATGTTGCGATGGTTTATAATAACAGACAATGACCTCGTCTGTCAAAGTACCCATAAAAATGACAATGTAGATTATATAATGTATTCATTGACAGATATAGCCTGACACCAGATATGGTGTCAGAGCCATAGGAAACTCTGGCTTTTGACAGGCGAGGCTTGTACCAGTGATGCTTTTATATTACCTTTCGTTAACATTACATAAAAATGTACAAAAGTTAAAAGCAGTATCCGTGACCGGTCTTCTGTGCATAATCTTATTTCAGATAATAGATACTTATAAATTTACAATCTGGTGTGTGTGTGTAAGCTGTACATGTGACAAAAACTTCTTATTTCAGGTCTCAGAACTGAAAAGGATCAACAACTTTATACAAGATCAGGATTTCTATGGGTACAAAGTAGTAAAGGTGCCTTTGAAACGGCATTCTTTCCTAACGGAACATATTGCCCAGGGGAAGGAAGAGCAGACAAAACAGCAATCCCGGACAGCCCAGAGCAATGGTATGACAGTAGTGGATGAAACATGTGAAAGCAGCCATGACTTACAAGATAACACAGACAATGATTCAATTTGTGACATGAGTGACCCGGAAACTCAAAATTTGATCATTCGAACATTAAGTATAAGTGATGCACTCAATAATCAGTCTCGGGATGCTCAAAAGTTTTTAGATAACATGGACAAGGATTTGTCTAAAATCAGACAAGCAAATGACAGAACAAATCGTCGATCGTTGGACGAGGTTGTGTCTTTGTTAACTAATCGAACAATCAGACCTTTTCCAAAAAATGGGAACAAGACTGATGGTGCCAACTGGGGGATTTCCTTGAAATCTTTGGTCGTTGGTCTTATAGCCTTAGCAGTTATATGTCCTGTGATATTTTATCTCTTTGTTACATATTCCTAACAATGATTGCTACTTAATATATCAAGTAGAGTTATATATTGGAGGCTACTAAAATACATACATAAACTTCGACATCTTGAACTCTGATAATGTAAAAATTCAGTACCGACGGCAAAAATGCTATTTATGATATACTTGGTTAACTGGAATACTTGGGGTATCTGGAAGTCCTTCATGATCCGGCTAACTTCAAGGTTATGAGATTCGGCTCACTGTACCTACATGGTTTTTTGACTGTGACTTAGTCGGTTGTTGAGGGGGGGGGGGGGGGGGGGGGGGGGGGGGGGGAGGGGAGGGGGGCGTGAACCAGGAACAAGGGGATAACTGGCACAGACAGGAAAACACATGGGATTCTAGGTGATTGTGGGAAGGTAGAGATATAGCAATAACTCCTTGCACACTTATGTCACCTTTGATCAATCATATATATACTACAGTGGTCAAATCCGAGGGAAAAACTTCATAAATTACTGGAATTTAAAATGATGCGACAATCTCTTGTACAGTAAATGAATAACTAAGAAGGTTTTATTTTTAAACAACTCATTTTTTTTTAATGTAAAAAAAAGTGTCTTCCTTTAAAATGAAGTTTATTGAAGCTTTTTAACAGCTTGCTGTATAACAGCTATTGCTTCAGGTAGTGACAAGATTTTTTTAGAAATTGATGCAAAGACTTTCATTATGAAATTTCACACTGCACACAGATGAAAAATAGATCATTTCATAATCAATGGCTATTTTGATATTAAAAGATATGTAATTGTTAGCATACGTTGTAAAATGATATTTCATTTTGAAAACAATTGCGAAATGAGGATGATTTGTTTTGATAACATAATTTTTTTCTACACTGGAAAATATACATAGTGAATCCACACTTTAATTAACTGGTATGAGGTTTGCTTTTCTCGTCCTTGGTTTGACACAAGGATTCCCCAACAATTTATGATGCAACAGTAACAATCATGTCAACAATGTCGTGTATTGATAAAACATTTCAAGATGATCATCATATCTTATCAGCAAAACTTGTTGGTTGTCAAGCATCTTCCCCATCAACTGAGCTCCTATACTGCCTCGTCCCCAATCGGTGAAGGTAACATTCTATTACTGAAATCAACAATCACAGATTGACAGACAATTTTGTTAAAGGTATGTCATTAATTTGCATTAGAAATCTTTTTCCCTTATCTTTCAAAATTCTATTCTTTTTTTGATGATGATAATTCATAAAAATGATTTTTAAATCTTCTATATCTTTCATTTCTGATAGCAGATCTCATCCAGAGGAAGGAAACAAAATTGATATATTGATTATTTCATCGTGATGGATGTGTCCCCAAAACAACATCGTCATAGTAATGATTCTTTTGATACCCAACAACATATGTACACTTTCCATCTGCTAACAAACTCCATACTGAAGGTCATCAGAGGTCATCCAAATTGTTTACTTTGTGGTGTTTACACTTTTATTTATGCTAATAATATGGAACAGTACATTGTATGTCCATTTGTGTGTTCATCGTATGAATGGTTTTCATTGTTGAATGGTATACATTTTACTTGCGTATAAATTATTTTGACCATTTTGATGTCAGTATAGAAAAATGTATTTATGAACACACTTTGTTTGTGTGTGAATATATTCACTGTTGAATTGTCTTTACTGAAATTAAGTCATATTAATTAGACTTTTCATTTTCCTAAGATTACAGTTTCAATGACATTTCACATTTCATCAGGATTAGTTAACGTGATATACATGTAGGATATATTTTCAGTCTAAGAGCTAGAGTAGCTGAGATTAGAACAGATAGATAAGATTAAAGGAGTCTACCTGAGTTGATGTATAGTCACTGCCTGATACATTACTTTATCAACTTTTTATATAAAATTATACATTCAATTGTAGGAAAGAGCCAAACAAACAAAAAGATTGTCTTTCTTCTTGACCTGCTAAATTGTATAGGCATTTTCAAAGAGGAATTGTTAAAGATCAGAAAATATGTTATACACAAACCTTTTATAGTTAGTATTTACTGTTTATCACAACTTTTGTAGCATACAATCCAGGTAATTCTATCCTCATAATTAAATTTCTTTCATAGAACTTTGACATTCCATACACACCAGCTGCTATGGTAGCAGCCATTTCCAGTGTGATGATGGCTAAATATAATGAAGTTATTATGTCAGAATCAATTAGCAATATTGTTTTGTTTTACTTAAATTTTGATTAGGTGGCTCCATATTACATAGTATCCTTTCACACTACTACGATGCCATATGACTGAAACCATCTTGTTGTAGTAAACATTCATTTTATGGTGTAGAGATTAGCGATGGATTTCATTCATTTAAGTGAACACCATCACTGGGGACCTGATATTCTTAATAATGACTCCTTCTAGCAATTATTTAGTATTCTACTTAAGTACTTTTTATAGTCAACAATATGGAGATAAGATGTATTGTGGTCACGTGACAGTGACGACATCGTAGTCATGTGACAGTGAAAACATTGCAGTCATGTGACAGTGAAAACATTGCTGTCATGTCACAGTGAAAACATTGCTGTCACGTCACAATGAAGACATCGCTGTCACGTCACAGTGAAAACATTGATGTCACGTCACAGTGAAAACTTTGCAGTCGTGTCACAGTGAAAACATTGATATCACGTCACAGTGAAGACATCGTAGTCACATCACAGTGACAACATAAGTCATGTGACACTGAAGACATTACGGTCAGGTGACACTGATGACATTATAGTCATGTGACACTGAAGACATTATAGTCATGTGACACTGAAGACATTATAGTCATGTGACACTGAAGACATTATAGTCATGTGACACTGAAGACATTGCAGTTGACTTGTTTGATTCTGTTATGTATAATACTAAAGGTTCCTTGTTATGGCTATCCATAGTTTGTTAAGTATCCTGGAATATTGAGAAGCCATTGATAGAGGAAGGGATATAGTCATTGGTCAGTGAATATCATCATTAGGACGGCATATATTTTACAGTATTACTATAAATAGCTGGATGTGTGCTTATTTGTTTAGGAAAGAATATACTTGATTAAGTTTGCCAGCTTTCTATCCCCAAGCTATTCAGGTATTTGCTATCTTTGAAGTGAGTGGAATGTCTCCCTTCTATGAAGTGAGTGGAATGTCTCCCTTCTTTGAAGTGAGTGGAATGTCTCCCTTCTTTGAAGTGAGTGGAATGTCTCCCTTCTATAAAGTGAGTGGAATGTCTCCCTTTGAAGTGAGTGGAATGTCTTCCTTCTTTGAAGTGAGTGGAATGTCTCCCTTCTTTGAAGTGAGTGGAATGTCTCCCTTCTTTGAAGTGAGTGGAATGTCTCCCTTCTTTGAAGTGAGTGGAATGTCTCCCTTCTATAAAGTGAGTGGAATGTCTCTCTTCTTTGAAGTGAGTGGAATGTCTCCCTTCTATAAAGTGAGTGGAATGTCTCCCTTCTTTGAAGTGAGTGGAATGTCTCCCTTCTATAAAGTGAGTGGAATGTCTCCCTTCTTTGAAGTGAGTGGAATGTCTCCCTTCTTTGAAGTGAGTGGAATGTCTCCCTTCTTTGAAGCTTTCTCTCCTGCTGACCGCGAAAAATATAACTGGGTAGAAATAATTTGACCCAGACATCAAAAAACAAAAAAAAATATTAAACTTACAGCAATATACCCATTGATATTTTGGATATGAAGTAGCAATAGTTAAATAATAAATATAAAGTCATTTAGTAAATCAGGTGGTGATTGGCGTTTACAGTTTACACTAAAAAAGAACGTTGATACAACATCCCTATATATTCTACTTCTACACTCTCAGGACCACCATTTGTCATCACCATCCAGCTCATGTATACATTGTATCTATAAATAGTCTTACATAAAGTATAAACCATATTGGAACAGGATATGTCTATATTAATGTTTATGTCTTGTCTTAGCTTTAGTTGGCATACAAAATGTTTAGGTTGAAAAATCTCACAGGGCACGATTTCCAACCCATGGTCCAACGTGTATATATATATAGAGGTTACACAATGAGTGACTCTTGGATATGAAATTTATTCACACGAGTAAGTTATTTTTTTTTAAACATCTTTGTGATAATTCAGATTACTAGTATTCAATCGCTAAGATGTGTTGTCAAGTTTCTATATATATATATATTTAAGAACGCTGATGTGGTGCAGCGGTATAAGTTGCAGGTATTTCTGGCTAGGAGATGGGGTGCCGTATAGATCGTGAGTTCGAGGCCGGGTCAGGGCACGAGTCAAAAAGTTGTCTTCCTTTGTCATTTGTGTTACTGTGTTATATATATAGTGTACATGTATATATGATACTATAATACATAAATATGGACCATAGGTTGGAAATTTGTGACAAGCCCCTGTGAAAAATTCCTTTTATAAGCAATGTTACTATAGTTTTATATTGTTAATTGTAATTATAGTGCTTCACTCCAGGGAATTACGTTTTTACAAAATGTAGCTTTAATTTTTGTGTGCAAGTAGCATGAGATATATTGGAAAATGGTGACAAAGGCAGAAATTTCATCAACAAGTGCTAAAGATAAATTCTTTCTGATTTGTATGAGTTATTATGCATTTTGAACTCTTTTTAACAAATATTGTGTTTATCATATTGAACCTCTGTGTGTAGGAGTAGGCTTATTACTGAGCATGTGTTAAATTCAATCACTAGATGAAAAAAGAAAACTCCCAACCCTGACGTGTACATTTTCAACCAGGGCCCAACACACTTAATCCGAACAGGGAAATTGGACTTGTTCCTGTGAATATTATTAGAACGATGTTGTCACTGTAAGGGGATGAATACTGCCTGTTTGTTCAATTACATCCAACACCCACAATGTTATCTGTTTTTAAGCTTGGGACCCCACCATTATGGAATTTCTTCGACCAATTTGATCATTTCCTGGAGATGGCTACTTGTAGTTCAGTGTCGATGGGTTGATATGGCTGTGTAGACATTGGTAGAAATAGTAAAAAAAAAAAAAAAAAAATAAACTTAAAATGTTAAGAAGACATATCAATGATCTACTTAAACAATTGCCAGGCTGTGGAAGTAGGAATACATCATTACCATATTATTATCTGGTTATTTCCTGATCGGACATTGTAAGGTATGGGGTTAGCTGTCCTACCACCCTCCTCTAGGTACTCTGGTTGACTCCTATAGTAAGACACCTCTCTCGCTCTCATCAGGGCCGACAAGTTATTAACTAGTATCAGTTGAAATAATTTTAATTTTCAATTGTTTTAAATTTAAGTTTATATTTGAAAGGCCATGCCTTGTAAATCAGCCCACCCCATTGGAGGATAGATGTTCCCTGGGCGAATTTCAGGGTAAATATGTTAGTACATACTTATAACAGCTAGTACACTTTACTTACTCGCCTACTTCGAGCACCTACTATTGTGACTTTGATCTAAATATTGTAGAACCAAACTCACTTTGGTTACATTATAATGCGCATGTGTAGAGAAATAAAGGTTACGATGTGCATGACTAGTCGACTTTGCTCAACCACTTGGTCCGACAACAGAAACTAAACTGTGTTTGCGCATGTGTGACGACTTGGAGCTGCAAAGCGATTGGTCTTTGTTTATACGTATATGTAATCATGTTAGATGGAACAGCCTAAATAGTTGACGCTCAAAGGAGGCCAATATGATTGGTGGGATATGAGCGTTTAAAAGTCGGTGAGAAGTTGTAGATATAATCGAGTTCACATACAGATCATGGGAGAGTAAAATTGGTGTTCTAAGTATTTCATTCAAGGGTATCTGTGATGTTTTAAATCTTTGTCAGGTGGACAATGTATATTAAAATTAATTTCCCAGTATTTATACATGTACTAGATTTATAAACACATGATTATTTTGTCTATAATTATTAAATTTAAAACATCTCGAAATATTTACCTCCATATTTCTGTAAACTTTTAATACACTGAATAGTATTTTCACATTTAAGTATTACCAGGTCACAGTGACCTAATTTTTTTAGGGTGTACCAACTCTGGACCCATTCTTCCGTTATGTTGAATATTCTTTACCTGCTTGCTGTTAGCTGTATCAGCTAATATTCAAATAATGGTCCAGTATATCAATGTTTGAGGGGTATTAGTGATCGGATGTCAAATAATGAAAAATTACCGGTACTTCATAATCGTCTTCATATGTTGAGTTGTGTAGAGAAACAGGTATGGATTATAACTATAATAAGAACATGATGTTGATACAAGTGTAATTTAATGATAGGTAAGTTATTGTAAATAATTAAATTTGACATGGTATGAGATACTTATATACTCAGTGCTTTCATGTGTGGGAATGTCAGGGATCGAACTTAACTTTTTTCATCACTAGCAATTCATTAAAACTTACTAGAAAAATGAAATTTTCACTAGCAAACTTTATTGCAGTGTTTTCATTAATTTTAATACTAAATAAAGTAGAGAAAATACAAGAATCACACCACCTATCAGAAAAATTTCATTTGTCATAAAATCACTATTTATGCTCGGTATTTCACATCAGTATGAACATATTGTCAGGGAAAACATACAAACATTTGCTAGTTATAAAGAGTTAATTTCGAACCCCAAATGTCCGAGATGATTAAATATGGAGTATCGTAAGCAAACATTTTTGTGTGGAAATGTGGGAGTTTATATAGGTTATGTAAAATTCATCTGAGAGTGTGGGAGAGATTATAGCTAGTTATGTATGATATATATGAAGGAAATGTACATTTTTGGTGTGAAAATGGCAGGAAATTATGGAAATGTACATTTTTGTGAGAGAATGCGGGATATATTTGAAAGGTACATTATATATTATATTGTGTATGAGAATGTAGATTTTTTAAAATTACATGTACTTTTTGTGTGAGAATGTGGAAGATATGGAATATGTATCATTTGAGATTTTGGAAGATCATAGGAAATGTACATTTTTTGTGGCAGTGTATCTGCGACTACATACAGGATATGTATATTTTTGTGAGGAATGTGGAAGATCATAGGATATGTAAGGGAAACATATTTTGTGTGAGAATGTAGGAGATCATGGGACATGGAATTTTTTGTGTGGAAAGGTGTGTAATTATAGCAATTTTATAGGAATTTGTTGGGAAATGTTAGGGATGTGTAAGGGTAATGTAGGAATTTGTTGGGGAATGTATGGGATGTGTAAGGGTAATGTAGGAATTTGTTGGGGAATGTATGGAATGTGTGAGGGGAATGTAGGAATTTGTTGGGGAATGTATGGAATGTGTGAGGGGAATGTAGGAATTTGTTGGGGAATGTATGGAATGTGTGAGGGGAATGTAGGAATTTGTTGGGAATATATGAGACAATATTAATGTAAAAGTATTATTTTGTTGGTAGATGGTTAAATTAATATAAATACATTGGAATAACTTTGCAGGTCAAAAGCTAATTTAACCAATATGAATCTAGTAGTAAAAAGCATCCGCAATTGTATGTATATATCCATTTGTATGGTTGTCATTATAAAACAGGAGTTGGTACGTCATGTTGGTAGACTAACACAATGTGTTGTTTGTGAATATCAGGCTATGTTAAATTAAAGTCATCAAATTGAGATCATCAATATTAAAATGTGAAATTGTTGACCAATACAATGTTTTGTTGTTTTTATTGGGTTTTTTTATGTCTTACAGTTTTACAGTTAAAACATTTATCTTCAAATTGTCTGTGTCTCGACTCCCTAGGGGAGAGTGGTCTGAAGCTAGACCATCTATCACACCATTCTACTGTCAACCCCCACTGTCTGTGTCTCGACTCCCTAGGGGGGAGTGGTCTAGACCACCTATCACACCATTCTACTGTCAACCCCCACTGTCTGTGTCTCGACTCCCTAGGGGAGAGTGGTCTGAAGCTAGACCATCTATCACACCATTCTACTGTCAACCCCCACTGTCTGTGTCTCGACTCCCTAGGGGAGAGTGGTCTAGACCACCTATCACACCATTCTACTGTCAACCCCCACTGTCTGTGTCTCGAGTCCCTAGGGGAGAGTGGTCTAGACCACCTATCACACCATTCTAATGTCAACCCCCACTGTCTGTGTCTCGAGTCCCTAGGGGGGAGTGGTCTGTAGCTAGACCATCTATCACACCATTCTAATGTCAACCCCCACTGTCTGTGTCTCGACTCCCTAGGGGAGAGTGGTCTGAAGCTAGACCACCTATCACACCATTCTACTGTCAACCCCCACTGTCTGTGTCTCGACTCCCTAGGGGGGAGTGGTCTGAAGCTAGGCCACCTATCACACCATTCTCCTATCAACCCCCACTGTCTGTGTCTCGAGTCACTAGGGGGGAGTGGTCTAGACCACCTATCACACCATTCTACTGTCAACCCCCACTGTCTGTGCCTCAACTCCCTAGGGGGGAGTGGTCTGAAGCTAGACCACCTATCACACCATTCTACTGTCAACCCCCACTGTCTGTGTCTTGAGTCCCTAGGGGAGAGTGGTCTAGACCACCTATCACACCATTCTACTGTCAACCCCCACTGTCTGTGTCTCGAGTCCCTAGGGGAGAGTGGTCTAGACCACCTATCACACCATTCTACTGTCAACCCCCACTGTCTGTGTCTCGACTCCCCAGGAGGGAGTGGTCTGAAGCTAGACCACCTATCACACCATTCTATCAACTCGTAGGAATCAGAGACACTCTCTCCTGTATGGAACATTGTTTTAACTCTCTCTAGCAGCTTTGGGTTCTGCCTCAGAAGGGCTATCATGCTTTGGTTTTGTGTTCCGCACCCAAGTCACAGGGAGAAAATTGACTACTTCTGAATAAGAGGTCGAAAGTTTGAGATATTTTGCCAAAGCATGCTCAGTGATGGAGGATTATTAGGCATGTTTAAGTGAATTAATCATGGTCAAAAGGGTGCAATTGTGCTAAAATTCTAAAAGTTATTTGTCCTAATACTTATATAGAAAAACAAGGGAATTAATTAGGGGTTGTAGTCTTCAATTTACAAGACAGTCGAGTGTGACAGACTCATTGGGCTTCTTGTCATGAACTTTGGTACACATGATTGGTACCTTGTGCTCAAGGTCAAGATATATAGACAGTCCCATGCTTGGATAATCAAAGTTAAAATGAATGACCTTTCAAGGTCACTGAGGTAAAATGTTTTAATGGTTTCTTTTCATTATCCAAAAGACTTTGGGCCATGATGATGGGCCGATAGCGTGCCGAGAGGAAAGTCTACCTTTTTTAATGACTTTATACCTTCTTTAAGGGTCAAATCTGTTAAATCTTTAAATGACTCGGGTGATGATATTTGACAAGTACATATACAAATTGTCATAAGCTGGGACGAAGGGCTTCTGTAATATTCAACTGAAAGAACTTTGACCTACTTTCAAGGTCATTGTAAAGGTAGGGCATTGATATGGGTTGTACATCTGTAACTTAAATCATCCTTGAAACTCACATAAACTAAATCTTCCAACAGTCTTCACTTCTTGATGCTGTATAACAGGTGAGCGATACAGGTCCTTTTGACCTCGGGTTACATGCTTGTCAAACTTGTCACACATTTGAATGGTATGGTATTGTTTTTCTAGTTTTCAAACAACTTTTATCCAAATTATAGGCTGATGATTGTTTCCTCAAGTTACATCATGATTTTACAATTTTTTAAACAGTAATTTCAGTATGTATTTTGTCCCGAGATTACCTCTCCCAGTTTCTGGTCAATCCCTTTGAAACCTCTCAGAATTTAAAACAATTATATGTAGTTGTGCTTTCATGAACTGCATTTCAATTAAGCATTTTTGAAAGCAGCTGTGTTATCTTGTCCAGGAATCTCCTCACTTGGTTTTTCAACTGATCTACTTTAAACTTGGATTTGTTTCCATATTGGAGTTCAGTTTTAGTATGTAGAATATTGGATTTAACTACTCTTTAACACAAGACTACCGGTATGTGCCCTTGGCATCAGATAAGCATATGTTGTTTCTCCCTGAGGAACTCTTGTTCATTTTAATACAATTTTCCAGGGAGTTTATGTTTTATCATGTAAATCATAGAAAGATTTTCCAGAGAAACTCTATCAAAGATGTTCTTTTATAAAACTTACATGGTTAGTATCTGAAATTGTGTGTTTGTGATTGAATTTTAATTCTAATTTTCAATGGTGTTCTGCATCTTTTAAATGACTTCCTTACACATTTTTTTTGTGTACCAATTTATTGGGTGAATTGATCATTTATAGTGCAAATATTTATTATTTACACTTAACATTACTTTCAAAGAAATCAAAATTTTGCTAAATCTCTCATCATTCTCTTAGTAAATATTCTGTTCAAAAAGCAAAACAACCAGATTTTGGAAAACAGAATCTTTAATACAATGTAACTTAAATAACAAGCAACATTTCATTCATAAGCATCAGAACACAGGACCCCCATCAGTATACAGGACCCCCATCAGTACACAGGACCCCCATCAGTATACAGGACCCCCATCAGTACACAGGACCCCCGTCAGTTTACAGGACCCCCATCACTATACTGGACCCCAATCAGTATACAGGACCCCAATCAGTATACAGGACCCCATCGGTTTCATTGTTCCTCTCTGTTGACAGTCCATATTCACATTTTACACTGGTCATCAGTACACAGGACCCTCATCAGTACACAGGACCCCCATCAGTACACATGACCCCCATCAGTACACAGGACCCCCATCAGTACACAGGACCCCCATCAGTACACAGGACCCCCATCAGTATACAGGACCCCATCAGTACACAGGACCCCCATCAGTACACAGGACCCCCATCAGTACACATGACCCCCATCAGTACACATGACCCCCATCAGAACACAGGACCCCATCAGTACACATGACCCCCATCAGTATACAGGACCCCCATCAGTACACATGACCCCCATCAGTATACAGGACCCCCATCAGTACACAGGACCCCCATCAGAACACAGGACCCCCATCAGTACACATGACCCCCATCAGTATACATGACCCCCATCAGTACACAGGGCCTCATCAGTACACATGACCTTCATCAGTACACATGACCTTCATCAGTACACATGACCTTCATCAGTACACATGACCTTCATCAGTACACAGGACCTTCATCAGCATCATCATCTCCATCATTGTAATCCTCACCATTGTCAAAGTAGGACAGGAGATAGTCGGTTTCCTGGAGAAAGGAAGAGAACATTATCAAATTTCACACATTAATGTCTTTTGCCTCAAGATGTCCATTTCTACTTTAACAGAATTTTATTGAACAGTCCAGTGTCAATACTTTCCTATAAATAACACAGAATTTAAACTATATAAGAGAGAGTAGCTCGATACCATGGACACATATATTGATAGTGAGGTGACATCAATACTGCAATGTAGCAATGGTTTAAGTGAAAATGTGTCAGTCCCAGGCCAGTTTACAGTACCCGGACTATGAACTTTATTTTCATTTCAACAGGACTATGAACTTTATTTTCATTTCAACAATGGGTTTATCAAAGATCAAATGTTTAAGTGTTTTACATGTGTAATTTTCTTTCATTAAGCCGTAATCGCCATAAAAAGAAGAGGACCATGGGCCTTAACGGTCACCTGAGATTTGATATATTTTAGTACATTTGGCAGCTGTGACCTTGAATGAAGGTCAAGGTCATCCATTTATACAAACTTGATAGTCTGTCATCCCAGCATGCTAAATACCTAATATTTGGTCACTGGGCCATTCGGTTATCAAGAAGAAGTCATTTAAACATTTTAGTATATTTGACCCCTGTGACCTTGAATGAAGGTCAAAGTCATCCATTTGAACAAAATTGGTAGCCCTTCATCCCAGCATGCTACAGACCTAATATTGGGTCTCTGGGCCTTTTGGTTATCAAGAAGAAGTTGTTTAAAGATTTTAGCATGTTTGACCCCTGTAACCTTGAATGAAGGTCAAGGTCATCCATTTGAACAAACTTGGTAGCCCTTCATCCCAGCATGCCACACACCCAATGTCAGGTCTCTGGGCCTGTTGGTAATTGAGAAGAAGTTGAAAATGTAAATTGTATACGACGCATGATGCCGGACAAAAGGCGATCGCAATAGGTCAACTGAGACTTCGTCTGAGGTGAACTAAAAACAGACAATTTTAGATTTTATCAACAGCATATTCAGAAATGCTGTTTTAGCATACAAATGAAAAGCTATGATAATGGGAGGTCTTGTGTGATCATTTTGACACAAATGATTCCATATTATTCAGATTTACGCTAAAGTAAGATTATTGCCAAGAATTTTAAGGTTTTAAAGTGTGTTTTGGACTACCCCCTGAATAGAATTGAATTAATTTTTCTCTATCTCCTGAAATGTCATGGGAATGTCACAAGTCCCAGGTTTGTATGCCTGTAGTTTTCACTTGCCCAAGCTGAAAATTTGGTAGCCCTGAATGTTAGGCTAGTGGATTATTACAGCCCTGGGTACAGGAAACTAGTCAGTTCAGGGTACAGTAGACTTTCACCCACCTCACCAAGTATATACAGTATCAAGTGGGATGAGGGCTTCTTTGGTGACATTCCAATCATCTATTTTACTCCCAATCATATTGTGGGATCCTGCCTGTGTCATTACCGAATGATTTCCATCTATAGTTTTCTAATTATACATTTTTCAGAACCCAGCGTTATGTGAAATTCAACCAGTAATATAGACAATCTTAATTTGCATTTGTTCAATTTCATCAGAAAACTCATTTCCTTCAGCAATGGCCACCTTTAAGTGACAACGTGAATCAAAACAAACATTTTATATTTTCCTGAACACATTTTGTATGTCAGATATTAAATGACCTACAACCTGCCATGGAAGGAAAATACATCTGTGCTACCTACCTCCTCTAACTCATCTTCTTCATAAAGCTCCTCTTCTGCATCATCATCCCCTTCATTTTTATTTTCATCTTCATTTTCATCTTCACTTTCATCACCCTTCTCCTCTATTTTCTCTAATTCCTGAATTAGGATGTATATTGAAAAGAATTATATTATTTTAGCATGAAAGTCAGTGCACATATTAACTTGTATTTATTAACTTTATCTTCTAATTATGCCAATTAAACTGGCCAATGGATAATTCAAGAAAACCTGTGATATTTATCTGTTTTCATAAATCCTCAACACAATGTTTATTTAATATCAATAAGTTCAAATGAATGTCACATTGCAATAGTTTCAGTTTGACGTAATTTCTTTAACAATTAAACGCTTGGTAGATTGTATTTATTGGCAAGATCAATGCAATCTGGGTGACGGATAAATAGAATGACGCCTATTTCTATCAAGCGTTTAATTGTTATATTTACATTAAGATACGTTAAACTTCACTTTCTCTTTGCTAAATCTGGAGTTTAAGTTCAATTGAAAGAACGGCACATGTGAAATCGATTTCATTGTAGTGCTTGGTTTGCATTCAAATTGATGTGTAATACAAAGCCTCGGCATAACTCTGATCAACAAAGCATCAAAATGACTTCATAACTATGCGATTGTTTTAAGTTGAAATCCTAGCTGGGTTTGATTCACCCGCAACCTGCCAAACATTTTTTGACGCTGACGGAAGTGACGTCATGTGATCAAGATCTGGGCTGCATTTATACGGTGATCAATACCATCTGGTTTAACACAGGAGTAATGGGAGACTGTCACACAGAATGTAAATATTAAGAGATTAAAGTGAAAGTAGAAGTTAACCATGACTCATTGTAATTATTGGCTAAATTGCTTGAAGCATCCGTGCCATGAAGACTTCCCAGGAACAATTGTTTGTTCATACAAGACTACACACTCACAGAGAATCAGTAATTATCTTTTACTTGGACTCGTCGTTGATAATTTCACACCAAGGCTGGATTTGGATTGGACGTCAAAACTGGTGAATTTCAGACACAAAATTCTTGAGATTTTCCTCATATCATTGTGCGATAATATCACTGGTATACAGACCTTCTTCAGCCGTTTTAAGGTGAATTTTAGGGTGTGTAAATTAGTAACATGTTCAGTTTGTCAGCATGTGTCCGCTATTTTACACTTCATCCTACAAGATTCTTTAATATTAATACAACAATATACTCTATCACAGGAAGGAATCCAAATGAGTCCCTACCTCCAGTGTCTTACTAACATCACCCCCATCTACTTTCCGCTTTTTCTTGGGAATATTTGGCTGAATGGTTGACTTGGCTTTTCTGGGTTTCTTGCTGGTTACTTTCAACTCTGCTGGGAGCCTCCTCCAATCTGAGCAATAATAGCTTTGAATTAGCAAATTAGTTCCCAATAACACTAACATTGTATTACATTAGTTCCCAATAACACTAACATTGTATTACATTAGTTCCCAATAACACTAACATTGTATTACATTAGTTCCCAATAACACTAACATTGTATTACATTAGTTCCCAATAACACTAACATTGTATTACATTAGTTCCCAATAACACTAACATTGTATTACATTAGTTCCCAATAACACTAACATTGTATTAAATTAGTCCCCAATAACACTAACATTGTATTAAATTAGTCCCCAATAACACTAACATTGTATTAAATTAGTTCCCAATAACACTAACATTGTATCACATTAGTTCCCAATAACACTAACATTGTATTACATTAGTTCCCAATAACACTAACATTGTATTAAATTAGTTCCCAATAACACTAACATTGTATTACATTAGTTCCCAATAACACTAACATTGTATTACATTAGTTCCCAATAACACTATCATTGTATTACATTAGTTCCCAATAACACTAACATTGTATTAAATTAGTTCCCAATAACACTAACATTGTATTACATTAGTTCCCAATAACACTAACATTGTATTACATTAGTTCCCAATAACACTAACATTGTATTACATTAGTTCCCAATAACACTAACATTGTATTACATTAGTTCCCAATAACACTAACATTGTATTACATTAGTTCCCAATAACACTAACATTGTATTACATTAGTTCCCAATAACACTAACATTGTATTACATTAGTTCCCAATAACACTAACATTGTATTACATTAGTTCCCAATAACACTAACATTGTATTACATTAGTTCCCAATAACACTAACATTGTATTACATTAGTTCCCAATAACACTAACATTGTATTACATTAGTTCCCAATAACACTAACATTGTATTACATTAGTTCCCAATAACACTAACATTGTATTACATTAGTTCCCAATAACACTAACATTGTATTAAATTAGTTCCCAATAACACTAACATTGTATTACATTAGTTCCCAATAACACTAACATTTTATCAATGTAAATTGTTCACTATTACTAAGTGTTAGTCAACATGGTTTATTTGAAAGTGAACGTTTTATGCATACAATGTCATACAGATTACAAATCAGGATTAACAACTACAGTAGAGCCAACGTCAGTTCCAAGTGTGTGAATCGATTACAGGGGTGCTGCGATTGGGTATGAATATGAAAATGCTTGTAAAATGATCCGATCGAAAAATATTAAAATGAATAAAGTAAATTTTAATCAAAACATACCACAACATTAACAGTGAATCACAATATGTCTAAACGTCAACAGTCAATCACGACATATCTAAATGTCACCAGTCAATCACGACATGTCTAAACGTCGCCAGTCAATCACGACACGTCTAAACGTCACCAGTCAATCACAACATGTCTAAACCTCATCAGTCAATCATGACATGTCTTAACGTCACCAGTCAATCATAACATTATATATGTCTAAATGTCACCAGTCAATCACAACATGTCTAAACGTCACCAGTCAATCACGAGATGTCTAAACGTCACCAGTCAATCATGACATGTCTAAACGTCACCAGTCAATCATGACACGTCTAAACGTCATCAGTCAATCATAACATGTCTAAACAACATGACTCAATCACGACATGTCTAAACGTCATCAGTCAATCACAACATGTCTAAATGTCACCAGTCAATCATGACATGTTTAAACGTCACCAGTAAATAAGACATGGCTAAACGTCACCAGTCAATAAGACATGTCTAAACATCACCAGTCAATAAGACATGTCTAAACATCACCAGTCAATAAGACATGTCTAAACGTCACCAGTTAATCACAACACATCCAAACGTCATAAGTCAAACTAATTCTCAATTTTCTAACAATACTTTGATGAATAATAAAAAGATTCTGAGCAAATAACATTGAACTTTACAATAAATAGGTTGGATTCAAAACGACTCCAGCAGAGACAAATTCACTCAGAAACAGTTCCTATTAACAATTCAAATGTCACATTATACCGGGTTCCCATTTGTTCTCCGTGTCATTATTCAGTTGGTATTTATCCGAGTATCTGTCTATGTCCTTTCGGTTTGTGGAGGTCTGGAGATAAAATGGCGACCTCTTCATTACCCCGCGGAATTCTTGTTTCAAGGCCAACATGTAATCAAACTCCTCTCCTTGCAGCAGAGGTACAGGCTTAAAATCAGTTGGCTGAAACATCGAAAATGTGATAGTGCCAAACACAGATTCAGGTTTACTAAATAATATATACAGATGAAATTTTCACAAACGACAGAGTGGCTCTCTATCTTTCAATTACACCATTATAAGATTCTACTATATCGTTTTTTTATTTTTCTAATATTGCGTGTCAATTTCCTTTTCAGTACAACTTTTGGCTTTTTAACCTGTGGCCTGGGTCTGCA
The DNA here is from genome assembly GCF_902652985.1 of Pecten maximus. Taxonomy (NCBI): domain Eukaryota; kingdom Metazoa; phylum Mollusca; class Bivalvia; order Pectinida; family Pectinidae; genus Pecten; species Pecten maximus. The sequence continues at coordinate 899,422 of NC_047023.1, read as the reverse complement.
TAGTTAGCAGGTCGCTAGAGAAGAACACTCGAGTAAGTATATATAAGCCTGAGTTTCCTCTGTTCCTGACACCATGCATATGTCTGGTGTAGAGCCAGAGCGCACTACTATATGAAAACGTGGAATTCTTCGACACCGTTTGGTCGCTAAGAATTAGGTGCAGATAAAATGAAATCGGATGTGACATAACACCTACCTCATATATATGGATAAATGAGATATTTATTTACCCTAGAACACATATTTAGTCCCATCTAGGTGTTTTATTCCATCTGTATAGACCTTTTGGTTTGTTTTTGGTTAACGTCCTATTAACAGCCAGGGTCATTTAAGGACGTGTCAGGTTTAGGAGGTGGAGGAAAGCCGGAGAACCCGGAGAAAAACCACAGGCCTACAGACAGTACGGTACCTGGCAACTGTCCCACATAGGTTTCGAACTCGCAACCCAGAGGTGGAGGGCTAGTGATAAAGTGTCGAGACACCTTAACCACTCGGCCACCGCGGCCCCATCCATTACGCTTGTCAAAATTTCATACTGTTGACCTGCTATTTTGTAAGTGACAGTTCAACTAACCACCCGAATAGGAACGCAATTGGACCGAAAAGACCACATATCATTTATTGTGTTTTTCTTCTTACATAATTTAAATCAAGAAAACTAAGCTTATTACTTCCCATAACCTGCATGCTATATTTACTTCAAAAATTCATCATTTATAAATTATAAGCGATAAAATGTATAGAATTAAATGTTGTATTTCATTTCTTTATGCTCCATCGCAAACTGATTAGGGTAATTTGGCCGCCCGCGACCTACATAGTTGAGTCAAGTATGAAATTTTGACTAGTGTAAAGCGAGGGTCTATACGGACCAGAGACATATATACAGAGAGATTGGTAACTCTCTATATGCCCTTGTGTTAACATAGTGGCCCCTGACCTTCCCACAATCCTTTGCGGTCGCTCGGTACAGTCTTCACTTGACGCCATATTAGAGAAATCGTGAAAACCACACACATAATTATCGATAATTTCTATTTGAAATCATCACCAAGATCCAATTATGTGCTTTAATTTTATTAATATCAAAGTGCAGAAGTGTCATCAATATGAAATATATCACAATTTGCTGTGCAAGTGTTTGTATTTTGAGTATGAATGTCAAGCACACCGCAGGAAAGATCGGCGGGAATCTCCAATTTTCGAAAAGTCCCTATGGGGTTTTCGAGAATACGGATAAATGACAACAATGTGCATGATAAACAAGACCATATCCCATAAGTAAGATAGTTTTTGGTTAATGTGGTAACTTTTGTAGTGGCTTAAATAAAACGATGTGCTTGTTGTGTGCGTTTAGAAATTGACAATGTTTTGGTCTGACGTAATGGCGGCTTAATTTCAAACTTGGACATGTCGAATAGGACCCAATGGATTTTCGAAAATACGGATAAATGACAACAATGTGCATGATCAATAAGACTATATCCCATAAGTTTGATAGTCTTTGGTTAATGTGGTAACTTTTGTAGTGGCCAAAAGAAAACGATGTGCTTTTTGTGTGTATTTAAAATGACGATGTTTTGGTCTAACGTAATGGCGGATCAACCAGAACATGTCGAATAAGTTCCAGTACATCGATACACACATGCGCAAAGCCCGATTTACCTGTGCTCGCGTGTGTTTGATAGGGGACAGGGCTCTCTCGATAATGGGTATGCTTGAGTGGTCACGAATAAAGGGAGCCACCACTTGTACGGGGAAATAGCGATGTTACTTATCACTCTATATATGTCTCTGTACGGACGGAATAAAACACCTAGATGGGACTAAATGGGTGTTATGGGGTAAATAAATAACTCATTTATCCATATATATAAAGTAGGGGTAATGTCACACCCGATTTTATTGTATTTGCACCTAATTCTACCAAACGGTGTCGGAGAATTTCACGTTTTCATATAGTAGTGCGCTCTGGCCCTACGTACACACCACACATTTACTCTAACAATGTAAGAGGTTTTACACGCCGAGATACTTTTGACAGGCGCCGTGTAACGCAGTCGCAGTCGGCAAAATCATATCCGACAGAAAAAGAGCCGACCAGCGGCCTCTTGTGTTATAGGAGTAACCAGACATTGTGTTAGGGCCAGAGGAAACTCGGGCTATCCAGTAAGAGTCGGCTGCTATATATAAGAAGAGGAACAGATTCAGAATCTTGACTAGAGTTTCCTCTGGACCTGACTCCAGTCCCTTCACCAGACATGGTGTCAGGGCCAGGGGAAACTCGAGCTAAATCTTGACTTACAGGATATAAGGGTGGAGGCTGCAATATTGGACCGGGTAACGCCTCTCCTCGACCAAAACCAAGCGCTTCCACATTAAACGAAACATTTCTTCCACGTCCTCTGCCTCTTCCAGCCATTGTTTCACATACAGTATAACAGATGGGGTGATAAATAGTCTTACAGACTATCACACATAACAGTATTGCGCACACTAATGTCTATCCATGGGCGCCGCCATGTTTGGTTGGGGAGAAATCGTTAATTATTTCATGACATTTTCATTGAAATATTTCTGATCAATTCCATTGATGTGAAAGTATTATGTTTGTTTAGAAAAAAATCGAAATTATTGAGCAAACATATTTATAAGAGATTTAGGATTAATTATAGATCAATGTGTACTTAATGTTTTATACATTATATTACACGTATACCTCCCTGATGACCTTCACCTTTGAACACAATCGTTGCTATCGGAACACCTCGATATTAGTGTTCCGATGGAGAATTAAGTTATTTGTGGAAGAAGTTTTGAATGAGTTCCAGAAATCAGGCATGTATGTATAAATAGTTAGCCTACTACAACAATTACTCATGTTTAGATAAATATGTCAAATATATACCTAACATATACATATACATTCAAAATAAATATTGCATAGACGTGACATGAACCCTCTCCATTTTTATTGCTTTGCCTGTGCGTTGGAAAATATGAAATATTGTATAAGCTTAAAGTTTTTTGAAGACTGACTTCAGCTATTGCTGTTAGTATTACTATTGTAAAACTCATAGTTACCCACCTTAACCACATGACTACCAAGGTAGTAAGACTATGTTACACAATACAATACTAGATACATATATATATGGTGATATAATTAACAAATAGAAATTTTGTGAAAAAATGTGACTGGATAGAATAATATTAATGCATACTTTAGTTCAAAGTAAATATAGCTATTTGCTACACAGACAACTAACTCAGCAAAAACAGCTTTATTCAGGATAATTTGTCTTCAATAGTTAAGTGAGAATACAATTCAATGTACCTTGTTTTTATGACTTTTTTCCCAAAAAAATCTTAAATCAAATCCTAGTTTGATAGGCCTAGTCAGAGGTTCAGAGCCCTTTTTGTGAAAAGTATAAATAGATCTCAACCGACATGCTTTTTATCTTTAAGGGTCCTGAATCCTGATTATCCATGATAGCCTTCCAACTTTCACCATTTTAAATATTTAAATTTATTTTATTTTATTTGTTATTATTAAGCATTGCTACTGTTGCGTACAATATGTCTTGAACCACAAGAACTTGCCTAAGTATAAAATTGATGAATGAAATATGTCAACAATTTTTGAACTGTAATAAAAACACCCACACAGCTGTAAATGTGGATATTAAAGATGTCATTTATTTGTGACCTCTACCCCATACTGTTTGAGAATATCATATTAATTACTTATCAAAGTTGTTTGAAAAATAAGGACTGTATATATATTCTTATTTTTTAAAATTATTTTAGAATGGATCGATAAAGAACAGAGCTAGAGTACAAGTGGAGCCGAAGCCAAGAGGCTTCAGAATTTGTTAAAAAGGATGGCGTCTGCTGTCAGGGGGAGATTTGGTGCTCATTCCAACTTAAACATCTTTTCTGGAACATGGTCAGAAAGACAATATCTTTATGTTTTGTCAAGAAGCTTTGGATTAAAGAGCAATTTATTTCACCCCAAAAAACATTCAAAAGGAAAATCCAAACTGTTTGTATCCTCTACAGATCGAAACTTTGAGCGTATGGAACATGAAGCTCTTATGTATCAAGGTAACTATTATCAAGAAAGGTTTCGTAAAAATATTGCTGCACCGTTTGAATAAAAAAAATTTCATAACTCTCAAGTTTAAAAAGAAATTCCTTCAATAAATTTATGACCTCACCATGAATAAGGAGACAGGCATAGATATAGAAGATGATCACTTTTAACTCTAAATAATACTTTCATGAAATCATAATTAGTAAAAGTTTGCATTTCAGTTCATTACTAGAAACTAAAGAAACCAAAGGTGCAGATGCATTTCTTGTTAACTTTTAGAATTAAACTTTCATGAATTTTCAATTTCCTTTGAATATTTAAGCTTTTTGTAAAAAAAAAATTGGATGTAAGTAAATCATATCAGATGATTCTTGATTCTGTTGACAGGTGGAAGAGATAAAATAACAAAGAACCGTGAGGTACCAAGTCCTAAACAGGTATGTACTTAGTCCTAAATAGCTATGTACCCAGTCCTAAACAGGTATGTATCCAGTCCTAAACAGGTATGTACCCAGTCCTAAACCGGTATGTACCCACTCCTAAACAGATATGTACCCAGTCCTAAACAGGTATGTACCCAGTCCTAACAGGTATGTACCCAGTCCTAAACAGGTATGTACCCAGTCCTAAACAGGTATGTACCCACCTCCTAAACAGGTATGTACCAAGTCCTAAACAGGTACGTACCCAGTCCTAAACAGGTATGTACCCACTCCTAAACAGGTACGTACCCACTCCTAAACAGGTACGTACCCACTCCTAAACAGGTATGTACCCACTCCTAAACAGGTATGTACCCAGTCATAAATAGTTATGTACCCACTCCTAAACAGTTATGTACCCACTCCTAAACAGGTATGTACCACCTCCTAAACAGGTATGTACCCAGTCCTAAACAGGTATGTACCCAGTCCTAAACAGGTATGTACCTAGTCCTAAACAGTTATGTACCCAGTCATAAACAGGTACGTACCCACTCCTAAACAGGTATGTACCCACTCCTAAACAGGTATGTACCCAGTCATAAACAGGTATGTACCCAGTCATAAACAGGTACGTACCCACTCCTAAACAGGTATGTACCCACTCCTAAACAGGTATGTACCCACTCCTAAACAGGTATGTACCCGCTCCTAAACAGGTATGTACCCAGTCCTAAACAGGTATGTACCAAGTCCTAAACAGGTATGTACCCAGTCCTAGACAGGTTTGTACCCAGTCCTAAACAGGTATGTACCCAGTCCTAAACAGGTATGTACCCAGTCCTAAACAGGTATGTACCACCTCCTAAACAGGTATGTACCCAGTCCTAAACAGGTATGTACCCAGTCCTAAACAGGTATGTACCCAGTCCTAGACAGGTATGTACCCAGTCCTAAACAGGTATGTACCCAGTCCTAGACAGGTTTGTACCCAGTCCTAAACAGGTATGTACCACCTCCTAAACAGGTATGTACCCAGTCCTAAACAGGTATGTACCCAGTCCTAAACAGGTATGTACCCAGTCCTAGACAGGTATGTACCCAGTCCTAAACAGGTATGTACCCAGTCCTAAACAGGTATGTACCCAGTCCTAGACAGGTATGTACCACCTCCTAAACAGGTATGTACCCAGTCCTAAACAGGTATGTACCCAGTCCTAAACAGGTACGTACCCAGTCCTAAACAGTTATGTACCCAGTCCTAAACAGGTACGTACCCAGTCCTAAACAGGTATGTACCACCTCCTAAACAGGTATGTACCCAGTCCTAAACAGGTATGTACCCAGTCCTAAACAGGTATGTACCTAGTCCTAAACAGTTATGTACCCAGTCATAAACAGGTACGTACCCACTCCTAAACAGGTATGTACCCACTCCTAAACAGGTATGTACCCAGTCATAAACAGGTATGTACCCAGTCCTAAACAGGTATGTACCCAGTCCTAAACAGGTATGTACCCAGTCCTAGACAGGTTTGTACCCAGTCCTAAACAGGTATGTACCCAGTCCTAAACAGGTATGTACCACCTCCTAAACAGGTATGTACCCAGTCCTAAACAGGTATGTACCCAGTCCTAAACAGGTATGTACCCAGTCCTAGACAGGTATGTACCCAGTCCTAAACAGGTATGTACCCAGTCCTAGACAGGTTTGTACCCAGTCCTAAACAGGTATGTACCACCTCCTAAACAGGTATGTACCCAGTCCTAAACAGGTATGTACCCAGTCCTAAACAGGTATGTACCCAGTCCTAAACAGGTATGTACCCAGTCCTAGACAGGTATGTACCACCTCCTAGACAGGTATGTACCCAGTCCTAAACAGGTATGTACCCAGTCCTAAACAGGTACGTACCCAGTCCTAAACAGTTATGTACCCAGTCCTAAACAGGTACGTACCCAGTCCTAAACAGGTATGTACCCAGTCCTAAACAGGTACATACCCACTCCTAAACAGGTATGTACCCAGTCCTAAACAGGTTTGTACCCAGTCCTAAACAGGTATGTACCCAGTCCTAAACAGGTACGTACCCACTCCTAAACAGGTATGTACCCAGTCCTTAACAGGTATGTACCACCTCCTAAACAGGTATGTACCCAGTCCTAAACAGGTATGTACCCAGTCCTAAACAGGTATGTACCCGCTCCTAAACAGGTATGTACCACCTCCTAAACAGGTATGTACCCAGTCCTAAACAGGTATGTACCCAGTCCTAAACAAGTATGTACCCAGTCCTAAACAGGTATGTACCCAGTCCTAAACAGGTATGTACCCAGTCCTAAACAGGTATGTACCACCTCCTAAACAGGTAGTTACCCAGTCCTTAACAGGTATTGATAGTGGAATGTTGCTTACTCTTTGATTTGTTCTGGTGAATTTGATTCCCCAATGATTAGTATTTAAAGTGTGCCTTTAAGATTTATTTGCTACATTGTATTTTGAAGTTTTTATCGGGTGATATGATGTAAATTAAAGTTTCACCAAGATCGATACCACTTATAATCTCTATCATTAACACAAGTTTGTGTATATGATGATATAGGTGAAGTAACAACATTTTATTTGGTATTTTGTCATTATTTTTTTATTATTTTCCTGTGAGTTATGTCCTTTTTGATGATATCATGCCTTTGGAGGTATTTGTTTTTGTACAATGCAACATGAAAACATCTTTAGAATATCAACTGATTGATATATCTTGGTGATCATGTGATGTATTACTGATAGTGGAGTGTTTGTGATTGTTTTATTATAAATTTCTGAAGATTTTAGCAATATAATTATGATTTTATTCGTGATTTTCCCAAATACATACAAATAAGACATTCAATGTAATAAAAATTTGATTTTATATTTGATGATATCTGTAGTGAAAGTGATATATCTTTCACATACTGTATGTAACCTAATAGCACACCTGCCATTATAAATGCACCCCACTTATTTTTTCAGGAAAGGGGATTGGTGCGCTATTAATTGATACATATAAAAAGGTCCTTCCCTCACTGATCAGCCAATATAATTGTCAGTCCTTTAGCCAAGTACTCTGGATTATTTTTACAACATAAAAATATGTCAATAATTGGTTTGGTTTGGTTTGTTTAACGTCCTATTAACAGCCAAGGTCATTTAAGGATGTGCCTGGTTTTGGAGGGGGCGGAAAGCCGGAGTACCCAGAGAAAAACCACCGGCCTACGTCAGTACCTGGCAACTGTCACACGTAGGTTTCGAACTCGAAACCCAGAGGTGGAGGGCTAGTGATTAAGTGTCGGGACACCTTAACCACTCGGCCACCGCGGCCCCTAATATGAAATATGTCAATGAAGTTCTAGCAAGTTATCTTTCCCCACACAGATTATACCTGGAAACTTTTCCCTGTACATTGTTTATTAAGCACGCCCCTTTGGTATAAGTACGTATTTATTAGGTTAAATACGATATATTTCTGTAGGTTGGGATGTATTTATCTTAGAGAATTAATTAGTTTTTATATCCTCTGTTTCAGATTTTCAGTTTTCTAGAAGAACGTGTGGTTGGACAAGAAAGAGCTAAAAAGGTCCTTTCTACTGCTGTCTACTACCATTATAGAAGAATTCAACACAACCAGCAGCTCATTTCAAGTGGGAGACAACATTCTGCTGAGCAGTTTGTTCATCAAAATCTGCATGCTAAATCCTTAGCACATCACGCAATGAAATGTGTGTTAAACAATTAACATTATATACTACGATACTGGGCTCTTGGCTTGAATTTCTATCTGTAGAGTTAAAGAATTATTTATTGGGAATTAAAGTAAAATATTGATAAATATCATGATACAAAATGTATTTTGCAATTTTTAAGGTTTTTTGATGTGGTAACCATGGTATTCAAAGGTCCAAAAAACATGGGAAAAATAAGTTCACTTATCCTTCAGAGCTGTATCAAAATTGCAAATGTTTTTCAGAATACAAATATATACTTTATTAGAGGTAATATGTAGGGTTAACTGGCCATGTTTACATATACTTAAACATGTGCCTTATTTTTCAGAAATGGGCATTTTTACTGTACTCTGCTACCTTAGGAGGATTTCATCAGTTTATAGATGTTTATATGATGGGGATGGTCGTGTCTACATGTATCTGTGCTATGTACATTTCCACTGTGATATTCAAACTTACCAGAGTAGAATGTATAAATTATCAGAAGTTTAGTGTGTTTAGTGTCCTATATACTTTCTAAGAGATGTAGACGGTGTATGTAGACGTTGTATTTATGTTTTTCAGACCATCCACACCTGGAACTACTGGGACAGACAGACTACTTTAGCACCACTGTCCCAAACCACTTACAGCAGCTTTTGGATGCTGGCATTCCAAATTCTGTTCAAAAGAATACAGTTTTGGAAAAGAGCAACATCTTGCTCTTCGGCCCGACGGGATCTGGTACCTATAAATTGATGATGAAGTTTGATATCAATCATGAATCCTAGAGCAGATTTTATTAATGTATATCGTAAACTGTTAGATAAAGTTGTAGATATTTATTGACACAGTTGAATTCTGTGATGCGGTAACATCCCAGTTTGAGCTGAGTGTCGGTTATTGACAGTGGTAGTATTACACTGGGGAACTTTTTTTTTTTTTTTTTTAGCATAATTTGTTTCATTTTCATTGGAAATTTTTTTTTTTTTACATTTCAAATTTTTTATTGATTTTCTTATACATACATACAAATACACAATACATACATTACAATATCTATATTATTCAGACTTTTTAAGATTATGATGCTATTATATAGATATTGTATACAAATAACAAGTAGACAAACATGTAATCTACAAGACCAATTTCAACCATACAGGTCTGAAAAATTGTAAGGAATAGTATAAGGAGTCTAGAATTTATTTAAATTACATTCTATTTTTCCTTTTCAAATAAAGCATGCCATCCTCCCCATCTTGTAAGGAATTTAACATATTCATTTCTTGATTTATACATAATCTTTTCAATCTCATAGTACTGACATACATGAGATTTAAACACTTCAAAGCACACATAAATTTTCTTAATTCTACAATGATACACATATTGCTTGAACAGTAATGACATCAAATTACTTATATTGTTGTGGTGACCATTCAGACCAAGCAGTATTGATACTGGTGATAAACTAAAGCTGAAAAAGGTTTTCTCCAGAATCCATTTCTCAAACTCCTTACGAAGTTTGACTATCCTTGAACATTCATAAAACAAATGTACATATGTTTCATTTTCTTCCCTGCAAAATGTACAAAGGGGAGAATCCAATACTTTAATTCTAAATAGAAAAATATTCGTTGGCAAAATTCGATGGATCAGACGATATTGTAGCCACCTTAATTTTGTATCATATGTTTGTTTAAAGATATTTCTGTGAGTTTTTTCCCACCAGTACTCATCGTCCTCTTCAAGTCCCAAATCCTGGGCCCACTTTACCTTGTAAGAGTTATTAATTGATGAATCATATCTTTGAATTAATGTTTTGTATATTATTCTTTTTCCAGGTACGTCTGAGACGATGCTTTCTAAGAAAAATGGAAATGTGGGGTTATTGTTCATATTGATTTTTTCTTTTAACCTTGGAAAAGATTTAATTAATGCCTTTTTTAGACCTTCAAATGATGTGAAAGGGGGCTGAAATTGATAAAATTGACAAAATTTGGGATATGAATATATTTCTCCATCTTTGTCCATCATATCTTGAACTGTTATTATTCCTTTCTCATACCATTCTTTCCAGTAAACAGTTCTTTTATCAATGGTAAACAGAGAGTTGAACCATAGCGGTTCGGTTAATATATATTTGTCTTGAGGTGGAAATTTTTTTTTTATCTCCGAAAGCACAAGGAAAATTTCCTTCCAAAATAAATTACTTGTTCTTTTTGACATCAGCTTATAAAACTCATCACCTGCATTAGAAAAATGGAGTTCGACTTCATGATCATGATCCTCCAAAAGGACATGTGCCCATGTACTTGCCGGGCTTTTGATAAATCTTCTTATCCAACCGAGTTTTAAAGATTTAAGAAATGACTCTAAATGGAGCATTTCCAATCCCCCCTTCTCTTTACTCTGTATAACTTGTTTTCTTGAAATTCTATCGGTGGAATTACCCCAAAGGTATGAAAAAATTATTTTGTTAAGTCTCGACAGATATTGATTACTTGGAGAAGGTAAGCTCATGAATAAATGGACAAGCTTGGAAATAGCCAATGACTTAATAACTGTTATTCTACCCAATACAGTCAGATATCGTTTAGACCAATTATTGAGGAAAGCTTCTATTTCGTCAATTTTTCGGAGATAATTAAGTGCCATCATATCCTCAAGTTCTGGACTGAAGACAATTCCAAGAACCTTTATTGGACCCTTCGTCCAGTTAAACTTCATTTCGCTGCAAATTGCATCGTCTGATCCTTTCTTTCTACCAATCCACATTGCATTAGTCTTTTCAATATTTGGCCTAAGGCCAGAAAATTTGGCATATTGATTTAGTATCGAAAGAGCTGCCCTAAGCGAGCTGTCATCACCATTCAAAAACAATGTTGCATCATCAGCGAATTGACTTATTTTAAATTCTTTTCCATTTATCTTGATACCTACGACCTCAGGGTTATTTCTTATCATAATTGCCAACACTTCTGCACAAAGTAGAAAAATATAGGGAGAGACCGGGTCCCCTTGTCTACACCCTCTACCTATTTTAAAGAATTCAGAGAAAAAACCGTTCTGTATAACACAAAGTTTAAAATCATAATTCAAAATTTCCATCCACTTAATTAACCCTGGTCCAAAGTTGAAGAATTTTAAGGTTTGGTAAATAAATTTCCATGATAAAGAATCAAATGCTTTCTCAAAATCTATAAATAAAGCCATCCCTGGAATTTTGTTTTTTTCAGTATAACTCATAATATCGTATAACATTCTAGTGTTTTCTCCAATGAATCTGTTTTTCATAAAACCTGTCTGGTTTTCATGGATAAGATGATCAAGAGTTTGTTTTATTCTGTTAGCAATACATCCTGAGAGTATCTTATATGAGGTGTTAAGCAAAGATATGGGCCTCCAGTTCTTTAAAAATTCCCTCGGTTTATTAGCTTTGGGGAGAAGAGTCACAACACCTTGCCTTTGGGTCCAGGACAAGGACTGACTTTGGAAAGCATACTTTACAGAGGAGAAAACAAACTTTCCAAGATCTTTCCAAAAAAATTTGAAGAATTCAGCAGGGAAACCGTCAGGACCAGGACTTTTGTCATTATTCATTCTTTTAAGTGATTGAAGTACCTCATCTATTGAGATGTTTTGTTCTAATTCCTCTCTCATTTCTTCATTTAGTTTTGGTACCTCAGCATTAATAAAAAATTCATCCAAATCTACATCATCTAAGCTATCATCCCTATCCCTATATAGGTCGGAATAAAATTTCTTTATTTCTTGAAGTAAATCTTTCTGGTCAGTTATCTCTGTATTAGAGCTATCTTTTAGTTTTGTTATTGTTTTATTGACATAATGTCTCTTTTCCAAGTTACTAAAGTATTTACTTGGCTTTTCACCGTCCTCTATCCATTTAGCTTTTGCTCGAATCATCAATCCTTTCATATATTCTTTTCTATATAACTCCTGCTCAATCTTTTTCTCTTTTAACATATCAGAAAAAATTTCAGATTCAGGGGATTCTTCAGTTAGTAGTTGAAGAGAATTTATATGCTCTACCAGATAAGTTTGCTTTTTAATTTTATTGCGTTTCACTTCTGCAGAATAGCTTATAGTCATTCCTCTAATTTCTAATAAAAGTGTCTCTAACAATAAATGGTAGTCAATTGTAAATTGTATATCAAGGAAGTCTATTTCCAAAAGCTTACCTCTGTCATAGGGAAAAGCTGCATAACGGCATATAACTGTTTTGATTATTTCCTGCACCTTTTCTTTGTATTTCCAATCTCTTAGAAGAGTTGTATTGAATTTCCAGAAACCTCTGCCTCTTTCCATTTTTGTAAATTTTAGTATTAATTCTACCATAGAGTGATCGGTTCTATAACCTGGTCTTATATCAGAGCTTTCATAAACTGATAATAACATTTGTGATACAAGAAAAAAATCCAGCCTCCCTTTTTTAGTAGGAGCTTTCTTGAACCAAGTGTATCTCTTTAATTTAGGGTGGTTAATACGCCATGGATCACATAGATCAAACTCCTCCATGAGCTTAAACACTTCGCTTCGGGAATTTGGATGATTTATATTCTTATAATTATAGACATCTATATCCGGATCAAGGATTAAGTTCCAATCACCACAAATTATCAAAAATTCATTATCAAATGTTTGAACAACTTCTCTTATACTTTTAAAGAAAGTTGGGGAGTCTTTGTTAGGGCCGTACACATTAATTAGAGTAAATGAATATCCAGCAGACTGTACACTCACTGCAATCATGCTGCCATTATCATCTTTTAGGGTATTCGTAACTTTGTAATCAAAATTAGTATTAAAAAGTATGGCTACCCCTCTAGCATTACCTTGAAAATTATTGAAAACAATGTCATAACCCCATTGTTGTCTTATAAACATGCTGTCACTCTCTTTGAAGTGAGTATCTTGTAAACAATATATAGAACTTTTCATTTTCTTTAAATAATTAAAGACATCTCTTCTTTTGTTGACATCGCCCAGGCCCTGACAGTTCATTGAAATAATTTTAACTGCCATAGTAATATGCTAAAAATACTGTTTCTCTTACTCATTTCCCTTGAATTTCTCTCAAGTAAATTTGACCTCAATAACATTGGGACAACGTTACATAATGATGGAATGGTCTGTAAATACAAATTGGGTGACAAACATAAAATACATTTACTTAACAAGAAAACTACTGCAACAACCATTACAGGAACATAAACATATAACACAGAAAAAATAATCCTTCCTGAAAACATGGTTAGGATGGACCTATGGCTGCTTCTTTGGGCTGTTATAACTTTTTCACCCAAATACAAAGTAATACAATCAATGGTTGCCTACGCAGTAATTGCATTATATAATACAATGAAATGGAAATGAAGTATATTACTTAAATTCAACTTACTTTATAGGTGATTAACATCAATTATATATATATATGTTTGTAATAATTATTATCATCCATGAAAGTGTAAACATTGCCAATCTCTCCAGCATTTCCATTCTTGATATATCATAATCAATGATTGTATACACATTGTTAGAAAATAACACTCCCTCATTCTTTATATAATTATTACACTATTTAGAACACAACTAATTGATGCTAAACCGATTTTGAAGACTGCTCTTGCTGACCCGCTATTAAAACATGTACATGTGTTGATTGTGATGGCTGATGAACGATACCATCCATTCTAAAAAAAACATAGATATTCTTATTTTTCATTCGAATCGGCTCTCCAGCTAAATCTACTGAATATAAACTTGTCATTAAATAGAGCTCGTTCGTTGATTGTAACAGTAAACACTAGAAAAGATAAACCATGTGCGTATTTAAAATGTGCACTTAACAAGGAGCAAAAATAATGCTCTAACATATTTACAGTACCTTGTCCTTTATTGTCGGGTTATATTATAATGTCCAAAATTCCTGGTCTCAAATTTACCGGAAACACGTGCGAGTGTTGTTGTCAATCGCGGTCACCACTGCGTTTGGTCTCAAATTTATAAACTGACTTCGTTCAATGAAAGAAACGAAACGAAAAAGTTAATGTCGCTCCCATCTTTCCGCTCTGGACTTTTTCACCTCCAACCAAACGTCAGGTATCTGGATGTTTTCACGAATCCTCGTCCAGGTACCTGTATGTTCTTGTCTAATCTTGAAGGCCTCGGACGCCAAGCGAGCACGTTTTATTTTAAGTCGTTGACACAGATCTGTTCGGACCGACATTTTTGTCCCTTTCAAGTTTGGTGCCGATGAAAAGATTAACTGCCTTTCTTCCCAATATACAAATTTAGCAATCATCGGGGGATGTCCGGTCTGTGACCCCTTCCCTCTAACGTTAGGTAAAACATGAGCATTCGCGATATGTATATTCTTCGCTACAGACTCCCCGATCTTTAATTCATTTACAAAGAACTGCCTCAGGGTAAAATAAACACCTTTGCCTGGAATTTGGGGAACCCCATAGAATAGTAAATTGTACTTCCTTCCGTGACATTCAAGTTTTTCAAGAGAGTTTGTGGCTGCCGAAACCTCATCTGTTACACCAGAAACGTGAACACTTCTCAGTTCGTTGATTGAATCCTCTGCCGCGGACAACCTCGTTGTAACCTCGGTGATCTCCTCACCACGTGCTCTGAATTTAGATTTCAATTCCTCTAGATCCCTCGACACAACAGCGATTTCGTTCTTAAAAAGAACCGATTGTTCAGTAAACTTCGAATTAATATTTTTTGTTATTTTTCTCTCCATCTGTACTATAAGGTCTTTTAATTCGTCTGTCGGTGAAAGTGTACTGGCCGCCATATTTGATTCACTAACCTGAGGCTGATCTTGTCCAGACGGTTCGCTACTGAAATCTCGTATGTCTTGCAAACCTTGATTGTTCTTCCTCTGTGATTTTTTTGCTTGTTTAGTCTGCGTCTTTTTGGTTGATTTAGGTGCCATGATATGCTTTCAAAAAAGCCCCAGCCATATTTCCTTGCCTCAGCCGACGTTAAGCATGTTTCTCCATTGCCATCTCAACCGGAAGTCATTACACTGGGGAACTTTCCTTGATTGTGATATTCCTCCCTAACTGGGGACTACTTACTTTATACCGTATTATGTATCATTTATACCTTTCAGGTAAAACTTTACTAGCTAACGCAGTGGCCGAGTTTCTAGATGTGCCGTTTTACGTCGGAGACTGTACCTCCCTGACGATATCAGGCTATGTAGGCGAAGATGTGGAATCCTTGCTCTCTGGACTCCTCAGTAATGCTAATAATGATTTAGAGAGGTGTCAACAAGGTATATTTCATTATGTCAGATCCATATATTGTCAGTGTCACGTAATATCAGGGTCTCACAATGTCAGTGTCACACAATGTCAGGGTCACACAATGTCAGGGTCACACAATGTCAGGGCCACACAATGTTAGTGTCACACAATGTCAGTGTCACAAAATGTCGGTGTCACACAATGTCAGTGTCACACAATGTCAGGGTCACACAATGTCAGGGTCACACAATGTCAGGGTCACACAATGTCAGGGCCACACAATGTCCGTGTCACACAATGTCAGTGTCACACAATGTCCGTGTCACACAATGTCAGTGTCACATAATGTCAAGGTCACACAATGTCAGTGTCACAAAATGTCCATGTCACACAGTGTCACACAATGTCATGGTCACACAATGTTAGTGTCACACAATGTCAGGGTCACACAATGTCAGTGTCACACAATGTCAGTGTCACACAATGTCGGTGTCAAAAAAATGTCAGTGTCACATATTGTCAAGGTCACACAATGTCAGTGTCACACAATGTCGATGTCAAAAAATGTCAGTGTCACATAATGTCAGGGTCACACAATGTCACTGTTACACAATGTGAGTCACACAATGTCAAGGTCATACAATGTCAGTCACACAATGTCAGGGTCACACAATGTCAGAGTCACACAATGTCAGTCACACACTGAAGGATTACACAATGTCAAGGTCATACAATGTCAGGGTCACACAATGTCAGGGTCACACAATGTCAGTCACACAATGTCAGTCTTACAATGTTAGTTTCACATAATGTTAGTGTCACTCGATATCAGTGTCACGAAATGTCAGTGTCACACAATATCAGAGTCACATATTGTCAGGGTCAAACAATGTCAGGGTCACAAAATGTCAGGTACACAATGTTAGTCACACAATGTCAAGGTCATACAATGTCAGGGTCACACAATGTCAAGGTCACACAATGTCAAGGTCATACAATGTCAGGGTCACACAATGTCAGAGTCACACAATGTCAGGGTCACAAAATGTCAGGGTCACACAATGTCAAGGTCATACAATGTCAGGGTCACACAATGTCAGTGTCACACAATGTTAGTCACACAATGTCAAGGTCATACAATGTCAGGGTCACACAATGTCAGAGTCACACAATGTCAGAGTCACACAATGTCAAGGTCACACAATGTCAGGGTCACACAATGTCAAGGTCATACAATGTCAGGGTCACACAATGTCAGTGTCACACAATGTTAGTCACACAATGTCAAGGTCATACAATGTCTGAGTCAAACAATGTCAGGGTCACACAATGTCAAGGTCACACAATGTCAGAGTCACACAATGTCAGTGTCACACAATGTCAAGGTCACACAATGTCAGAGTCACAGAATGTCAGGATCACACAATGTCAGAGTCACACAATGTCAGGGCCACACAATGTCAGATTCACACAATGTCAGGGTCACACAATGTCAGAGTCACACAATGTCAAGGTCACACAAAGTCAGAGTCACATAATGTCAGGATCACACAATGTCAGAGTCACAGAATGTCAGGGTCACACAATGTCAGGGTCACACAATGTCAGGGTCACACAATGTCAGGGTCACACAATGTCAGAGTCACACACTGAAGGATCATACAATGTTAAGGTCACTCATTGTTGGGCCACATAAAGGCAAGGGTCGCACAAGGTCAGGGTCCACCTATATTTATATATATATGTATAGTTACACATTTTTTTGAATCAAGTGTTGCATGAAATTTAAATTAATTAGGAATATACACAAGCATTAATTTGCACTTTGTTCAATTAAATCAGAAAATTATAATTTAAACTTTGGCGCTGACCATGCACTGTTATTGATATGATAACGTTAGGTTTGGTGTTATTGTGTAAGTAATTTATATCTACAAAACGTTTAAGCTAATATTATTAATTCATAATATATATATAACTGGTTTCTGATAAAAGAAATTGCAAAATTTGTGATAATTTTCTGAAATAATTTATTGAAAGTACATAGTGTATTAAAAATTACAGTAAAATATCTACTGAAAGTGAGGACTCCAGATTTGTCAAACATCAAACTATAAAATTCAGTGATTCAATCAGTACCGTACCGTTATAAACCATAAAAAGTGATTCAATCAGTACCGTACCGTTATAAACCATAAAAAGTGATTCAATCAGTACCGTACCGTTATAACTTATAAACCATGCACCTTTCTGGTATTCATCATAGAATTTCCGTATTTCTAGAGTTCTCTACAATAAACAATTATGTTTCAGGAATAATTTTTCTTGATGAAATAGACAAGCTGAAGAAAACCTCGTCCCCTAATTCAGACCGGGATGTTGGTGGGGAGGGAGTGCAGCAGAGGCTTCTCAAGATTCTAGAGGGTGCAAAGGTCAGAGTTCCTGACAAAAGGTCAATGCCATCATCCTACAAAGAGATTGATACCACCAACATCCTGTTTGTGGGATCCGGAGCTTTCAACGGCCTCGACAAAATCATACAGAACAACAAAGACACAAAGGTTATCAATATAACGGGACCATTTCTGTTGTTCTGAAGGTTATCAATATAACTGGATCATATCTGTTGTTCTCAAGGTTATCAATATAACTGGACCATAACTGTTGTTCTCAAGGTTATCAATATAACTGGATCATATATGTTGTTCTGAAGGTTATCAATATAACGGGACTATATCTGTTGTTCTGTGAAGGTTATCAATATAACGGGACCATATCTGTTGTTCTGAAGGTTATCAATATAACGGGACCATATCTGTTGTTCTGTGAAGGTTATCAATATAACGGGACCATATCTGTTGTTCTGTGAAGGTTATCAATATAACGGGACCATATCTGTTGTTCTGAAGGTTATCAATATAACGGGACCATATCTGTCGTTCTGTGAAGGTTATCAATATAACGGGACCATATCTGTTGTTCTGAAGGTTATCAATATAACGGGACCATATCTGTTGTTCTGAAGGTTATCAATATAACGGGACCATATATGTTGTTCTGAAGGTTATCAATATAACGGGACCATATCTGTTGTTCTGTGAAGGTTATCAATATAACGGGACCATATCTGTTGTTCTGAAGGTTATCAATATATACGGACCAATCTGTTGTTCTGAAGATTATCAATATAACGGGACCATATCTGTTGTTCTGTGAAGGTTATCAATATAACGGGACCATATCTGTTGTTCTGAAGGTTATCAATATAACGGGACCATATCTGTTGTTCTGAAGGTTATCAATATAACGGGACTATATCTGTTGTTCTGAAGGTTATCAATATAACGGGACCATATCGGTCGTTCTGAAGGTTATCAATATAACGGGACCATATCTGTTGTTCTGAAGGTTATCAATATAACGCGACTTGTCTGTTGTTCTGAAGGTTATCAATATAACGGGACCATATCTGTTGTTCTGAAGGTTATCAATATAACCGGACCATATCTGTTGTTCTGAAGGTTATCAATATAACCAGACCATATCTGTTGTTCTGAAGGTCATCAATATAAACGGACCATATCTGTTGTTCTGAAGGTTATCAATATAACGGGACCATATCGGTCGTTCTCAAGGTTATCAATATAACCAGACCATATCTGTTGTTCTGAAGGTCATCAATATAAACGGACCATATCTGTTGTTCTGAAGGTTATCAATATAACGCGACTTGTCTGTTGTTCTGAAGGTTATCAATATAACTGTACCATATTGGTCGTTCTGAAGGTTATCAATATAACTGGACCATATCGGTCGTTCTGAAGGTTATCAATATAACTGAACCATATCTTTTGTTCTGAAGGTTATCAATATAACGGGACCATATCTGTTGTTCTGTGAAGGTTATCAATATAACAGGACCATATCTGTTGTTCTGAAGGTTATCAATATAACGGGACCATATCTGTTGTTCTGAAGGTTATCAATATAACGGGACCATATCTGTTGTTCTGAAGGTTATCAATATAACCGGACCATATCTGTTGTTCTGAAGGTTATCAATATAACGGGACCATATCTGTTGTTCTGAAGGTTATCAATATAACGGGACCATATATGTTGTTCTGAAGGTTATCAATATAATGGGACCATATCTGTTGTTCTGTGAAGGTTATCAATATAACGGGACCATATCTGTCGTCTGAAGGTTATCAATATAACGGGACCATATCAGTCGTTCTGAAGGTTATCAATATCACGGGACCATATCTGTTGTTCTGAAGGTTATCAATATAACGGGACCATATCGGTCGTTCTGAAGGTTATCAATATAACGGGACCATATCTGTTGTTCTGTGAAGGTTATCAATATAACAGGGACCATATCTGTTGTTCTGAAGGTTATCAATATAACGGGACCATATCTGTTGTTCTGAAGGTTATCAATATAACGGGACCATATCTGTTGTTCTGAAGGTTATCAATATAACAGGACCATATATGTTGTTCTGAAGGTTATCAATATAATGGGACCATATCTGTTGTTCTGAAGGTTATCAATATAACGGGACCATATCGGTCGTTCTGAAGGTTATCAATATAACGGGACCATATCTGTTGTTCTCAAGGTTATCAATATAACGGGACCATATCTGTTGTTCTCAAGGTTATCAATATCACGGGACCATATCTGTTGTTCTGAAGGTTATCAATATAACGGGACCATATCGGTCGTTCTGAAGGTTATCAATATAACGGGACCATATCTGTTGTTCTGTGAAGGTTATCAATATAACAGGACCATATCTGTTGTTCTGAAGGTTATCAATATAACGGGACCATATCTGTTGTTCTGAAGGTTATCAATATAACGGGACCATATCTGTTGTTCTGAAGGTTATCAATATAACCGGACCATATCTGTTGTTCTGAAGGTTATCAATATAACGGGACCATATCTGTTGTTCTGAAGGTTATCAATATAACGGGACCATATATGTTGTTCTGAAGGTTATCAATATAACGGGACCATATCTGTTGTTCTGTGAAGGTTATCAATATAACGGGACCATATCTGTCGTCTGAAGGTTATCAATATAACGGGACCATATCAGTCGTTCTGAAGGTTATCAATATCACGGGACCATATCTGTTGTTCTGAAGGTTATCAATATAACGGGACCATATCTGTTGTTCTCAAGGTTATCAATATAACGGGACCATATCTGTTGTTCTCAAGGTTATCAATATAACGGGACTATATCTGTTGTTCTCAAGGTTATCAATATAACGGGACCATATCTGTTGTTCTCAAGGTTATCAATATAACGGGACCATATCGGTCGTTCTGAAGGTTATCAATATAACGGGACTATATCTGTTGTTCTGTGAAGGTTATCAATATAACAGGACCATATCTGTTGTTCTGAAGGTTATCAATATAATGGGACCATATCTGTTGTTCTGAAGGTTATCAATATAATGGGACCATATCTGTTGTTCTGTGAAGGTTATCAATATAACGGGACCATATCTGTTGTTCTCAAGGTTATCAATATAACGGGACCATATCTGTTGTTCTGTGAAGGTTATCAATATAACAGGACCATATCTGTTGTTCTGAAGGTTATCAATATAACGGGACCATATCTGTTGTTCTGAAGGTTATCAATATAACGGGACCATATCTGTTGTTCTGAAGGTTATCAATATAACGGGACCATATCTGTTGTTCTGTGAAGGTTATCAATATAACGGGACCATATCTGTTGTTCTGAAGGTTATCAAGGTTAAAAAAATTAAGGTATCCTATTGCTGGATTGCTGGATCTTTGAATAACTTAAAAGACATTTACTTTTAACTATCGGGGCTTGATACGTTCATATGACCCAGAATTAAATATTTAACCTTAGGTAAATTTGACCCCCAGATCACTTATACTTGACGTGTACTTTTAAAAAGATGTCACTTGTAAGGAGCCTCAAATAGAGCGAGATATTCTCTCTAGCTACGCCTTCCTGTTACAGAAACAATCACACTGCATTAATGCAATGTTAGCTATCTAAGAGCTATATAGTTTATGGTATAAACCAGGTTTACTTTCATAGGAGGTAGAATAATCAGGAGTAAATCTGGCCATGCAGTCTAACTTCAAAATAGGATTAATTTTAATGTTTTAGACCCTGTTTAAGTAAGCTTAATCCTCATGTTATAGGCCCAGTCCATGAAGTTTAGAATTTGATTCCATCTCTCATATTTCAACATTTTTGAAATCATCAGGATCCTTGTATTAAATTGAATATAATTTTAACTGTTGATATGAAGTAAAATACCCATTTTATAGTTTCAGTCTTCAGAAAATGTTTGTCAACCTGAAGCCAGCTCGATTTGCACCCTTCTCGGAAGAGAAGCTCTCTCAGATGATCACATTCTGTTATATGTAAATCAAGTAAACTGGAAGAACAGAACCCAAAACAAACAAGTTTTTAAGTTTTCTCAAACACTGTAACACATATAAACCTGTGCATGTGCCATAAATCCTTCTCCAGTGAAACTCATCACTCTGTATGTCGCAAACTTTATAAATATGGTCGTCGCCATCTTGGAAGATAAATCTTCCAGCTTCGAGACAGAAGAGGTAGAAGATCTTCCAGAAGCAGAAGAGCTACAAATCGAGTGATAGGAAGATATTTTCTAGAAGGAGAAGAGTGCAAATCGAGTTGACCTCTGTAAGGGTGAAGACTGTCATCAGTTAAACCTGTCTGTGTCTCAGCTGATAATAGAATGGAGGTCATAGAGGATCCTCACAGTGTTATACTGATAGAGATATTATATTATATATAAATACATGTACAATGTATATTTTCAAACCTGTTATAGATTTCCCCCTCTTCCTATAGGTTTATGGCTTTGGACAGCAAATGCAGGAACAAACAGATGAAGATAGTCTGATGTCCGAGGTGGAGCCAAAAGACATTATCAAATTTGGCATGATCCCCGAGTTTTGTGGTCGCATGCCTATCCTAGTCCCGTTCCATGGACTTTCAACAGAAATGCTCGTGGAAATCCTGACAAAGCCTAAGAATGCTGTAGCAAATCAGTTCATAGCCCAATTTAGGACGGAGAAAGTAAGCTGTTTAGTTGATTACTGGTTTACCACCAGGTTTTGTCTCACTGATTATCGTCTGACAATTTTAAGTGTTCTGTTGGTATTAGAAACTGGTTCACCACCTACATGACTCTGCCCATTGCTAGGTTTCGTCTCACCGACTATCATAGCCAGACAGGTGTTCTGTTGGCGTTCGTTACTTACTGGTTTACCACCTACATGACTCTGCCCATTGCTAGGTTTCGTCTCACTGACTATCATCAGACAGGTGTTCTGTTGGCGTTCGTTACTTACTGGTTTACCACCTACATGACTCTGCCCATTGCTAGGTTTCGTCTCACCGACTATCATAGCCAGACAGGTGTTCTGTTGGCGTTCGTTACTTACTGGTTTACCACCTACATGACACTGCCCATTGCTAGGTTTCCTCTCACTGACTATCATCAGACCTATGTTCAATTGGTGTTAATTACTGGTTCACCACCTACATGACTCCACCCATTGCTAGGTTTCTACTCGCTATATATAACCGTCTGTCCTATATCTAAAGTTGAAGCATATATTTTTAAAAAGACAGTTCCGGGCCCTTGTAGTGTCCTGTCCTGTTTGTTACTACGGCGTCACTCATAGTAGCAGGGTAACTTGACATGGTTAGGGGGAGGACGTGTTTTAATGAATTTGGTTACGTTATGTTTTTGATGTCCATCCAAAATCTCCCAATAACTATTTCCTAAGAGTGTCCAAACCTCGGGCCAGCACTATTGTGCCTCCTCTTGACGAAATAACCACAGATAATAGTAATGTCCTTGCTAGATGGACTTAGCTCTCACACTGGCTGCTTTAAATACTCACTCTGGTTTTTTTTTCCATTTTGTGACCTTGACCTAATGAGTTTCTTTAGAGTTGCTATTTCCAACATTTTTTTGCTGTACATACACCCTGGTGTTTTTATAATCTAATTAAAATTAATGTTCATTATCCACTACGTAAACTCCATATGAACATCAAATGTTTTGTGATCTATTAGGTTATTAAATACGGACTGACAGAGTGAGTGTACGGAGGATATTTGAGTGGAGAAGAATATAGAGATTGGTTTATAGACAGGAATCCTAGCTGTTATTAGTCTACTACTGGTGAAACTCGGGGGAACTTCGTAGCTCAAGGTCACTGTCAAGGTTCAAAGTCAAATAACTAGTTAGAGAAGAGAAGCGTAGAGAAAACAAAGAGAAAACGTAGGTATAAAGCGTAGAAAAACGACCGTCAGAACGATAACATGTCTACGACCATTTTCTGGATGGAAACCCCGTGTTTTGATCTTGATCAAATCTAGTTTTTATTATTTTTTATGATTTTGTGATTGTTAATATTTTTTTCAGTGTCAGCTGGTTTTCACGCCTGATGCATTGCACACCATTGCAGAATCAGCCTTTCAAAAGAAAGTTGGAGCTCGGGGTCTCCGGTCGTTGTTGGTAAGTGTGTCTCCTTTTGATCACAATCAACTTCCCGAAAGACAATTAAGTGATGTTTAATACTATGGCGCTGTACGTCAATCCATCGTCAACTTTAATCTTCAAACTTTTTCTGCTCAGTAATAATTAATTGTTCATACCTTAGTGATTTCCAAGGTCATTAGTAATGTTAAGCTTGTTCAAAAAAATGACCTTGACCCACTGTCAGGGTTTAAATAAAATGTGTTTAAATCTGGGAATAATTTTTCTGAATAACCAATGAATATTCACCCAAACCATCTGATCGACTCACGGATTTGAAAATTGGTGATGCGTTGTATATATGTATTTTGTAGGAACAGACATCCAGTACAATGAATCCTGTCACTTGCTTAAGTTTCTTGAAGCAAACTTTTACATTATGATAAAATTGTCTTCTATAATTTGAAAAAAAATTGTTAATGATCAATACTGTACTTTTTGGAAGATTTGTGTGATTTCTATATAAGTGTTTTACTGAAGTGATGCCACTGCACTGTGATCGATATTACAGATCAGTAACAATAATTACATATGTATGACATATCATCGGACAAGTATTTGTTTAAAAGCAAAAACACAATACATTTTAATCCTTCATCCATCCTCATCAACAAGCTAGCTAGCTCATCATCCTTTGGGATTGTCCTAAAACAAAAACTCCATGTTGAACTTATTATACCCACGCAGAGAAGTTAGGGGGGTATACTGGAATCAGGTTGTCCGTCCGTCCATCTGTCTATAGACGCATTTTGTCCGGACAACTCCTCCTAAACCGATCGGCCAATTCCGATAAAAACTTTACACAAATATAGAGGACCATGTGTAGATGTGCATGCCACTTTCTTTTTTTTCAAAATTATGGTTGCTATGGCAACTGGTCACTATAAACAGGTTTTCCGATAAGAACCATAACTTTAAGTTTGTCCGGACAACTCCTCCTAAACCGAAGGGCCGATTTCAATGAAACTTTACACAAATATAGAGGACAATGTGCATGCCTCTTTCTTTTTCTCAAAATTATGGTTGTTATGGCAACTGGTCACTTTATTACTGGGTTATCTTAGTTAGCATCTAATTAACAGTTCCAATTCACCATTGACTCGTGCAGATTGCGGGGGTATTAGTCAGCCATCCTGGCGACAGTTCTAGTTAACAGTGTAGATCGGAAATATACATTGTGCATCCTTTGTGAATTTTATGATTAACTAACATTATTTTATATCATTTTTCTCTGTCATTGTTAAAGGGGAATTCCTTCATTTGAAAAAAGTTTTGGTTGTCAAATTTAACTTACTGGAAAATATGCATTTTTTCCAAATATTAACATTATTTTTTTTTTTTTTTTTTTTACATATACATATATATATATATTTACATTATTAAGGCAGTTATACTCTCAAGATAAAACAAAGTTTTTCAAGTATTAAGTCCTGAAAATTCTTAATTCGACCCGAAGTATCACTAATTACCACCAAACATACATTTTTTGTATACTATATGCCTTTTCCTTGTACATTCTGGCATTTATTTCATTACTTGTAGGCACAAACGCTTGTATAATCATTGTTTTAATGTAGATTTCATCAACAGTACTAGTAATTGTGCATGTTTCTGATGTGTGAATGAAAGAAAGACCCTTTAAAAAGTACAAAATTATATATTTTTGGAAAAGACCAAAATGTGCCGTCAAAACATCTATTTATACAGGCACATGGAACTGCATCTGAATTATAATTTCCTTTAACTCTGTGATAATTAATTGTAATTATATTTCAGGAGAACCTGTTAGAAGAAGCATTGTTTGAAGTGCCGAACTCAAACATCAAGAAAGTAATTATCACAAAAGAAGTGGTCCAAGGACATCAACCTCCAAATTATTTCACCTCCTGATGATTGGTGTATTAATACCAATATCATGTTGTCTGTGATAGTCTGGTTTTACTTGTACTTACAACTGCAACTTACTTCAATAAAGTAAAAAAAAAATCCTAATTCAGTCAGTTTGCATTTTTATCCCCCGCGAAACGCGTTTGCGGGGGATATTAAATTGGGCTCCGTGCGTCCGTCCGTCCGTGTGTCCGTCCGAGATTCTTTTCCGGGCTATAACTCCATAACCGTTCAACGCAGCTCCTTGAAACTTTCTGTACATATCAGACTAGTGCCCTAGTTGTGCCTTTTGCTATTGCGGACCTTCCATTTTCGATATTTTTTCTGTCACCATGGAAACTTAGTAAAAAATACCAAATTACTATTTCCTTTTGTTTCCGGGCTATAACTCCAAAACCGTTCGACACAGCTCCTTGAAACTTTCTGTATACATCAGACTAGTGCCCTAGTTGTGCCTTTTGCTATTGCAGACCTTCCATGTTTGGTATTTTTTCTGTCACCATGGAAACTTAATCAAAAATACCAAATTACTGTTTCCTTTTGTTTCCCGGCTATAACTCAAAAACCGTTCGAAGCAGCTCCATGAAACTTTCTGTATATATCAGACTAGTGCCCAAGTTGTGCCTTTTGCTATTGGGGACCTTCCATTTTCGGTATTTTTTCTGTCACCATGGAAACTTAATCAAAAATACCAAATTACTGTTTCCTTTTGTTTCCAGGCTATAACTCGATAACCGTTCAACACAGCTCCTTGAAACTTTCTGTATATATCAGGCTAGTGCCCTAGTTGTGCCTTTTGCTATTGCGGACCTTCCATTTTCGTTATTTTTTCTGTCACCATGGAAACTTAGTCAAAGATACCGAATTACTGTTTCCTTTTTCCCCCCCGTGCTATAACTCCATAACCGTTCAACGCAGCTCCTTGAAACATTCTGTATATATGGGACTAGTGCCCTAGTTGTGCCTTTTGCTATTGGGGACCTTCCATTTTCGGTATTTTTTCTGTCACCATGGAAACTTAATTAAAAATACCAAATTACTGTTTCCTTTTGTTTCTTGGCTATAATTCCAAAACTGTTCTACGCAGCTCCTTGAAACTTTCTGAATATATCAGACTAGTTGTGCCTTTTGCTATTGCGGACCTTCCATTTTCGGTATTTTTTCTGTCACCATGGAGACTTAATCAAAAATACCAAATTACTGTTTCCTTAATAACTCTTACTTTGAGCTTAACTTATACATGTATTTGGGTTTTCATACCAACTGCGGGGTGCGGGGGATAATGCCATGCTTTGCGGCTCCTTGTTGTATTAATTTTTGGCACAAGGTGGTGGGTTTTAACATTAGTTGCCTTTCAATAGTGGTCTATTAACACGTGGTTGTAAACATCACTGCTTGTTATCGCTATTTCTTAGAAAGTACTGGACAGCTAGCTCCGTAGTTCTCAAATATAACAGGATCCCGAGCTCTAGCTGCTTCTAGTGCAACATCACAACTGATTAAAGTACCGGTATGCAAAATTTAGTAAGTCATATCCTGGATTTTTATTATGATCAAAATTTATTAAAATTACTGCATTTCCTTGGCAGTACATTATTCTTTCTCAAGTTTTTTAGATTATACTCAATCGTTTCCAAGTTGAGAAAACTGCTCGGTTATGGGGCCCAAAAGAAGAAATTAATTGATGTAAATCATTTAAATCACTACTAGCTCTGAATGGCTGAATGGATTTTTACCAAATATGGACTGGAGAAGTGTCAATGCAGACATTATGAAGAAGAATGTTGTTAGGAGCCAGAGAAAAGAAAAGATTCCAGATTTAGTCTGACCTCGAGCTCTTATCATTCATGCAATGGGAGCATGCAGCAGTTAATATTAATTCTGATCCCCTATCAGCAGCGCAGATTTTGCCTTTGTGCAATAAAATTATACCATTTCCATACAATGCATGGTCAAGGTCACACTTAAATATGACAAGCTTCCATCTGTATCCCCTCAACAACGATATATTGTATATGATAAGGTCACCGGATATATTAAGGTCAAGGTCGCAATTGTGATTAAATAAAAATTGCTTTAAGGAAAAAATAAGTCAAAAATATTGTTTTACGGGTTTGGTTATTTTAGAGTGCCTGATAGATGTGAGATACTTAAATCACATGAAAATTCCTTATTGTTATCAAGTCAAATTTAATGTCCGATTTGAATGCAAAAATATGTAACAAATTTTATAAAATTCATACATTTTAGCCTAAAAGTAGTAGAGCCTCTTCTTAACGAGTTAGCGAGTCACCCTTTCTCAGAAATCTGAAGGGTCAAAACATATTCCTTCCATCCCTAGAGTCAAATCTCATTTGCGTAGTCAAAAAACATACTTCCAATTTCTCTACTGGGTGCCCTGTGAGGTTGCGAAGTCTGAGAACCAGGAGGTATATATCAATATGTATACCCTGGTACTCGGCTTTCTGTTCATTATTCAATAACATTGGCCCTCACTAAGACCACCAGCCGATGGAGAGTTTTTTTTATGACCTAATTGATCCTACTGCAGTTTTAAACCTGCAGAAAATGTTCACAAGCAACTGAGATGGATTAAAATGACACTTAAAACTTTTGTTATCTTCATCAGTCTATTGGTGACATTGAGAGTTGTTGACCACAGTGAAACAGGAGCTTACCTCCCCTTCTAGAATAATCCTGATTTTAATGAAGTCCAGGGGACCAGTATACCCTGGCGTCATCCGTCACAGACAAGTTAAAGTTTTTGTAAAACAGTGTTGTGTCAGAACTAACGAGAATACAGCTTAGGCAGATATTTATATAACTAGTTGATATATAGATACAATCTGGCTTAGGTATTTCACATGCATGTTTCTTTCTATTTGTACAACATTTACAGACCTGCTGACCTTGACTGTGGCCTTTGATCTAATTAAGCGGCCACAATAGCTCAATTGTTTAGAGCGCCAGCAACGTACGTAGCCTCAGATGAAAATCAGAGCTGCATGATCCTATATGTTGTTCAGTGAGGTAGTCACCAACTACTATAAGGAAACCACACCTCAACTTGAGGCTGTTAATTCATGTGGCGATCAACCCCGAAAGCAAACAAACTTTGACCTATATACTTTTAAAAGCTGTTAACCTTAAGGTTGACCACAGTTTATCAACCGTGTGAGATAGGCCTTTCATATTTGACATGTGTGTTCCTCAGTACAACATTTGTGGACCTGCTGACTTTGACTGTGATCATTGACCTTTGACCTTCTTTTAAAAAACTAATTCTGAATTTCAATCCACTTGCGATCGGCGAGCTACAAATGTATATCGACGTCATAGAATTAAAAGGTCGTAAGTGAAGTTAGGTCAAAAAAAATAATTCCGGGATATCATCAAAAAACTTAATAATTATTATTTCAGCAAACCTATTTCAACGCAATTCGCATACAATGTTCAGTATTATACCAGTTTGATATATCATTAATGTACGCTTCACATTTAAAGATATAAAGCGGTGAAATTGACAAAAAACTGTCCCAAGACCTTTTAATATTGAAGACATTTTATGTCATATCAGAAGTGAAAAGTCGTAAGTGTCACTTACGACCTTTTGATATTAACCAAAAGTTATGCAAGATCAGAAATGAAAAGTCGTAAGTAGCACTTACGACCTTTCAATACTGATTAAATTGGAAATCTATGCTCACGGAAGGTCGTATGTGTTACTTACGACCATTAAGCATAAACCTACTATATTATTGTTATGACTTATTGTGTAAATAAAATAAGTGTTTCGTACTGATTATGATTCTTGTGGAAATGATGATAAAAGTTCTAACACATACTCCAAATTTCAAACAAAATTTATTTCATTTTTGATATAATATTTAATAACAATATCTAAGTAACAAAATACGATAGTAATGAGCAATATCAACACGTTAAAGCGAAAGAAATGCAAGTCATTTTTTAATGTAATTCATTTACATTTATATAAATACAAGAATAATACCAATCTGCTTTATTCAATGGTGTGAACAATGCTATACAACAACAGCATTTGCCATATTTTAACTCATCATACTCATGATCTCTCCTCATTTCATTGTGATATTATTTAAAGAGAATCTGATTATGTTTACTACAGCAGATAGCATCACTAATACAAAATATGTTTAAAGATTAAAATTAGTGTATACACAATGTAGTTCGTAAGGTGCATACATGTTTTAGTAAAAAAAACATCATCCTCATAGCGTTAAACTATTTTAACAGATAATGTACATCAAATGGCATTTCGAATTAACAACAAAAGAATATTATGAATTCAAACACTTACGAAATTGGTGGTGAATCCAAACCATATACCTTTGTGATACACATCGAACTAACACACACGGCTTTTCAGTCATTTTGAAATTGTGAAAGTGCTCATTACGTGTAGCATTACGTGTAAATATACCTAACTTTTAGATTGCTCGGATTTGCCGATTTGTCGGTATGTTCATTAAAATCAGATTCAGAATTAACAATAAATTAACATAATCAATCCATACACATGACTCTTAAATCAACAAGCATTAGTCTCTTTCATAGGTATATAGTCATTATCTTTTTAAAATTATCTTAATTACTGTGATAATGCACAACTTTCCAAATCGTATATACATTTGCACTACTTCTTCAATATTTCCTTATCAAAATGTGAAAGGCAGTAAGAACACTGTTTAATCGTAAACACAATTATGATATTTCACTTGTACGGAAATCGTATACAAGAAAACCTATATCCGTATTTGAAAATACCAGTTATATTTGGTAGCAACATTAATCAAAGCAAATATCATCACCGATACACAAAATGTGTAAAGAGTAAACTTATTTTAAAGTTGATACATTCTTTAGATTTTCGTATCGTGCTGAGTGAGCCAAATTCGTGTTACACATAATGTTCATCGATATAATGTTTTGGAATTTACAACAAATGAACATAATCAATGCAAACATTATTACAAAACTCAAACATGATGTCAAACGAAAACTATTCAAATTGTTTTAAAAAGATATCCCCAATAATACCAACACACAAGTGTTCTTTCTTCGTCGCATATAGTAGTCATTTTACAATAATTATTGTGTGAACCTGTGCACTGCTTATGAAACTTTACAATTCAGCAAAATGCGAAAAGCAATAAGAACAGCCAAACCCTGTACAATCGTTAAACATAATTATGAGAATTCCATTCGGTACAAATATAACAAAATGACGATACGACTTCCAACTCATGCGTGCTAATTTACAAAATTCTCCAACAACATAAAAAGCAAATTAGTCTTTTGGTGCATATATAAAATAAAAACTGTCTTGAGATATGCAATTACCTTACTAAATTGTTGGATTATACATGTACCTCAATCACATGGTTTTACTCTGATATTTTCACTTATATCAAACCCTTCATGACTCATTTATTGATACATAATTGTACGCATATCGCATACCTCAAACATGTGTATCAACCAAAGATGATATAGTAGAAGCATCTACAAACATTACAAGGGCAATGGCAAACAAGTGGGTGGAATTATATTAAATACCGATACCGACACTGAATTACAGACTTCCGCTGATTGTGAAACTCGAGGACTTCAGGGTTAAGGTCAAGCTATAGTTCACAGTGACCTTGTTCGGTACAAGCGCTTTGCTTATGAAGACCTAAACATCATTTATTAACGTCTAGTGCTACATTATAAAGGTGATATAGTCTCTCTAGAATGTTATCAGGACCAAATGAAGCGACGATTTCGTTTGATGACTTATAGCAATGACCTACTCAATATCGGAATCGTCGCTTTCATGCGGTTCTGGTAACCTATTCGATGTAGAACCTGTGTACGGCAGATGGGCACAGAAATCGTGATGGATTTCAGGTTTATTACCCTTCTTGCATAAATTTTGCAAATCTAGGAATTTAGCAGCGGAAGTTGGAAGGGGTGCCTGGTATGCTGATTTTAATTCATATCCAGAGATGGTTTTCCGTTTGTTTCCCCCACGGTGTATCGTTATTGCTTGAAATTCATTTGCAGCTATGTCATACTTAAAAAAATATTTTTGTTGGCTCACATTGCATATATCTGAAACAGTGTATTTTGTTCCACATAACCGATTCTCCGCCATCTGTCCTACTGCGGTTGGATATTACATTTGATGCAAAGCTCTTAAAATTTAAGACTTCCTGGTTTTTTAATGGTACAACATCGTATTTGGGCTGTGTTTGCTTCGCATTTTTAATCGCTGTGAACCAGTCAGAGGGTACATAGAGTTCGGAGTGTTTAGTCGCTCTTTCTATAGTTGCATGGACTGAATCACCCTCCATCTGAGAATGGCCTCTTTCAAAATAATAGTGTGTTATCTGCTTGATTGGTAAATTTACCACAGAATATAGGCACATGGCACTGAAAGGAAGGTTGTGCTGCTGGCCAGTACAGCTATCTGAATAGTAATTAATTTCATCTACAGACCCTACAGATGTGTTAAACTTAAGCAAACACGAAGCGATCTCATTGCTTCCCCTTTTGGCTTCTGTCTCCCACCAAGTGTTACATTTTGTTTCCTTTGAAACTAAATCAAATATTGTAAAATTGTATGTAGCGAGTTTTCGTGAGTAGTATTTCTCCAACCTGTGACTTTGGAGTTATTAAGACTTTTTGTAAATCCAAACTCACAGTCTTAATACTTTTATTGTGCGTAGATCTTTCTTTGTCAATTGATTTCTGATCACGTGCTTGAATTTTTCTGTTTTCATGCATCTCAAATTCTGATCGTTTTAATATCTTGTCTGATTCAGAAAGTTTTTTGTAGGAATCACAGAATGAGCACATGTCCTTCTTAGGTACATGGAATCCAAAATTAAATTCAGATGCAAAAATGAAATCGTATAACCAAACTTTCTGTGGTATTCTTTGGTCGGAAACGCATTGTCTCAAATACAAATCATACATCTTCCTTATCGAAAGATCTTTGTTCAGATAGCGCCGCTGTGTTGTCTTACGACAGTAGTGACTCTCAACAACAAGGAAGGATTTTATGTGTAGACGAATGTAATCTTTGTGTGATTCAGCGATCTTTTTGGCGTTTGGAGGGCATCCGCGTTTATCTGAACATTCAGACTGTCGTTTTTTCTTTAATGTATAAGAGACAGTTCTCTCACCAATGGCTAGCGTGCATAAAAATGCCTTTTTGCAGACCTGCCTCCGCTTACCATAAGAGGGCAGGAAGTACTCAATGGTGTTTTTTCGTCTTGAAATATTTTCAGCTTTTTTTAATCTTTTTTTTTTGCAAATTAGTATGGCATTGGTTTTTATGAATTGCCTTTGTTGGCCATATGATTTAGACCAGTATGACCGGAACGTGGCTTTCTACTATCTGCAGGAACATTTTGACTACATTTAAATTTGCATTTACATTTGGACATTTTACAACAATTTTCAGGCACGCGCTTTCCCATTTTATTGACATATCCAAGTCCTTCAGCGCGTCTTCGTTTTCTTACATTTGCTTGCCACGATTTTTCATCACGGGTTCGCCTTCGAGATAGTCGCGATGATGACAATTTTGAAACTTCATTAGATTCGATACAATTTTGAGGATCAAAATCACACTCAGAACTGAGGTTTTCAATATCAGAATTGCTTTCTGATGGACTCTCTTTGTCAATGAAATCATCATGACATGTTGATACTACTGTTGTTTGTTAATGCAAAGATACAGACATATTTCTTACCTCTACTTCATAATCCTTTTCAGGACTAACGATTCCAGCACCTTTACTGCTAACTGATACATTGCTTAAATCTAAGTCAGACTCTAGTCTGCTGATGTTAAGATCATCTGTACCAAATGACTCATCTTGATTTAACTTTAACAAGTTATCAATATCTACAACACACCCACCTGGTACTTCCTCTGTGACAGCATCAAAATTTACGTCTAACAAGTCATCAATGAATATGTTTTCAGGGCTAGTATATTCTATGCAAGTCCATTTATCGTTACAAATCTGAAAATTGGCAGTGCTCACATCTGGAAACTCTGTTACTATAGCAGTACTGTCGGTGTCGTCATCCGATTTGGCAAGTCCCAGTAGTGTAGCAACATAATTGTTCTCGGCCAGGGCAACTTCCGGTATTGTGATAACATTATTGCACTCGGTCAAGGAAACTTCTGGGGTTGTGGTGTCATCGCTGCACTCGACAAGAGCAACCTCCGATATTGTGACAGCATCATTGCACCCGACAAGGACCACTTCCGGTGATGCTTGATCCTTGCCTTCGTTCTGCGCAACCTCTGTCAGATAAGAATGATCTTTGGTGACGGAAACAATTTTTAATGCTAACTCTGTAAGGGAAGCTTGTCATCAGAGTCACTTTCATTATTAAGTTTTGTCGCAAGTTGTTTTAGTGGTAGTTCATCGTCTGAACTATTTTTAATATAAGAATTCATATTCAGTATTTTCTACACTTTTCAAAATGACGTTTGGCTGCAATACTTCGTCGCGTTTAGTATTACATGCAACGTAGTATTTATTTACGACAACATTCAACTGCTTTTCTTTTCTTTCCATCTCATTTTTCAGTTCCAGACATCTCCTACATGCCATATCTGTGGGAAAAAAAGTAATTTTGTTTAATTGATATACCAAATGGATTTAACATATTTGAAGTTATCCACATGATTTTGAGCAGTTATGTCACATAACTTTTAAACAGAAATATTGTGGTATTATTATTATTACCATTGACTACGTAATTAAATCATTTATTGTTGTATGTAATTTACTTGTACATACACGCTGATTTTCTTCTTTTGAATTGTACTCACCCTACAGATGTGTTAAACTTAAGCAAACACGAAGCGATCTCATTGCTTCCCCTTTTGGCTTCTGTCTCCCACCAAGTGTTACATTTTGTTTCCTTTGAAACTAAATCAAATATTGTAAAATTGTATGTAGCGAGTTTTCGTGAGTAGTATTTCTCCAACCTGTGACTTTGGAGTTATTAAGACTTTTTGTAAATCCAAACTCACAGTCTTAATACTTTTATTGTGCGTAGATCTTTCTTTGTCAATTGATTTCTGATCACGTGCTTGAATTTTTCTGTTTTCATGCATCTCAAATTCTGATCGTTTTAATATCTTGTCTGATTCAGAAAGTTTTTTGTAGGAATCACAGAATGAGCACATGTCCTTCTTAGGTACATGGAATCCAAAATTAAATTCAGATGCAAAAATGAAATCGTATAACCAAACTTTCTGTGGTATTCTTTGGTCGGAAACGCATTGTCTCAAATACAAATCATACATCTTCCTTATCGAAAGATCTTTGTTCAGATAGCGCCGCTGTGTTGTCTTACGACAGTAGTGACTCTCAACAACAAGGAAGGATTTTATGTGTAGACGAATGTAATCTTTGTGTGATTCAGCGATCTTTTTGGCGTTTGGAGGGCATCCGCGTTTATCTGAACATTCAGACTGTCGTTTTTTCTTTAATGTATAAGAGACAGTTCTCTCACCAATGGCTAGCGTGCATAAAAATGCCTTTTTGCAGACCTGCCTCCGCTTACCATAAGAGGGCAGGAAGTACTCAATGGTGTTTTTTCGTCTTGAAATATTTTCAGCTTTTTTTAATCTTTTTTTTTTGCAAATTAGTATGGCATTGGTTTTTATGAATTGCCTTTGTTGGCCATATGATTTAGACCAGTATGACCGGAACGTGGCTTTCTACTATCTGCAGGAACATTTTGACTACATTTAAATTTGCATTTACATTTGGACATTTTACAACAATTTTCAGGCACGCGCTTTCCCATTTTATTGACATATCCAAGTCCTTCAGCGCGTCTTCGTTTTCTTACATTTGCTTGCCACGATTTTTCATCACGGGTTCGCCTTCGAGATAGTCGCGATGATGACAATTTTGAAACTTCATTAGATTCGATACAATTTTGAGGATCAAAATCACACTCAGAACTGAGGTTTTCAATATCAGAATTGCTTTCTGATGGACTCTCTTTGTCAATGAAATCATCATGACATGTTGATACTACTGTTGTTTGTTAATGCAAAGATACAGACATATTTCTTACCTCTACTTCATAATCCTTTTCAGGACTAACGATTCCAGCACCTTTACTGCTAACTGATACATTGCTTAAATCTAAGTCAGACTCTAGTCTGCTGATGTTAAGATCATCTGTACCAAATGACTCATCTTGATTTAACTTTAACAAGTTATCAATATCTACAACACACCCACCTGGTACTTCCTCTGTGACAGCATCAAAATTTACGTCTAACAAGTCATCAATGAATATGTTTTCAGGGCTAGTATATTCTATGCAAGTCCATTTATCGTTACAAATCTGAAAATTGGCAGTGCTCACATCTGGAAACTCTGTTACTATAGCAGTACTGTCGGTGTCGTCATCCGATTTGGCAAGTCCCAGTAGTGTAGCAACATAATTGTTCTCGGCCAGGGCAACTTCCGGTATTGTGATAACATTATTGCACTCGGTCAAGGAAACTTCTGGGGTTGTGGTGTCATCGCTGCACTCGACAAGAGCAACCTCCGATATTGTGACAGCATCATTGCACCCGACAAGGACCACTTCCGGTGATGCTTGATCCTTGCCTTCGTTCTGCGCAACCTCTGTCAGATAAGAATGATCTTTGGTGACGGAAACAATTTTTAATGCTAACTCTGTAAGGGAAGCTTGTCATCAGAGTCACTTTCATTATTAAGTTTTGTCGCAAGTTGTTTTAGTGGTAGTTCATCGTCTGAACTATTTTTAATATAAGAATTCATATTCAGTATTTTCTACACTTTTCAAAATGACGTTTGGCTGCAATACTTCGTCGCGTTTAGTATTACATGCAACGTAGTATTTATTTACGACAACATTCAACTGCTTTTCTTTTCTTTCCATCTCATTTTTCAGTTCCAGACATCTCCTACATGCCATATCTGTGGGAAAAAAAGTAATTTTGTTTAATTGATATACCAAATGGATTTAACATATTTGAAGTTATCCACATGATTTTGAGCAGTTATGTCACATAACTTTTAAACAGAAATATTGTGGTATTATTATTATTACCATTGACTACGTAATTAAATCATTTATTGTTGTATGTAATTTACTTGTACATACACGCTGATTTTCTTCTTTTGAATTGTACTCGCACACTACGTTATAGGCCGATAGGATGCCTCAAATTTCACTTTGATGATTCAGAATGCCTAACAATAATGCTATGTATTCAGATTTATATAAAGAAAATGGACAATTAAGATCATCATATACTTACCAAAATAATCTTCAATTTATCTGCATGATTTTTCTTCTGCATAAAAGCTAAACCGGAAGTATTTTAATCGTCACTTAAAGGTCGTAAGTGACAGTTAAGACGCGCTAGTTATTATAATTAAAAGGTCGTAAGTGGCACTTACAACCTTCTACGTTACGGTGTTTTAATTCAGCACAAGAATTAAAAGGTCGTAACTGGTACTTACAACCTTTTAATATGGAACATCATTCACTTACGACTTTTATTTTTTTCAATTATTCAACAAAAAATAAGCCGATCGCTTAGATTTTTTGCCCAAAGACGCGTAATTAAGTAATTTATCGAAAAATCGAAAAAGCCAAAAAAGGTCGTAAGTGACACTTACGACCTTTTAATTCTATGACGTCGATATAAGCTCAGCTGACACCTATTCTGTTATGCATAATTTGTCTCAATTATAACAAGTCCCTGGTATTGATATAGAGCAATTAAATAACGCAAATTTGAATATTTACAAATAGTTCATTATATAACCTTACAAACGAAAACATTGTTTACAAGCCTAAGTGTGTAAACATCAAATTTGATAATACATTGCACACATGCGAAATTAGTGTAAATGTGCAATGACTTTTTTATATAAAATATGAATGGAATGTGGTAGAAGCAACTATTAAGATATCACAATTAATAAAAAAAACGTCTTACATTAATGGAATAAAAACAAAACAATGTTACTGTGAATCTATATTTTGTTTATTCCGGTAGTTGACAACCTAACCCGCCAAATTGAAATCAGCAGTTTGTCCGGGTGTTACATGTCTATTCGTATAACCAGGCCCGCAAAAATGAATGCTGATTTCATTTTTTAATAACATGAAATAAAAATACATGTTAAGATGTACATGTATAAGTAACAATTCTTGTTTTTCATCGTTTCTGGTGTGTAATCTGATTTTTTTTTTGATTTATTTATCTTTATTATTTTCTTTACAGATATTTCAATATCTCTATAAAATGTAGTTTACACACCAGTAAACAAAAACAAGAATTATTACTAAAATAACAGGAAACACATTGTTATTAAATGCCCGAACGCAGTAGAATAATGGCGGCACAATCTACCTTAAGTTATCATTGTGACTTCCTACTCGAACTCGCCTTTAGCATAGATAATACACGCATGCGTATTCCTCACTCTGCAGTAGAGTCTTAGCCATTTTGTCAAGGACGAAGACAGACAATATACATTACATCAGAGTGAAATCCCAGTAGAATCTGGAACAACGTTGAATATGTGGTTTTCTTTACTTTCCTGTTGCGTTTTAGCTTGCATCGCATTGCCGACCAATGCTGGTAAGTATTTATAATTGCGAAATTGTCCTTGTTTTCACACGTAAATTTACTCGACCCGAGAGAAACGGGACATCAGTCGATCAGCTGATCTCGACGGTTGGTTTACACACAACGATGCGAACTAGTCTAGCGGCTACCATTGTGTTGATGTAGTAATATATCTATATGATGCCGTAAGGCATCTTTGACACGTATATACCTTCTGTTTTGTGCCGGAGAATATTTTGGGTATTGTGTTGAAATATTGTTGTTTATTGCGTTTTTTGTTTAATATGATTTTATGATCATTAAAAAAACTACATTAGTTGGGTAATTTATTTGACTAAAACCTTACAAGTACGGTAACATTGTTCCAAATGATACAGAAATATGGAAAACATTTGATGCAGTTTTAGGCTTCACACTTACACATATCTCAACTCTTCTGTTATATATACTCAAGAATTGGCATTCATAGCCGTTTTGTTGGATTTCATTATTTTTCCCAAAACGAAGTTTTAAAATTCACATTTTTCAATTGTTTAATACTCCCGAAATATATATATATATAAAAAGAGGAAAGAATACAGGTATAATTATAACAATGAAATTAAACCATAATCCACAACCTTTAATTTATTCAGTTTGTGAATGACTTGAAATTAAATTATCATTCACGTTTGAATTCGCAATCATCTTAACAGTCAATTTAAGTCGTCACAATTGTTATCATTATCGATGTTAAGTTCTAGGAGATGTCCAGTGTTGAGCTGACACTATGACTGTCATTGGTTAATTAGTAGTATAATAGGGAGCTCGAGATGTATACATGTTCAGTGTTTATAAGTTGACATGGTGTTTGTTTCAATAAAATTTTTATCTTACAGTTGATGAGCCCAAAATTGAAATTCTACCAAATACAGATCCTCTCAAGGTTCTAGAAGGTGGAAAGCTTGAGATAACTTGTAGATATTCCACCAAGGCGGAAAAACCCAACCCCAACTCTTTGATCATCAAGAGATTAGGAGACCGTCAGGGAGATATAGCAAATGCAGTCAAACTGACCAACCTAGGGTTCGACACCCATCGATCAACCAGTCCAGGAGCAACACAGTTTGACTGGACCATCATCACTCTCAAAGTCTCCAAATCAGGATCTAAACTCACCATTCAGGATACAGGCCGTTATTACTGTATTTATGAAGATGTTTACAAATTTTTTCAAAAAGATGTGGATGTCTTTAGAGGTAACTAATGCATATTTTATTTTAATTTTCTTTGCAATGTTGAAAATTACTTGATGCAATACATCACTGCAGACATGATAAGTGACCTCCTGATTTTCTATGCTTCAAAATTTAAGTCTGTAGCTGTGTTGGTGACTGCTTCAATGCAAACTTTGTACATGCCAAATTTGTTAGCTACTTTAATTTATATCCTGATCGTTCAAGTTTTTCCATTACGGACATTTTAGCACACTCTATCCAAAAAGGCTAAAATCATATATGAGCTTACGTGATGTGTGTAATTGTGTGTCATTCATCCTTCACTTTAATGTTAAACAAGTTACCTTTAAAAATTTTACTCTGGCCTCCTTTCAAGGCTTTTTCTTTTGGGATGGGCCCTTTTGCCTCATTTTGGAAAGAAATTTGGTGAATTGGAAGAGTTTTCAGAAGTAAACTGCTAATTTTGGGAATTTGGCCGAAATAGAAAATAATTTCAATTGAGAATGGGGCCCATTATCGACCCCAAAAAGCCTTCAGAAAAAGCCTTGTCTTTGTACTAGCAAGATTATTAAAATAAAACATTGTCAATGTAAGATTTAACAAACAAATGTAAACAGGCGTAGGGCGTGTCATTTTAAGTTTTTAAGGCACATAGGCCAATACAAAGAGATTATAAATTTAACTTTTGTGTTATTAAGCCAAGTTAGTTGGAGCCTCATTAGTAATGTATCACTTTGTCTACAGTTGTGTCCCCATCGGAGGTTGTGTACAATGAGACCAGTAGCAAGCTGAGCTGTGTGCCAGAGTTCAGCACAGAAACAACTGCCAAGGACTACACTCTGTCCTGGAGCAAGAATGGCTCGCAATCCCTGGGCGACAGTCTGAAAGACAGATACTCACTGGAAGGGGACATGGACCAAAACCTTGTTATCTCCAAACCTGGTAAGTCTCACTTTGTCCTGAAATACATCCACATAACTTACTGATGAAATAGCATGATGTGTTCACATGTATATAGTTGTAGTAATTCTCCATGTCGTATCCACTTCCATAAAGGGCCCAACTAATATGGTCTCTCTTGGTTTATTCCCTGCACCCCTAAAATACATGTATAGCAGTTAGTTTTGAAAAGGATTTTTGATATTGACATTAAAAATGTATGCTAATGTATCTATGCATGAAATGTTCCAAACACTTGGATTCAATAATGATGAATTATTTATAAAGATAGTTGATATATTAGAAAACTGCATTTTTGTTATCCAGTTTCAACATAAATTAATTTATGTTCTTAAATTCAAAACTCTTCAGATATTGATATTTTCCCCGAAACATAAATGTCTTGTCAAAAATCCGGGTAGTAATTACAAGGTTTGGACGTTTCAATCATCTCAGCAAAATATTATTCTATAGATGTTATAAAATCTTATACATTCAGTGATTGAGTTAAAAAGGTGCTGGTGGGCTAGTGGATATAAATATATAATTCAACTGTCTTCACTTGGTTTTGGTTCTGTTGTCAGTTTGAGGTATGTTTCTGATAATGACTGGTCAGATGACCAGAGGTCTATAGCTAGATACAGGTAATGACTGGTCAGTGTACAGATGACCAGATGTCTATAGCTAGATACGGGTAATCACGTCACTGGTCAGTGTACAGATGACCAGAGGTCTATAGCTAGATACGGGTAATGACTGGTCAGTGTACAGGTGACCAGAGGTCTATAGCTAGATACGGGTAATGACTGGTCAGTGTACAGATGACCAGAGGTCTATAGCTAGATACGGGTAATCACGTCACTGGTCAGTGTACATATGACCAGATGTCTATAGCTAGATACGGGTAATGACTGGTCAGTGTACAGGTGACCAGAGGTCTATAGCTAGATACGGGTAATGACTGGTCAGTGTACAGGTGACCAGAGGTCTATAGCTAGATACGGGTAATGACTGGTCAGTGTACAGATGACCAGAGGTCTATAGCTAGATACGGGTAATGACTGGTCAGTGTACAGATGACCAGAGGTCTATAGCTAGATACGGGTAATGACTGGTCAGTGTACAGATGACCAGATGTCTATAGCTAGATACGGGTAATGACTGGTCAGTGTACAGATGACCAGAGGTCTATAGCTAGATACGGGTAATGATTGGTCAGTGTACAGATGACCAGAGGTCTATAGCTAGATACGGGTAATGACTGGTCAGTGTACAGATGACCAGAGGTCTATAGCTAGATACGGGTAATGACTGGTCAGTGTACAGATGACCAGATGTCTATAGCTAGATACGGGTAATGACTGGTCAGTGTACAGATGACCAGAGGTCTATAGCTAGATAGGGTAATGACTGGTCAGTGTACAGATGACCAGAGGTCTATAGCTAGATACGGGTAATGACTGGTCAGTGTACAGATGACCAGAGGTCTATAGCTAGATACGGGTAATGACTGGTCAGTGTACAGATGACCAGAGGTCTATAGCTAGATACGGGTAATGACTGGTCAGTGTACAGATGACCAGAGGTCTATAGCTAGATACGGGTAATGACTGGTCAGTGTACAGATGACCAGAGGTCTATAGCTAGATACGGGTAATGACTGGTCAGTGTACAGATGACCAGATGTCTATAGCTAGATACGAGGTAATGACTGGTCAGTGTACAG
Source organism: Pecten maximus (assembly GCF_902652985.1). Lineage (NCBI taxonomy): Eukaryota > Metazoa > Mollusca > Bivalvia > Pectinida > Pectinidae > Pecten > Pecten maximus. Next base: position 856,813 of record NC_047023.1, on the reverse strand, counting down.
ATGACCAGAGGTCTATAGCTATACGGGTAATGACTGGTCAGTGTACAGATGACCAGATGTCTATAGCTAGATACGGGTAATGACTGGTCAGTGTACAGATGACCAGAGGTCTATAGCTAGATACGGGTAATGACTGGTCAGTGTACAGATGACCAGAGGTCTATAGCTAGATACGGGTAATGACTGGTCAGTGTACAGATGACCAGAGGTCTATAGCTAGATACGGGTAATGACTGGTCAGTGTACAGATGACCAGAGGTCTATAGCTATACGGGTAATGACTGGTCATGATCAGTGTACAGATGATATACGGGTAATGACTGGTCAGTGTACAGATGACCAGAGGTCTATAGCTATACGGGTAATGACTGGTCAGTGTACAGATGACCAGAGGTCTATAGCTAGATAAAGTGATATTTTAAGTGGTCCTCAATAGAAAGGGAGAGATTTGATTTCTAATTTGGGAGACAGGGAAAGTGATCAGTGATCAATGAGACTTACATATATGTCACTGTCAAGCAAGAGAGATGTGAAGTTTGGATAAAAAACCTTGAGGAAAACCTTGAGACAGAGCTCTACTCCTAGATTATAGTTTATATTAACTACTTTGAGATATGCAATATTAAGTGACTTTGAAATAAAGTGTATTGGAAGCAAGATTAAATATTGTATTTAGAAAGGGTTTATATTTATAACAACCCTATACTTCATTATCACTAGTATCAGTATATTCATACAGGTCCGAATATATATTTGTTCAAATTTCATAAATGAACAGTAGAAGTTTATTTTAATTAGTTTGGATTTCACTGGTCAATTTTTCAGGTCGCAGTAGGTAACCTGTTTCTGTATTGGATTGGTTTTTCTGATTATTCTTTCACCTTAAAGCTTTCTTTCTGATTTTATTTTTTTATCCTGAATCCATAATGTGATCTTTCCACACCAGGATACATAAACTTGTCTGCATCTGGATCTAATATGGCCCCCACCCCATCTCCAATCATGATCTGACGTTATTAATATATATAACTACCCCTCCCACCAAATCAATTTGATAATCCCCCAAAGATCTGATATGGCCCCCACCCCATCTCAAATCATGATCTGATGTAATTGATATATATACTAGGATCACGACATGACACCCCCACCCTCAATACTAGGATCACGACATGACACCCCCACCCTCAATACCAGGATCACGACATGACACCCCCAACCTCAATACCAGGATCACGACATGACACCCCCACCCTCAATACCAGGATCACGACATGACACCCCCACCCTCAATACCAGGATCACGACATGACACCCCCACCCTCAATACCAGGATCGCGACATGACACCCCCACCCTCAATACCAGGATCACGACATGACACCCCCACCCTCAATACCAGGATCGCGACATGACACCCCCACCCTCAATACCAGGATCACGACATGACACCCCCACCCTCAATACCAGGATCACGACATGACACCCCCAACCTCAATACCAGGATCACGACATGACACCCCACCCTCAATACCAGGGATCACGACATGACACCCCCACCCTCAATACCAGGATCACGACATGACACCCCCACCCTCAATACCAGGATCAGCGACATGACACCCCCACCCTCAATACCAGGATCACGACATGACACCCCCACCCTCAATACCAGGATCGCGACATGACACCCCCACCCTCAATACCAGGATCACGACATGACACCCCCACCCTCAATACCAGGATCGCGACATGACACTCCCCACCCTCAATACCAGGATCACGACATGACACCCCCACCCTCAATACCAGGATCACGACTATGACACCCCCACCCTCAATACAGGATTCACGACATGACACCCCACCCTCAATAATAGGATCGCGACATGACACCCCCACCCTCAATACTAGGATCGCGACATGACACCCCCACCCTCAATACCAGGATCACGATATGACACTCCCACCCTCAATACCAGGATCACGACATGAGCACCCCACCCCTCAATACCAGGATCACGACATGACACCCCCACCCTCAATACCAGGATCACGACATGACACCCCCACCCTCAATACCAGGATCGCGACATGACGCCCCCACCCTCAATACCAGGATCGCGACATGACGCCCCCACCCTCAATACTAGGATCACGACATGACACCCCCACCCTCAATACCAGGATCACGACATGACACCCCCACCCTCAATGCCAGGATCAGGACATGACACCCCCACCCTCAATACCAGGATCACGACATGACACCCCCACCCTCAATACCAGGATCACGACATGACACCCCCACCCTCAATACCAGGATCACCACATGACACCCCCACCCTCAATACCAGGATCACCACATGACACCCCCACCCTCAATACCAGGATCACGACATGACACCCCCACCCTCAATACCAGGATCACGACATGACACCCCCAACCTCAATACCAGGATCACGACATGACACCCCCACCCTCAATACTAGGATCACGACATGACACCCCCACCCTCAATATCAGGATCACGACATGACACCCCCACCCTCATTACAAGGATCCACATTGTGTTGATGAGGGAGTTTTGGCAGTTTGCCTGTATTTGTTGATACATTTACTTGATGGTTTTGCATGAAGCATGTGTTGGTCTGGAGTTAACATCTACATTGATCATATTAATGCTACTACAACTGTACTTGGAGTTAGATATCCTTGTAACATTGATATGCTGATCTTGAACCATGTACTTTATGCTGAACCAGGTATAGTTTGTTCTGTTTGAGAACCTGGCATCATTCTCTTATTAACTTTATCCGTGCAGATATATGTCAACCTGTTCATGAATGTTTACATTTCAATGCATTAATTACGTGACGTGTTCACTTTGTGTAGTAACTTGGCCACAATCATTTCTATAGGTCTAAAATTGTATGTTAAATATGAAATTGTGTATTGGAGCACAAATTACAATCATTTCTATGAGTCTAAAATTGTATGTTAAATGTGAAATTGTATGTTGGAGCACAAATTACAAGCAATTTGGGGAGTTTGTTGTATTAGGGGAGAGTGACAGAATAAAGAAACATACAAAATTATATATATACATGTATAATTACAACATATGATGTGTACAACACACCCAACAAATTGCTACTGAAATAAGGACAAACATACACATATGTACATATATACCCATCGGGATTTAAAGCTGTTACATGTACATGTACACCATTGCCTGTGTTATCAGTGATCATGTCGCAGCTTAATTAGCCCCCACAACCAATTCAGTAATGTAAGTGATCTTGCAGATAATTTTGAAGTGATGCAAATACATGTGTGCAATGCACCTACTTTACCTATATGAATATACATTGACACGTCTATATATGTGCTAATTAAAAGATAAACACGACAGGTGAATCTGGTCGGACTATATATATATACACGTAGCTTGTATCAGATTCAAATTAGCAGAAAAAAAAAACAATTATACATGACTATAAATTAGGATTATAATTTATTCATGGTACAATGTTGTATTGCAAGGTTGTAGAAGACTACAGAAAGAGCTTAATTCCAGTTATAAATGCTCTCGGTGTTTGGATTGTCAAATTATCTACATTATTGTCCCCTCTGAATTGAAGCTTGTAATGTCATTGTCCAGCACATGTTTGTGTGAACTGTTCAAGCTCAAACTTCACATACTGCTTCCTTGAAGTATTTTATCAGGTCAAAAGGTCATGATCAAAGATCGCTTATATTTACTGAAAAATAAATTAAACAATGGTTTTTGCCTGATAAATCATATGTTCACATGCAATTGGACTGAAACTCAAAAATTAAATTTTATATATATTGTTTCACTGGTACTGACACAACTTGTTTGGGATTGCATTTTGAGATGAAAGGACAAGGATGATGGTCACAGTTACTATTAATAGAAAATTTGTCTCCACTCCATAACTTGTGTTCCATATATATATATAGCTACCATATATAATTTAGATCTGATCAGATTCCTTCATGAAAAAAAAGTCTAGGTGGGCAGATCAATTATCAGAAGTGAAATTAGACTTGATTATTTTTCAAAAGGTTGAAGGTCAGATGTTCATGTCAATGTCGACACAGATAATTATAAAACAGTTCCTGGACAACAATTAATGGTCCCATTACAGGTATAGGTATTTTTCAGGGGTATCTTGTTTAATTGATGTAGATTGTACATGGGCTGCAAAATTTGTCAAAAAAAGATGAATGATGTTAAGTTTATTAAGTTACTGGAGTAGCCGGTCGGTTCCTGACACCCATATATACTGTGGGGTTATCTCACGTTTTAATTACTATATAAAGTGTTCACAGTCAGCCCACCAATTGTGCAGTATATATCAACTGTCAGTTTTTAGTTACAGCTAATAATGTGTGATGGCTTATTATCTGACAAAATTACAACATCATCATGACAGTACACAGAGTTTCATGTTTCCTTACTTAATGGTTTTATACATGCACTGAAGCAAAATTAAGTTTTACAGCACTGAAAACTAGTTACCGAAAGAAGGGATCCTAATAAAACATTATACTACATAATAATATTGTTGAAGGGACCATTGACACGAACATAACAACATTGTTTATAGTTTATCTACTAGATACAGTTTTGGGTTTTTTGTCTGTTTGTGATCCTTTAGTTGATAATTGATAATTGAATACAGTGTGTATTGGAAATTTACTTTTTTTCACTGATTGTATAAAGTAAGTTTGAATGCAGAGAGTTATTTTTAGGTTTAATATTAGGGTAGACCCCATTCCTAGAGCCACATGGGGCACCGCCATATATCTTGTGGTTGACCCCATCCCTGGAGCCACATGGGGCACCTCCATATCTTATGGTTGACTCCATCCCTAAAGCCACACGGGGCACCTCCATATCTTATGGTTGACCTAAGCCCTGGAGCCACATGGGGCACCTCCATATCTTATTGTTGATCCTATCTCTCTAGAGCCATATGGGGCACCTCCATATCTAATGGTTGATCCCATCCCCGGAGCCACATGGGGCACCTCCATATCTTATGGTTGACCCCATCCCTGAAGCCACATATGACACCTCCAGGATCCATATCTGATTGTTGACCATATCCCTGGATCTACATGGGGCACCTCCATATCTTATGGTTGACCTAAGCCCTGGAGCCACATGGGGCACCTCCACATCTTATGGTTGACTCCATCCCTGGAGCCACATGGGGCACCTCCATATCTTATGGTTGACTCCATCCCTAGATCCACATGGGGCACCTCCATATCTTATGGTTGACTCCATCCCTGGAGCCACATGGGGCACCTCCATATCTTATGGTTGACCCCATCCCTGGAGCCACATGGGGCACCTCCATATCTTATGGTTGACCCCATCCCTGGAGCCACATGGGGCACCTCCATATCTTATGGTTGACTCCATCCCTGGAGCCACATGGGGCACCTCCATATCTTATGGTTGTCTCCATCCCTGGAGCCACATGGGGCACCTCCATATCTTATGGTTGACCCCATCCCTGGAGCCACATGGGGCACCTCCATATCTTATGGTTGTCTCCATCCCTGGAGCCACATGGGGCACCTCCATATCTTATGGTTGACCGTATCCCTAGAGCAACATTGGGCATCTCCATATCTGCATTCCTCATCAACTGTACACGTACACAGTTGTCTGTTGTCCTATCTAAGTAGGAAGTTTTGTGTAGGATCACATCCCAAAAGGTCATGTCCTGTCAGACTGTTTATATGTACTTTTTTTCACTGATTGTATAAAGTAAGTTTGAATGCAGAGAGTTATTTTTAGGTTTAATATTAGGGTAGACCCCATTCCTAGAGCCACATGGGGCACCGCCATATCCTATGGTTGACCCCATCCCTGGAGCCACATGGGGCACCTCCATATCTTATGGTTGACTCCATCCCTGGAGCCACATGGGGCACCTCCATATCTTATGGTTGACTCCATCCCTAAAGCCACATGGGGCACCTCCATATCTTATGGTTGACCTAAGCCCTGGAGCCACATGGGGCACCTCCATATCTTATTGTTGATCCTATCTCTCTAGAGCCATATGGGGCACCTCCATATCTAATGGTTGATCCCATCCCCGGAGCCACATGGGGCACCTCCATATCTTATGGTTGACCCCATCCCTGAAGCCACATATGACACCTCCGGGATCCATATCTGATTGTTGACCATATCCCTGGATCTACATGGGGCACCTCCATATCTTATGGTTGACCTAAGCCCTGGAGCCACATGGGGCACCTCCACATCTTATGGTTGACCATATCCCTAGATCCACATGGGGCACCTCCATATCTTATGGTTGACTCCATCCCTGGAGCCACATGGGGCACCTCCATATCTTATGGTTGACCCCATCCCTAAAGCCACATGGGGCACCTCCATATCTTATGGTTGACCCCATCCCTGGAGCCACATGGGGCACCTCCATATCTTATGGTTGACTCCATCCCTGGAGCCACATGGGGGCACCTCCATATCTTCCATCCCTGGAGCCACATGGGGCACCTCCATATCTTATGGTTGTCTCCATCCCTGGAGCCACATGGGGCACCTCCACATCTTATGGTTGACCATATCCCTTGAGCCACATGGGGCACCTCCATATCTTATGGTTGACCCCATCCCTGGAGCCACATGGGGCACCTCCATATCTTATGGTTGACCGTATCCCTAGAGCAACATTGGGCATCTCCATATCTGCATTCCTCATCAACTGTACACGTACACAGTTGTCCGTTGTCCTATCTAAGTAGGAAGTTTTGTGTAGGATCACATCCCAAAAGGTCATGTCCTGTCAGACCGTTTATATGTACCAGGTAATTAATCCACCAGTTGGATCCTGTACTAGCTCCGTACACATGCACCAGTGACAAGCATTAACATCATATATACATGTAGTGATCAACCTGAGTGAGGGTCATTGTTACATGTTTTACAATAGAAAGCTGTGAAATATTCCATTGTATATTATTATATTATATATTGTTTGGGTCAAATTTCAATGATATGCAGGCCCATATAAATTGTCAGTCATTCATTCCCCAGTGCACAGATTAACTCTCTACACATGCTAAATTTTTAAAGGCGTACATTGTCCTGTTATTGTACATTGTTGACTTTTGAACTTTAGCTTTTCACAATATCCAGATAATATTTTTACTCACAACACTTGTGAATACTCATAATCAGTACACACTAACAGTAGTAGTTCAACAAACTCTGTGTCAGTTTGTAAGAAGTTAAATTAGTCTTTATAGCTTTAGCTATTTTACAAATACATTTAATTACGAGAACTGGGGTCTAATAACATGTTGAATGCATATTATATACATAGATTTAATTACAGATCACAGACACAGAACATGAAACAGTTATATAGATTTAATATTACAGATCACAGAACGTGAAACAGTTATATAGATTTAGTATAACAGATCACAGACACAGAACGTGAAACAGTTATATAGATTTAGTATCACAGACACAGAACGTGAAACAGTTATATAGATTTAGTATCACAGACACAGAACGTGAAACACTTATATAGATTTAGTATCACAGATCACAGACACAGAACGTGAAACAGTTATATAGATTTAATATTACAGATCACAGACACAGAACGTGAAACAGTTATATAGATTTAGTATTACAGATCACAGAACGTGAAACAGTTATATAGATTTAGTATAACAGATCACAGAACGTGAAACAGTTATATAGATTTAGTATTACAGATCACAGAACGTGAAACAGTTATATAGATTTAGTATTACAGATCACAGACACAGAATGTGAAACAGTTATATAGATTTAGTATCACAGACACAGAACGTGAAACAGTTATATAGATTTAGTATTACAGATCACAGAACGTGAAACAGTTATATAGATTTAGTATCACAGACACAGAACGTGAAACAGTTATATAGATTTAGTATTACAGATCACAGAACGTGAAACAGTTATATAGATTTAGTATCACAGACACAGAACGTGAAACAGTTATAAAGATTTAGTATTACAGATCACAGAACGTTACACAAGAAAACTCTATACATGTATAACTGGTACGTTCCTCACATCTTATCTCATCAGATTATTCAGACTCAAGAGTTTTTCTATATGTATACGGTATATATATAACTCTTGTATATATTTAATTTATGTAAATCTTCTCACAATATGGAAAAAAGTTGTTTCCAAAACTGAATGGAAAAAATTCTCATGTACTGGCATAAACATTGATATGATTTGTATATATATACTGACAACTTGTGTCTTCTTTCGACCAATTCTACAGATATATATTACGCATGATGATGTTTGGGTTCTGATGCATCAGAAGAATGGTAGACTTCATTTTTACAGTAATATTATGTGATTATTTGACTGCAGTTTAAGCCCACTCCTTTAGTAGAAATGGGATTGACTGTAGAGTTACCGAGAGCTATTGGCTATTATATTGATATTTCTTTTGTTAATTAATACCGTGATTATATTTAGTTATACATACTGGGCTGGCTGTATATAAGTATATTTGTTTACTGTGTTGATATATATTTATTTTGGAATTAATGCTTAATTACTACAAAAGCTTAGATCTGAGTTTGAGAATTTTGAAGCTTGCTTTCTTTCTCGATATACAAATCTATATTTAGATCTACAAAATGAAACGCGTATCAATAATGCAGTGATGGTACCAGAGTTTCCCAGTTACAATAATCCTCTATATATCTTTATGTATGCTTAGTCATGGGTGACATTAAAAAAAGCTTAAGTATATATGGGGTCATTCAGGGATGAAGTTATACGAACATTAAATATTAAATACGGTAGGTGTTGTTATTGTCTCGATGTTTATCAACTGAAACTTTCTACTTAATATAGATCTAAGACATGGATATTTACAATTTATGTTTTGAAACTGAGAATTTGTTGTAGACAGTTGTACTAAACAGCTGGGTGTCACTAGGTTCAGGAAGAACAGATTCGGGCAGGTGTTTTTTTTCAGCAACTCAGTATATTATACCAAGTTCCCATTAACAGTTTTATATTTAAATCATTAGTCAGAAGACTAATGTGTGGTGTTCCAATCAAGCCTGGATCAGGCACATTTACCGGAGCTCCAGGATCATTGATTAATTCACCCACACTGTTCCCAAACAGCAACACATATGTACTGGTTAATATTGATTTGAGAGCCCATATTATTACAATACATGATTAAGTAGAGTGGAACATCATAGTCATGTGATACCCCTCTAGTTTTGTCGGTATGACATCATTCTATACTGTACATGCATGTGATAGTCCTTTAGTTTTGTCGGTGTGACATCATTCTAGTTTTCTATAAACAATACCAATACCGTAATTATACTATGCAGCACAGTGTATACAATATGACATTTATTGGATACAAGTAAATTGTTTTTGAGGAGTTTTTGTTATGGTAATTAATACAACAGAAACAAAGATTTCCTGTTAACCTAGATCTCATGTTTTTGTAGAGCATCAGATAAAAGTACAGAGGAAATCCTCCATCTTTGTTTCAATTTAAATCTGGGAAACACATGTACAATGGGTCATTCTGTGTACAAATATATTGTACATACACTTAACTGTGTGTCTAGATATGTCATACATTAGATAATGCCCAGTTCATGACTCTTGCAAGGGCTTTAAACCTCATGCATTCTAGCAAATTTTAGTTGGTTAGATATGAAAAAAATGGGGAGATCTTGTATAGATATGTTAATTATTGTTGTCTGGTTATTTCAGAATGGGGAGATCTTGTATAGATATGTTAATTATTGTTGTCTCTGGTTATTTCAGAATGGGGAGATCTTGGTCGCTACCAGTGTGTGTTTACATTTACACCCTCTCAACAGACTGTAACCAACTACGTTGATCTCATCGGTGAGTGTTTTAACAAAGTTTTATCGTGTGATGACTCTCTTAATTATCTGTTTGATGTTTGTGTATCACGGAGGGAGAACAAAGATTATTCTATAAATTGTTCATCAGATTAAAACAACAACTTGGACCCGAGTCTCAAACAACATAATGACATCATAATATCAGTATCGGATATTTTATAAATGGGGTTCTTTTCCGATAAAAATGGGGTCACTTCGTAAAATTTGAATGGACTATTTGAAAAATGGTGTCCTTTTCATTTTCTACACTTCAAAAGGCTATGGGAGCAACTTCAATGCAGACTCTGTATATATTTTGCATAATGAACTAGAATTCAGTAAGTGTAGTCCTCTCAGTAATTGTCAGGCTAACATGTTTAAAATGTTTTGCCCTCAAGGACCACCCAAGGTCAATGAAAAGAGCTTTGACCCATCCAAGAACTATGTACAGGGAGACAACCTGATCCTGAAGTGTCCAGTCACTGGATACCCCTTCCCCACGGTGTCCTGGCTCCGTGACGGTGTCATGCTGAACGCAGGCGATCGTGTCGTTATCAATGATGAAGGTTCAGTGCTCAACGGCAAACTGACCATCTACAGCCTGGAGTTTTCTGATAAGGGCACCTACAAATGTATGGCCAACTCGACCTACGAGGGATTCCAGTCCGCCCATGCTACAACAATTGTCAGAGTGAAGGGTAAGCTGGCCTACTTCTATAATTCTCTGTGTATTTTTATCAATTTACCACCATTAACAGTTAACACTAACTTAACAGTTTAAACCATGAGATTGCTGGACCAGGCCTGTTTTAAAGAAATAAAACACGTTTTTGAAGAATTTGTGAATTAGTGAATATTTTAAATTGTTATTTCAGACCGCCTTGCCGCTTTGTGGCCATTCTTAGGAATTGTAGCAGAGGTTATCATTCTCTGTATCATCATCTTCATCTACGAGAAGAGGCGAGGAAAGCAGATGGAGGATGAAGCTGATTCTCCTGACTACCCGTAAGTTGTAATCCAATGGTTTTGTTATGCTCCTTAAGTTAGGGACGGCTAGTGATCTTCCTTAATTCAAGGACAGTTAGTGAGCTTCCTTAATTCAAGGACAGCTAGTGATCTTCCTTAATTCAAGGACAGTTAGTGAGCTTCCTTAATTTAGGGACAGCTAGTGAGCTTCTTTAATTCCTAGACAGCTAGTGAGCTTCCTTAATTTAGGTACAGCTAGTGAGCTTCCTTAATTTAGGGATGGCTAGTGAGCTTCCCTAATTCAAGGACAGCTAGTGAGCTTCCTTAACCCTTAGACTGCTACACACGTCAAAAGACGCGTTGATAAAATTGGTACTCACTGCGACACGCGTAAATAATTGTTTTTTGACTCCGAGTTTTCACTCGGTAGTCCGGTAGACAAATATCCCGCCTATGGCTATATTTGTGTATGAAAACGAAAGTAGAATTCTTCCGATGGGTTCTGAAGTCATTACTTTCGATATTCTCGAGATTATACACTAGAACAGGTGTGCAAGGTACTCGAAATGAAAACACTGACTCATCAAAATGGCCGCTGTCAATTGGAGCTAGTGACCCAGAATCAGACGAGAATGATTTTGAAGGTTTTGAGGCAGCAGATGGGGAGTTCTTGAGGGAAAACATAATAGGTAACGTTCCTATGAACGATTTTGTGCCCGATACCGATAGGGTAAAGGAGGCAGACACCGAGGCCGGGTGGACTGTTGACGAGTTTGACCTTGTCAACACTCTGTTCTCGGGTGAGCCCAAGCTTACGATCGACATGGATAATTTTGATCCAGTTGATTTTTTAAAGCTTTTTATAGACGATAACATTATCAATGAAATCGTTGTTCAAACAAATTTATATGCCGAGACCAAACTAAACGGCGAACTGAAAGACAACAGCCGAATGAAAAAATGGCAGCCTGTATCACTTGATAATTCTACATCAATTTCACATAAAGTTAACGAGATTTACCTGCGATTCTCGAGGACAATGTATACTGTAATATGATACAAATGCAATGTGTTTTTGTTCCTATTAAGATTTCTGAATTAAATAAGCTATATTCAATGATTTTCAATGAGCTTTCTTGTGCTTTTATCATGCTGATTAAAATTTTCACTTTTACTCACCTGTATTCTCACCTGTATGCTTAACTACAGGTACGACTTTGGAATTGATGACAAAATAACAAAGTACAGATAATAGCAAACAACTTTCATGTAACTTTTATTCACATAATGTTAATAGTTTTCAAGATACAACCATTTATAACAGCAGCATCACTTTTGTTAAATCTTGTATAATTAATGCAGCAGTGAGGGCCATTACTATACAATACAATGTAGCAGCCTAAGGGCTAATTTAGCGACGGCTAGTGAGCTTCCTTAATTTGGGGATGGTTAGTGAGCTTCCCTAATTCAAGGACAGTTAGTGAGCTTCCTTAATTCCTGGACAGCTAGTGAGCTTCCTTAATTGGAGACATCTAGTGAGCTTTCTTAATTGGAGACATCTAGTGAGCTTCCCTAATTCAAGGACAGTTAGTGAGCTTCCTTAATTGGAGACATCTAGTGAGCTTTCTTAATTCCCGGACAGCTAGTGAACTTCCTTAATTGGAGACATCTAGTGAGCTTCCTTAATTCCTGGCCAGCTAGTGAGCTTCCTTAATTGGAGACATCTAGTGAGCTTCCCTAATTCAAGGACAGTTAGTGAGCTTCCTTAATTGGAGACATCTAGTGAGCTTCCTTAATTGGAGACATCTAGTGAGCTTTCTTAATTCCCGGACAGCTAGTGAGCTTCCTTAATTAAGCAACGGCTACTGAGCTTTGTTCCACATGTTTCTAGAGCTTCTTGTATCTCATTGATCCTAAATCTTAAGTATTTATATTTAGTAACCAAATAAATCTGGATGAATTCATAATTCAGCCAGGGTTGTGGTCCTAATTTAAATACAAATGTTCATCATTTGTTTCCTGGAATGGAGAAACTTCAATCGGTATATAGATGAATGTATGGAATGTTTTGTATGTTACAGAGCTAACACTCAGGACCACCGGACTGATGAGGTGAGACAGAGAAACGTGAGAACCTAAACATGTCCATGGAAACAACTCCAGATGAGGATTCGGCCGAGTCCCACAGGGCATTACAGACCCAGGCTTCAGTTTCAACAAGTCTTTTTAAACATGTCCAAAGCAGTTTGTGAAATCTTACTTCATCAGATTATCATTTAAAGAATAAGCCTGCAGCTCAAAAAAAATAATTCATGTGTGGTAAAAATGGTTTCAGATAAAAGGTAAAATAGCTTTGAATGGCCGTGAGAGAGGAGTGTGACAGGGTTAACCGGCCTGGGTCTCCGATATATATGCTGCAGATGTTTACACTGGCTTGTGTCCGTCTGTCACATGCATTTCTTGTGCGTGTTCAGTAAGAAAGTAAAAAAGATAAATGTGATCGTGCGAAAGTTTTTTAAAAGAATGTATGTGATTTAAGAGTGTTTATGTTATATCTTAATCTGAAATAATCAGGGTTCATTTGTTATAATTATGATGATTTTACTTATACATGTACCTAATTTTATGTGTTATTTCCACAAAATCCTGTGTGGATAAGTATTTTGTCAGATTCACGAACTTTAGAGACTTAATCTAGATTGCATAAGAAATAATGAATGTACACAATGATAGGGTCCCTGTGTGTGCTTTGAAAGTGCTACCCAACGCAGTAGCTAGAATGTTTTAAAACATCTACAATTATCAACTGCAAATACATAATTTAATATATATAGGTGATTACAGAGTAAAATTGTTTTTAATAAAAAATCTTATGTTCTAAAAAATATTTAATAATTTAAGAAAGAAACTGTAGTATGACAAATAACATTGTCATGCTAAGGCTTGTATGAAAATTCACTGGAAGATACACAATTTGTGTTGCTCTTACCTCGTGTATGTGTGACATTTCCCTTGTAATTTTATACTTTATATTAACTGGTATATGTGGTATTCAGATGGACGCTATCGTGCCGATTCCAATTTTGACATGATATTGTGTGTTGATTGTTACTCAGTGATGTTCAATAATTTATAATGTATATAATAATACTACAATGTGTGGTAGCTGATTTTATCACATGTTATTTCTTTTAGTATTTAGACAAAATTAATAATAATTAATATGAAACATTTATACGTTTTTAATATTTGTAAAATTCTCTGATAATAAATCTATGTGAATTTGACGCTAGGCAGGCCTTGCAACTAAGTTCGATATATTTTGCTGTCTGATACATCTCCAACAATATTCTAGATTTGGAAATAAGTAAGCCATTCAATGAAATCTAATTAATATATATTAATTCTCTCAATAGTAAATATGACAGCTTTGCAAGAAAGTTTAAGATAAGCCTAGGATTCCATGCATATTTAAGAACTAAGCCACCAATGTGATGGTTATGTTCACATTCTGTCCAGACACCCTAAAGTTTCTTTACAAACAAAAGGACATTTAATCTGCCATCAAAATCAAGAATAACTGCACTGATCCCTTTTTTTTTTCTTTTTTTTTTAGCTTTTCTTTCTTTCTTTTTTTGTTTTCAAAAATTCAAACTCTTTCTGAAAATTCTACAGTGCTCGTTGTTAACATAAAATTATGTGGAGTGAAGTTTTGTGATTATCGTGTATCTAATCTGTAGGCGAATCGAGTAACCTACTTGGGTATGTTTCGTGATTAACGTGTATCTTAGCAGTAGGCGAATCGAGTAACCTACTTGGTATGTTTCGTGATTAACGTGTATCTTAGCAGTAGGCGAATCGAGTAACCTACCTAGATGTGTTTTTGACTGATGTTTATAAACAGTAAAAAGCTTGGCTTGGTTGTCACTTTGTGTTAAATGTTAAATAGACGCAATATTCTGGATCTGTCCAAACTTTATATTAACTTGCCTGATATACATAATTACATAAATATTAAGTAGACATTTGCAATTCTGTTAGATATATCAACTCTCTACTGAATCATTTTATTTCATTGTTAGATTTCTTTTATTCAAAATATTTATACAGTATATAAATGCTATTTCTGAATGTATTTTCTGATCCAATATCACTGCAGTAAATCCTATTATCATCATTTAGAGGACTCGCATTCATGTATGTTTTGTCGTGATCATGTTCAACTCTATATAGATTTAGGTATATTTTTTAAGTAGAGGAACAGATATTGTGGACTAGATCTAGGAAGTATTGTTTATTAGAGGTACAAGATGAACCTAATTAATCCACCAAATCTTGATCAAATGTTAAATAGGATAATAAAACATATCATCCAGAATATTGTTGGTGTTTGCTGTCAGTAGCATGGATGGTGGAATGTTGTATACCAAAAAATAATCGATGGATTGGTAGGTTCTCATAAGTTGTATATGATGTACACAAACTTTTCTCTTATCCTCTTTGCGCCTCCTTGGGTATGTTTTCAATATGCATGATTTTATTTTGAGTTACATATTGTGTCGGCTGATAAATTTTTACCCTTATAAAAACGTGTGTTACACTGATATACTCCCATGATGCTGATATTTCACCATATTGTTCCATTCCATCTCGAGTGAATCCTCCCGTGTTCCCTCACCAAAGTAGCTTAGTATATCTAAAGGTTTATGCAAGTTTAAAGACAAGACATTCAATTGAATGTTTTTAATTTAAAAAAGAAGTAGAAATTGACTTTCTCGAGTAGAAAAATCATGAAATAAGATAAAACTTTTTTTTTCATTTGTTATTTTTTCCTCATCTTTAGTCGACTTTCCCATCTTTATATTTTGTGATTAGATGATCAGTTTTGTCACAGTGAAATAAAATAGAACGTAAGTGATGTGTTCCCTACTAACTTTGATATCGTATCATTTGATTGGCAGTCAGTAGTGAGTGTACAGTATAGAGTTGATAGCCGACGATCAACACTTCAATCCATAAATCCTCGTAACATTTAAAAAATTTCCTTGCCCACTTCATTAGAAACATAAAACCAAGGCAATGCTCCTCGTTCGCAGTTCCGCGTAACATGCTGTCCATTCTTGGTAAATGCATATAAACGTTGGTGAGGTAATTCGGCAGTTTTATAAAACAGTACATACATGAGGATTTAGGTTCAGTATTTCGTGTTTTTACTCAAGGAAAGTTTTGTAGTGGAAGTAAAATGCTGGTGTTTGATCATCTAAACCTGCTTGAGAGAGTTCTAGGCAGAAGTTCCTTAACATGTTGAAATGTAATATATTAGTGATTCAATAAAAAAAAAATGAAAATGTAATGAGAATTTTGTTATTCTTTGCAGATAAAGCAATTGATGCTTGACCTTAACTGTGACATTTGACCTACTTTCAAAAAACTAATTCCTAATTTCAGCCCACTTGGCGAGCAATGTTTCTACGTAATATATTGAGTTCTAGTTTAGGTTTAAGTTCATCTTGTTTAACTTCCTATTAACAGCCAGGTTCATTTAAGGACGTGCTAAATTTTGGAGGTGGAGGAAAGCCGGAGTACCCGTGCTAAATTTTAGCAGGTAGATGCAAAATCCTGTAAAAAGTAAGTTACTTTGACAATTGGGGGGGGGGGGGGGGGGAGCATCCGCACCCACTACATTACTTAAACGAGCGCACAAATTGGTAAAACTATTACCATGTCCCTTCAGAGGCTCCGTATGTATCCCCTTAATCCAGTAAGATACCAAGAGGAATTGCTTATGATAGCTTTCCATACTTGGATCAAGGTCACTTTTATACTATTAATAGAACATCAGTTATGCCCGATATCTCTAGTTTTGTAGACACAATCGCACTCCGACTTAATCCAGTGCCTCGAAGAAAACACTTTCTTGGAATGAGATTTTGGCTTTTCAGTCTCAAAGGTCAAGATCACTTAATTGGTTTATACACAACATTTTGAATTCTGTAACATACATGTAACTAATCGTACCACTCCGATTCGAAGTCATGCTCCTGACACATTGTGTAGTTGTTTCTGATGTTTTTAAGACATTGGAATCAAGGCCTTGAGTGACCTGTTGCAATCGCGTTTCGTTCGTTCATAAACAATTTATATTTTCGACTTATGCAAAAACCCTTGAAGTAGTATCAATGAAATTTTGCAGAAACCTTCCATGGCAAAAGGTCAACCCAAATTATGAATGATAGGGTCCCTGACAAACTGGACACGGTGGACATTGATAACCCTAACAACAACGAAATAGTGTTGAAAAGTGTGATTCATCATGATATATATTGGAACTGTAATTGTGTGTCGGACTATCGGCTAAAGTTGTTTCTGTCCGACCATCCTTATGCGTTTCAGATTTATAGCTGGTCTTCAAAAAGACTAAATACTGCTGCATCTTGGATTACAGAAATCTTTATCATAAAATTACTCCGCTGTGGTAATTACGACAGTCTCAATCATTTATGTCTCCAAAAAACAAGTTTTAGGAATATTAAATAATTTAGTAATGCCACCGTTTATCTTGTCGACGATTTGTCCACAGGCGTTTGAAGTTCTGACTGTAAATTGAGATATAATACCATATAAAAAATAAAGGTATATTTTTAGCCCACCATCATCAGATGGTGGGTTATTCAAATCGCCCTGCGTCCGTGGTCCGTGGTCCGTCCGTCCGTCCGTAAACAATTCTTGTTATCGCTAATCCTCAGAAAGTACTGAAGGGATCTTTCTCAAATTTCATATGTAGGTTCCCCTTGGTGCGTAGTTATGCATATTGCATTTTGAGACCAATCGGAAAACAACATGGCCGACAGGCAGCCATCTTGGATTTTGACAATTGAAGTTTGTTATCGCTATTTCTCAGAAAGCACTGAAGGGATCTTACTCAAATTTCATATGTAGGTTCCTCTTGGTCTGTAGTTATGCATATTGCATTTTGAGACCAATTGGAAAACAACATGGCCGACAGGCAGCCATCTTGGATTTTGACAATTGAAGTTTGTTATCGCTATTTCTCAGAAAGTACTGAATGGATCTTTCTCAAATTTCATATGTAGGTTCCCCTTGGTGCCTAGTTATGCATATTGCATTTTGAGACCAATCGGAAAACAACATGGCCGACAGGCAGCCATCTTGGATTTTGACAATTGAAGTTTGTTATCGCTATTTCTCAGAAAGCACTGAAGGGATCTTACTCAAATTTCATATGTAGGTTCCTCTTGGTGCCTAGTTATGCATATTGCATTTTGAGACCAATCGGAAAACAACATGGCCGACAGGCAGCCATCTAGGATTTTGACAATTGAAGTTTGTTATCGCTATTTCTAAGAAAGTACTGAATGGATCTTTCTCAAATTTCATCTGTAGATTCCCCTTGGTGCCTAGTTATGCATATTGCATTTTGAGACCAATTGGAAAACAACATGGCCGACAGGCAGCCATCTTGGATTTTGACAATTGAAGTTTGTTATCGCTATTTCTCAGAAAGTGCTTAAGGGATCTTTCTCAAATTTCATATGTAGGTTTCCCTTGGTGCCTAGTTATGCATATTGCATTTTGAGACCAATCAGAAAACAACATGGCCGACAGGCAGCCATCTTGGATTTTGACAATTGAAGTTTGTTATCGCTTTTTCTCAGAAAGTACTGAAGGGATCTTTCTCAAATTTCATACACAGGTTCCTCTTGGTGCATAGTTATGCATATTGCATTTTGAGACCAATCGGAAAACAACATGGCCGACAGGCAGCCATCTTGGATTTTGACAATTGAAGTTTGTTATCGCTATTTCTCAGAAAGTACTAAAGAGATCTTTCTCAAATTTCATATGTAGGCTCCCCTTGGTGCCTAGTTATGCATATTGCATTTTGAGACCAATCGGAAAACAACATGGCCGACAGGCAGCCATCTTGGATTTTGACAATTGAAGTTTGTTATCCCTATTTGTCAGAAAGTACTGAATGGATCTTTCTCAAATTTCATCTGTAGGTTCCCCTTGGTGCCTAGTTATGCATATTGCATTTTGAGACCAATCAGAAAACAACATGGCCGACAGGCAGCCATCTTGGATTTTGACAATTGAAGTTTGTTATCGCTTTTTCTCAGAAAGTACTGAAGGGATCTTTCTCAAATTTCATATGTAGGTTCCCCGCAGTGCCTTATTTTGCATATTGGGACCAATCCAAAAACAACATGGTCGACAGACAGCCATTATCGGTAAATCTTAAATTTTATATATAGGTTCCCCTTGTTTGAAAAGTACTAGCTATAGAGGGCTGTTTCTGGATTTACACAGATTAGTAAGAGTTAGAGGAAGGGAAAAGTAGAGAAAAGATCAATCTGACATGGAACCTATGAAGATCATTCAATGGTGGGCGCCAAGATCCCTCTGGGATCTCTTGTTTAAAGTATATTACCCTTATTTTTTATATGGTATTATATCTCAATTTACAGTCAGAACTTCAAACGCCTGTGATCTGTTCAAATCGACCTACACAATGTGTGTTGTTGTGACATATAACTGAAAGCACAAAATTTGTAGACATTTTATGTTAATCTACATATATATATATAATCCTAACATACACACATTCATGTATAGATCCTTAAATATATGTTCCTCAAACCATACAGAAATTATGGAGTGAAACACCTGCATATTTTTGATAGAAACTTTAAATAGGTACGAGTTTACTTGTTTCCTGGATTTATTCCACTCCAGAACGTGTGTATGCACAAATCCTTTAATTCACACAATCATATGATCATCAATAGAAAGGAGGGAAACTCATTTATCAACTTTCCGTGATTCATTTGTATAAATATTTCCTTCCTTTCACTTGTTTGCCTCAAGGCTGGACACATATTTTGTAGAAAAGTTTACACTGGACTAATGCACAGCAAAATGGTATGCTCTGATTACAAGGAAACGGTACAGACTAGCATTTCATTACTGAGTAGACAGATATATATATAAATATATGGCTGTTAATAGGACGTTAAACAAAATAAACCAAACCAAATATATTTACATCGTATTAACCATTACGGGAAGGTAATTCAGCTAAAGACATATATTTTAGCATAGTAACTAGTTGCTGCGTGCACGTGCATACTCATTATCAAGATAATCATAAAAAAGGGATGGAAGCAGATCGATACTTGTTAAAATCATTTCATGTCAACATTTACTTTAGGGCGAATATGGTCAACCGTTTGGTGAAGAAGAAACAAACGCTGCATGCATGTGCCTGGAAAGTGATATTTGATTGAATGATTTTTTTGGGAGCTTAATGTTTTTTTCAATATTACATATGAAAATGCTAACATCCCATGATGTAGTCTGTTTAGACAGAAATACTTCAAATACATGTAGTTGTATACAAATTCCCTGGCCCCGGTTTCATCAGATATTCGTATGAAAATTCCCTAACTTATTTTTCCCACATGAAACATTTACAGAATTTAAGGAGTGAACCATAGCTAAGGAATACTGTTATACTTTCCTATCGAACAATTTATGTTGAATTTCCTTATAGGTTATGGACACACATGGATATTTTTTCATGTTTAAAGTTATCCGAGGGCACCAGTGAATATATAATTGTGGTGGATTAGGTTAATATAAACCTTTTTCACCTCCATACGAAATATATTCGCGATCCGAGGCCAACCTCTAAATTTGCAATTATGCCCACAGGACAGGTAGTAAACAAACCAGACGCTGACAACGGCGTGCGAAAGAGTAACCGGGTGTCAACATCCAAGGGAGCCAAAGACAAGTCTAAATCAACGGGAGGATCATTTACCACTCCATGGACAGATGAGCCATGGACATGCAACATTTGCAATAACCTATATGAGGATCAGGACTCAAAACTGCTGGAATGCCAGCGCTGCGAAGGCCGCTTCTGTACTAAATGCCTGGATAAGGGAGATAATGAGTACACCGTGTTGTCAAAGTCGAATGCAATGTGGTTCTGCGCTCCATGCCGCGTACACATTGAGAAAAATATCAACAACGATAAGATGATAGAGCAGAAATGCAAGGAAATAATGAACGAGTTTGAAGAGAGGATCACAACAATCGAGGAAGCTCTGAAAAATAAATGTGACGAGCGAAAAGTCAGGGACATTATAAAAGAGGAGCTGGCTTCAGGAACAAAAGGAGATACACCACAGGAATCAACAACAACACAGCAAAAGGCAACATCCAACACGCAGGAAGTTCTCACGGAACTAGAGGACAGAAAGAAGAGGGAAAATAACATTCTAGTCTTTGGAGTAAAAGAACAAACTAACAATGATGGAAGTGAGAGGAAAAAAGAAGATGAGAAAATTATACAGGACATGTTGTCCGCATGCAAGCTAACCAAGGAATTACTTGATGGTATTACAAAAGTGGCACGATTGGGAAAATTTAAGAAGCCAAAGGAGGAGTCTACAGAGTCAACAGAACCAGCAGGTATAAGGCCGATACTAGTCTCATTCGGAACAACAGATCACAAAAAATGTTTCTTCAGAAACATAAGTGAACTGCAAAAGCATGACAAGTATAAATCAACTAAGATAAGCAACGACCTCACGAAAAATGAAAGGGAAAAAGAGGCATCACTTAGAGAGGAGGCAAAGCGAATGAGTCAGGAACAATCGCAGTCGGGGAAATATGTCTTCCGTGTAAGGGGCCCACCCTGGAACAGAAAAATCGTACGGCAAACAAAGAAAGAAAATTAGATCCAGACAGGACAAAAAACCACCGAAACTCTCAGGATCGTCTGCAATGTTTTTACACAAATGCCGACAGTTTACCAAACAAATTACATGAATTAAAATTTAGATTAACAGGCAAAGAAGCTGATATAATTGGAATTACAGAAATATACCCGAAAAATGCCAGATATCTACCTCAGAAGTCTGAATTTCTCATCAATGGTTACGATCTATTTATGAATGATAACAACAAAAATTGTCATAGGGGAGTTGGTATATACGTAAAGGAAGGATTTAAAGGTGTAGAAGTAAATATAGGAAATGTATTCAAGGAAAGCGTATGGGTAAAAATCAATTTGTCAGATAAGAATTGCTTACTTATAGGATGCCTATATAAAAGCCCTAATTCAAGTGCAGAAAACGTGGAGGAGCTAAACAATATAATCGCAACAGTGTCATCTAACCCAGCATATAGTCATTTGTTACTAATAGGAGATATTAACATGCCAAAAATTAACTGGAATACTTGGTCATCCAACAATGATAGGGAAGGAGAAAACTTTATTGAATGCCTAAGAGACAACTACTTGTACCAACATGTAAGAGAACACACAAGGGACAGAAAAGGAAACGAACCCAGCATCCTGGATCTTATTATAACAAATGAGGATGAAATGATAAAAGATATCTCTTATGAAAGTCCTATTGGAAGTAGCGATCATCTGGTACTTATATTCGATTTTTTCTGCAAAACACTACAATCAGTAAATGAAACACCACGCTTGAAGTACAGTAAGGGGGATTACAATGGTATGAGAGGAGAAATGCCAGATGACTGGACAGGAATCATGCACGGAAATATAGCAGAATTGTACAGTAAATTTACCGATTTTATAACAAAACTTTCAAATCAATATATCCCAAAACACAAATTTAACAGCCACCAGGGAAACAAAAAGGATCACATGCCACTAAAAGAGTCTATTCTGAAAAAGATTAACAAA
Organism: Pecten maximus; assembly: GCF_902652985.1. Taxonomy (NCBI): domain Eukaryota; kingdom Metazoa; phylum Mollusca; class Bivalvia; order Pectinida; family Pectinidae; genus Pecten; species Pecten maximus. The sequence goes on along the minus strand of NC_047023.1, from coordinate 834,105 downwards.
AAACACAGAGCATGGCAGCGCTACATGGAAACCAAATCTGAAGAAAAATATAAGGAATATGCGAAAATCAGAAACCAGCTGAAATGGGAAGTCAGAAAATCCAAAAGAGAACTTGAGAAAAAAATTGCCGAGGATATTAAGGAACAACCTAAGAAATTTTGGAAATATGTCAACTCCAAAAGAAAGGTCAAAACTGGAATTTCGGACCTTAAGGGTCTGAACGGAGATGATACAAAAATTGCAGTGAGAGATAAGGACAAAGCCGAAGTTCTCGCCAAGTTCTTCAGCAGTGTTTTTACCCAAGAACCCCTAGGAGACCTACCAGAATTCAACAAAAGCAACATAGTTCACCCGTTTGAGGATATCATATGCACTCAGCAAAAGGTTGAAAAACTGCTGTCGGATCTAAATGAAAATAAATCTCAAGGACCAGACATGATGCACCCTAAAATACTGAAAGAACTACGAAAACATATCAGTAAACCTCTGTCAGAAATATTTAACAAATCACTACAGGACGGTAAATTACCAGAAGCTTGGAAAGAGGCAAACATTACTGCTATTTTCAAAAAGGGCTCAAAATCAGAGGCAGGGAACTACAGACCAGTCAGTTTAACCAGTATAGTAGGAAAAACATTGGAAAAATTAGTAAGGGATAGCATAGTCAATCATATGAACATAAATAATCTACTCAGCAATAAACAATTTGGCTTTGTCTCCGGGAGATCTACACAACTTCAACTACTAATGGTTTTGGAAGAATGGACAGAAATAATTGATAATGGCGGTCAGCTGGATGTTGTATACATGGACTTCATGAAAGCCTTCGACAAAGTCCCACATCGTCGATTACTCGAGAAAATTAAAGGATACGGAATTAGTGATCAGGTCACTAACTGGATAAAAGACTTCCTCAGCAACAGATGTCAAAGAGTACTAGTAAATGGAGAATCCTCAAAAACGTACCCCGTAGTAAGCGGTATACCCCAAGGAAGCGTGCTTGGACCAATCTTGTTTGTAATATATATTAATGATTTACCTGAAATTCCCAAATCAAATTCCCCACTTTTTGCGGATGATACAAAACTATACCGAGAAATCAGAAATAATAACGATAAAGACATTCTGCAAAATGATCTCAGCAAACTTGAACAATGGTCTGCAAAATGGCTACTAAAATTCCACCCAAACAAATGCAAAGTGCTCTCAATTAACTCCAAAGAGAAAAGATTATATTACATGTCAGGAACAACGGGTGAAAAATTAGAACTAGGAAGTATAACATCTGAAAAGGACATTGGAGTGACAGTAGATGAAAATTTAAATTTTAGAACCCATATCCAGTTGGGAGTGAATAAAGCAAATAGTATTCTAGGACTAATTAGAAGAACGTTCACATATTTAGACGAAAAGATGTTCAAACTATTATTTAAGGCACTAGTAAGACCCCATCTTGAATACGCCTCAAGCGTATGGAGTCCCTATAAGACGAGGGACATCGATTTGATAGAGAACGTCCAGAGGAGGGCCACAAAACTCATACCTGGTTTTAAAAACTTGTCGTACCCGGAACGCTTGCAGAGACTGAAACTGCCAACCTTAGAACACCGAAGGAATAGAGGTGACCTAATCAACGTCTTTAAAATCGTGAAGAATATTTATGACGAGCGAGTCACAACAAATATGTTCCAAATGGACACCACCAGCAGGACAAGGGGACACTCGCACAAAATATTCAAAAAACGATGTAACGTAGACATAAGAAAAAACTTTTTCAGCTTCAGGGTAGTAGATGTTTGGAACAATTTGCCACAACATGTTATAGATGCCGAGGAGGTTAAACAGTTTGAAATTGCACTGGACAATCACTGGGATAATACCAACAAATAACTTGTGTATATATATGAAAAAGGACAAATTAACTCATTGCACACCAGATGTATATCACATTGTAAACATTGTAATATCAATTGATATGGACATAGAGGCTTACAGCCTGCGTCCATTATTTATCGTATTAAATCGTATTAAATCGTATTAGGTTAACGAATATTGATGAAACTGATCCCGTTTGTAATATCTTAAGGAATTTTTCATGAGATAGGAAAATGAATGGCCATATACTATGCATCACAAATCCCTTCGTTTAATTATCGAAACACCAACTGATACCTGATATATGGTGCAGCGATATCGCATTACATGTTTCCTTAATACATCCTATGATTTGCCTAATCGAACGCATCGGATAAAACCTTGATCAGTATCTTGCAAGTGCTTGATTATTCTTTCTTGCGGCTCAAGCATTTTGAAGACCTCGACCGCCTTTACACGTCGCTGACAGTTTGGAAGACCGAAAATGGCTCACGACAACGTAGACGAACTTTTTGAGATCAGGACAGCTTTCTTTACTGGAGATTATCAGCACTGTATCAATGAGTCACACAAATTAAAGGTAAAATCCTTTTGGAATACTAGTTATGAAACGACGTACGGGATCCAAGTACTGGTCCCATGTTCTCCCCATTCTACTCCAGAAACTTTGCGTGTAACAATCGGCACGATAACACCAGATAATAAAACCAACGGCCTCTATTTTGGAAGGTTGAACCAAACGACTGTCCATTATCAGTAATGTGGGAAAGTAATGTACTCTCTATAAGATATACTATCAAAAGAAACGTAATTAGAAATTACCCCGTTTTCCCAGATGAGGCTACAGCTGTACTCTGAAATTTCCTTGAGCTTTCTATTTTCTCACTCCATGTACTCACTGGTGAGGGGTATGCTATACATAAGGAGAAAGAAAGGGGGAAATGTTCATGAATGTTTATATTATTATCTGAAAGATTCATGGTTTTCGAAGACGGACATGATTCCTTATGCAGTAATTTTAAAAAAAATCATTGACATCTGCGACAATGTGGGTAAAAGGTATCAAATTTGTCCCTAAAACAGTGCGTTTCTGATCATTTAGCAGCCATTGTAATGAAGTGACCTGACAAGATCTCACATGACACAGGTCACGGGTCACGGGTAATGCTGAAAATAGTTTTTCATGAGACTTTAATTACATAATTCACATTAAAAACATAGAAATGTTTAAAAACTTGGAATTGAATTATAAAATGAGTGGATTGAGCTGTTTATGTACGTTAACATGTATGCGTGTAAGGTCAGATGTGTCGAAAAATGATCCATATTTTGATTATATGTATGTTTTCTTACACATTGACAGGCCAGTATTGAATAGTTGAAAGCATACGTTAAAGTGTAGACTCGAGGGCAGGCTTTTCCTACTTTTCACTCAGGAGTTCTGAAGTTATAGTCGGCCCAAATCAAATATTTAAAAGGCTGATTTATATATATGTAAGGGATAAAACATTCATAGAAAGCTTTGGATGTTAATACCGGGTAATACAGTTTGTAGTATACATTTGCGTATGTACTTCATTCTTGATATAATTTCAGTCTTCAAACCAGGAGACAAAGATCCAGCGAGATGTGCTGATGTACCGTGCCTACTTGTCGCAGAAGAAATATGGAGTATGTTTGGATGAAATCAGCTCTGCTAGTCCAGATGAGCTTCAGGCAGTCAGGATGTATGCTGACTACCTTTCAAATGAATCAAAACGGTAAACTTGTTATTTTCACGTTGTTGTACAAATTACCATTAAAGATGTTTCTGTGATTTATATATATATCTCTTTTGTGTGAATTGGAGACATATTTATATCTAATCAAAATACAACTTGTGCAGCATGTCTTTTAGAGCTAGGACGTTTAGGTTAACAGCTAAAACAGGTACATTAACGACACATGTCCACCATCAATTAACTGAACTACGACTGTTTCTATTTTTAGAGATTCACTGGTGCGTGATCTTGATTCAAAGATGAGCGGAAGCTTTGATGTCAGCAACAGTACCTTTCTGGTGATGGCTGCCTCTATATACTACCATGAACAGGTCAGACAATGATTACTATCCCACAACACATCTTGTAGCTTATCAATATTGGATATCATTTGAAATATTAAGTTATTACTGATGTACATATATACAGATAGGTGTTAAAATGTTTCTTTTTCTGTTGACAGAATTATGATTCTGCCCTTCGTACACTTCACCAGTCAGACAACTTGGAATGGTAAGGAATCTGATAATTTAGAAATTTTGATGTTATTTTTTCTGCTGATGTTTATATTCTCAATAAGACAGTGGGCTAGTGCCAAAAATGAGGAAGATATGCTTATTAATGAATAAAAAACTAAATCTTCCTGCAATGAACTCCATCTAGCACCATCATCTTGGATTCAATAAAAAGTGTATTTTTGGGGGGGAAATTTGCTGTATGTTTTGTACTAGAGAACAGTTTTCATATCAATTGATCATTTACCATAAGATGAAAAGAATTTTTAACCTTATAATGAATTTGACTTTTGGAAATTAGTGAAAACATCAAAGTACATACTAAATATGTAGATAATATTTCATTGCTGTGAAAAAAATAAAATTAAAAAAAAAAATTATTTACTTGGAATCCTGACTAACAAGACCCCTGGGTATCCCATTCTAATCCAACAGAGACGAGTTTAACTGTAATAAAAAATTCTGATACTTGATTTTGTATCTTTCTGATGCCTTCCTTTTGTCTGTTGTACAGCCTGGCACTAACAATACAAATTCTTCTGAAGCTGGACCGGGTAGATCTAGCAAGGTAAGTCTTATATTAGTTTGTTTGAATACTTTCTACATACATTTTACAGTAGTCTTATAATTACTAACTCTCCATTACACTTGGTAATGTTGATAATTGATTTTACTTTGGATACCAGTGATTTTGATTTTATTTGTGATTTCATTTACTTTTAGAAAAGAACTCAAAAGAATGCAGGAAGTTGATGAAGATAGTGTGTTGTTCCAGCTAGCACAAGCTTGGTTCAATTTAGCTGTTGTAAGTACTGAATATTATTGATGTTAGCTGTTGTAAGTACTGAATATTATTGATGTTAGCTGTTGTAAGTACTGAATATTATTGATGTTAGCTGTTGTAAGTACTGAATATTATCGATGTTAGCTGTTGTAAGTACTGAATATTATCGATGTTAGCTGTTGTAAGTACTGAATATTATCGATGTTAGCTGTTGTAAGTACTGAATATTATCGATGTTAGCTGTTGTAAGTACTGAATATTATTGATGTTAGCTGTTGTAAGTACTGAATATTATTGATGTTAGCTGTTGTAAGTACTGAATATTATTGATGTTAGCTGTTGTAAGTACTGAATATTATTGATGTTAGCTGTTGTAAGTACTGAATATTATTGATGTTAGCTGTTGTAAGTACTGAATATTATCGATGTTAGCTGTTGTAAGTACTGAATATTATTGATGTTAGCTGTTGTAAGTACTGAATATTATCGATGTTAGCTGTTGTAAGTACTGAATATTATCGATGTTAGCTGTTGTAAGTACTGAATATTATCGATGTTAGCTGTTGTAAGTACTGAATATTATCGATGTTAGCTGTTGTAAGTACTGAATATTATCGATGTTAGCTGTTGTAAGTACTGAATATTATTGATGTTAGCTGTTGTAAGTACTGAATATTATCGATGTTAGCTGTTGTAAGTACTGAATATTATCGATGTTAGCTGTTGTAAGTACTGAATATTATCGATGTTAGCTGTTGTAAGTACTGAATATTATTGATGTTAGCTGTTGTAAGTACTGAATATTATCGATGTTAGCTGTTGTAAGTACTGAATATTATCGATGTTAGCTGTTGTAAGTACTGAATATTATTGATGTTAGCTGTTGTAAGTACTGAATATTATTGATGTTAGCTGTTGTAAGTACTGAATATTATCGATGTTAGCTGTTGTAAGTACTGAATATTATTGATGTTAGCTGTTGTAAGTACTGAATATTATTGATGTTAGCTGTTGTAAGTACTGAATATTATCGATGTTAGCTGTTGTAAGTACTGAATATTATCGATGTTAGCTGTTGTAAGTACTGAATATTATCGATGTTAGCTGTTGTAAGTACTGAATATTATCGATGTTAGCTGTTGTAAGTACTGAATATTATCGATGTTAGCTGTTGTAAGTACTGAATATTATTGATGTTAGCTGTTGTAAGTACTGAATATTATCGATGTTAGCTGTTGTAAGTACTGAATATTATTGATGTTAGCTGTTGTAAGTACTGAATATTATCGATGTTAGCTGTTGTAAGTACTGAATATTATCGATGTTAGCTGTTGTAAGTACTGAATATTATCGATGTTAGCTGTTGTAAGTACTGAATATTATCGATGTTAGCTGTTGTAAGTACTGAATATTATCGATGTTAGCTGTTGTAAGTACTGAATATTATTGATGTTAGCTGTTGTAAGTACTGAATATTATCGATGTTAGCTGTTGTAAGTACTGAATATTATCGATGTTAGCTGTTGTAAGTACTGAACATTTTTGATGTTAGCTGTTGTAAGTATTGAATATTATCGATGTTAGCTGTTGTAAGTACTGAATATTATCGATGTTAGCTGTTGTAAGTACTGAATATTATCGATGTTAGCTGTTGTAAGTACTGAATATTATCGATGTTAGCTGTTGTAAGTACTGAACATTATTGATGTTAGCTGTTGTAAGTATTGAACATTATTGATGTTTTTACAGTCGTAATTTTAAATTTTGTCCTGGGCTAAGCTGAACTCGTTTTCTATCAAAAAACCAAAGTTAATAAAGCTGTTATTTTACTCAATTAACATGAAGTTCCCATGATGGTTATTGAGCATACTTAAATGAGTAACTTTGACCCATTAATGGTCAAATGAGTAACCTTGACCCATTAATCGTCAAATGAGTAACCTTGACCCATTAATGCTCAAATCAGTAACCTTGACCCTTTAATGCTCAAATCAGTAACCTTGATCCATTAATGCTCAAATGAGTAACATTGACCCATTCTACAGGTATCAAAGATGTTAAATATTTTGAAAGGCTTTTTGTGATAGGCTTTTGAAAATTATCTTTAAATCATTTAATCTAGAAGTTGATTTATGGGAATATATCTCATGTTGATTATTAATGAGGCTGAATTTTAGTTTATGTTCAAATGTCCTTTCTTTGTTATGAAAACAATTTCAGGAATGCTTTCGTTACATATAGAGATCCCATCTGATGATAAAGGGAGATACCTCTTATTGTCAGTAAAACGGCTAATGAAGATTTCATATTTACACAAACCAATCTATATTTCTGATGCAGGGAGGTGAGAAATTCCAGGACGCATACTACATATTCCAAGAGCTAGCTGACAAGCACTCTCCTACCCCACTCTTACTCAACGGTCAGGCAGCGTCCTACATGGGGCAGAGCAAGTTTGATGATGCAGAGTCAGTACTCCAGGAGGCTATAGATAGGGTAAGTTTGATGGTACAGAGTCAGTACTCCAGGAGGCTATAGATAGGGTAAGTTTGATGGTACAGAGTCAGTACTCCAGGAGGCTATAGATAGGGTAAGTTTGATGGTACAGAGTCAGTACTCCAGGAGGCTATAGATAGGGTAAGTTTGATGGTACAGAGTCAGTACTCCAGGAGGCTATAGATAGGGTAAGTTTGATGGTACAGAGTCAGTACTCCAGGAGGCTATAGATAGGGTAAGTTTGATGGTACAGAGTCGGTACTCCAGGAGGCTATAGATAGGGTAAGTTTGATGGTACAGAGTCAGTACTCCAGGAGGCTATAGATAGGGTAAGTTTGATGGTACAGAGTCAGTACTCCAGGAGGCTATAGATAGGGTAAGTTTGATGGTACAGAGTCAGTACTCCAGGAGGCTATAGATAGGGTAAGTTTGATGGTACAGAGTCAGTACTCCAGGAGGCTATAGATAGGGTCAGTTTGATGGTACAGAGTCAGTACTCCAGGAGGTTATAGATAGAGTAAGTTTGATGGTACAGAGTCAGTACTCCAGGAGGTTATAGATAGAGTAAGTTTGATGTACAGAGTCAGTACTCCAGGAGGCTATAGATAGGGTAAGTTTGATGGTACAGAGTCAGTACTCCAGGAGGTTATAGATAGAGTAAGTTTGATGGTACAGAGTCAGTACTCCAGGAGGCTATAGATAGGGTAAGTTTGATGGTACAGAGTCAGTACTCCAGGAGGCTATAGATAGGGTAAGTTTGATGGTACAGAGTCAGTACTCCAGGAGGCTATAGATAGGGTAAGTTTGATGGTACAGAGTCAGTACTCCAGGAGGCTATAGATAGGGTAAGTTTGATGGTACAGAGTCAGTACTCCAGGAGGCTATAGATAGGGTAAGTTTGATGGTACAGAGTCAGTACTCCAGGAGGCTATAGATAGGGTAAGTTTGATGGTACAGAGTCAGTACTCCAGGAGGCTATAGATAGGGTAAGTTTGATGGTACAGAGTCAGTACTCCAGGAGGTTATAGATAGGGTAAGTTTGATGGTACAGAGTCAGTACTCCAGGAGGCTATAGATAGGGTAAGTTTGATGGTACAGAGTCAGTACTCCAGGAGGCTATAGATAGGGTAAGTTTGATGATAGAGTCAGTACTCCAGGAGGCTATAGATAGGGTAAGTTTGATGGTACAGAGTCGGTACTCCAGGAGGCTATAGATAGGGTAAGTTTGATGGTACAGAGTCAGTACTCCAGGAGGCTATAGATAGGGTAAGTTTGATGGTACAGAGTCAGTACTCCAGGAGGTTATAGATAGAGTAAGTTTGATGGTACAGAGTCAGTACTCCAGGAGGCTATAGATAGGGTAAGTTTGATGGTACAGAGTCAGTACTCCAGGAGGCTATAGATAGGGTAAGTTTGATGGTACAGAGTCAGTACTCCAGGAGGCTATAGATAGGGTAAGTTTGATGGTACAGAGTCAGTACTCCAGGAGGCTATAGATAGGGTAAGTTTGATGGTACAGAGTCAGTACTCCAGGAGGCTATAGATAGGGTAAGTTTGATGGTACAGAGTCGGTACTCCAGGAGGCTATAGATAGGGTAAGTTTGATGGTACAGAGTCGGTACTCCAGGAGGCTATAGATAGGGTAAGTTTGATGGTACAGAGTCAGTACTCCAGGAGGCTATAGATAGGGTAAGTTTGATGGTACAGAGTCAGTACTCCAGGAGGCTATAGATAGGGTAAGTTTGATGGTACAGAGTCAGTACTCCAGGAGGCTATAGATAGGGTAAGTTTGATGGTACAGAGTCAGTACTCCAGGAGGCTATAGATAGGGTAAGTTTGATGGTACAGAGTCAGTACTCCAGGAGGCTATAGATAGGGTCAGTTTGATGGTACAGAGTCAGTACTCCAGGAGGTTATAGATAGAGTAAGTTTGATGGTACAGAGTCAGTACTCCAGGAGGTTATAGATAGAGTAAGTTTGATGTACAGAGTCAGTACTCCAGGAGGCTATAGATAGGGTAAGTTTGATGGTACAGAGTCAGTACTCCAGGAGGTTATAGATAGAGTAAGTTTGATGGTACAGAGTCAGTACTCCAGGAGGCTATAGATAGGGTAAGTTTGATGGTACAGAGTCAGTACTCCAGGAGGCTATAGATAGGGTAAGTTTGATGGTACAGAGTCAGTACTCCAGGAGGCTATAGATAGGGTAAGTTTGATGGTACAGAGTCAGTACTCCAGGAGGCTATAGATAGGGTAAGTTTGATGGTACAGAGTCAGTACTCCAGGAGGCTATAGATAGGGTAAGTTTGATGGTACAGAGTCAGTACTCCAGGAGGCTATAGATAGGGTAAGTTTGATGGTACAGAGTCAGTACTCCAGGAGGCTATAGATAGGGTAAGTTTGATGGTACAGAGTCAGTACTCCAGGAGGTTATAGATAGGGTAAGTTTGATGGTACAGAGTCAGTACTCCAGGAGGCTATAGATAGGGTAAGTTTGATGGTACAGAGTCAGTACTCCAGGAGGCTATAGATAGGGTAAGTTTGATGATAGAGTCAGTACTCCAGGAGGCTATAGATAGGGTAAGTTTGATGGTACAGAGTCGGTACTCCAGGAGGCTATAGATAGGGTAAGTTTGATGGTACAGAGTCAGTACTCCAGGAGGTTATAGATAGAGTAAGTTTGATGGTACAGAGTCAGTACTCCAGGAGGCTATAGATAGGGTAAGTTTGATGGTACAGAGTCAGTACTCCAGGAGGTTATAGATAGAGTAAGTTTGATGGTACAGAGTCAGTACTCCAGGAGGCTATAGATAGGGTAAGTTTGATGGTACAGAGTCAGTACTCCAGGAGGCTATAGATAGGGTAAGTTTGATGGTACAGAGTCAGTACTCCAGGAGGCTATAGATAGGGTAAGTTTGATGGTACAGAGTCAGTACTCCAGGAGGCTATAGATAGGGTAAGTTTGATGGTACAGAGTCAGTACTCCAGGAGGCTATAGATAGGGTAAGTTTGATGGTACAGAGTCGGTACTCCAGGAGGCTATAGATAGGGTAAGTTTGATGGTACAGAGTCAGTACTCCAGGAGGCTATAGATAGGGTAAGTTTGATGATAGAGTCAGTACTCCAGGAGGCTATATATAGGGTAAGTTTGATGGTACAGAGTCAGTACTCCAGGAGGCTATAGATAGGGTAAGTTTGATGATAGAGTCAGTACTCCAGGAGGCTATAGATAGGGTAAGTTTGATGGTACAGAGTCAGTACTCCAGGAGGCTATAGATAGGGTAAGTTTGATGGTACAGAGTCAGTACTCCAGGAGGTTATAGATAGGGTAAGTTTGATGGTACAGAGTCAGTACTCCAGGAGGCTATAGATAGGGTAAGTTTGATGGTACAGAGTCAGTACTCCAGGAGGCTATAGATAGGGTAAGTTTGATGATAGAGTCAGTACTCCAGGAGGCTATAGATAGGGTAAGTTTGATGGTACAGAGTCGGTACTCCAGGAGGCTATAGATAGGGTAAGTTTGATGGTACAGAGTCAGTACTCCAGGAGGCTATAGATAGGGTAAGTTTGATGGTACAGAGTCAGTACTCCAGGAGGTTATAGATAGAGTAAGTTTGATGGTACAGAGTCAGTACTCCAGGAGGCTATAGATAGGGTAAGTTTGATGGTACAGAGTCAGTACTCCAGGAGGCTATAGATAGGGTAAGTTTGATGGTACAGAGTCAGTACTCCAGGAGGCTATAGATAGGGTAAGTTTGATGGTACAGAGTCAGTACTCCAGGAGGCTATAGATAGGGTAAGTTTGATGGTACAGAGTCAGTACTCCAGGAGGCTATAGATAGGGTAAGTTTGATGGTACAGAGTCGGTACTCCAGGAGGCTATAGATAGGGTAAGTTTGATGGTACAGAGTCGGTACTCCAGGAGGCTATAGATAGGGTAAGTTTGATGGTACAGAGTCAGTACTCCAGGAGGCTATAGATAGGGTAAGTTTGATGGTACAGAGTCAGTACTCCAGGAGGCTATAGATAGGGTAAGTTTGATGGTACAGAGTCAGTACTCCAGGAGGCTATAGATAGGGTAAGTTTGATGGTACAGAGTCAGTACTCCAGGAGGCTATAGATAGGGTAAGTTTGATGGTACAGAGTCAGTACTCCAGGAGGCTATAGATAGGGTCAGTTTGATGGTACAGAGTCAGTACTCCAGGAGGTTATAGATAGAGTAAGTTTGATGGTACAGAGTCAGTACTCCAGGAGGTTATAGATAGAGTAAGTTTGATGTACAGAGTCAGTACTCCAGGAGGCTATAGATAGGGTAAGTTTGATGGTACAGAGTCAGTACTCCAGGAGGTTATAGATAGAGTAAGTTTGATGGTACAGAGTCAGTACTCCAGGAGGCTATAGATAGGGTAAGTTTGATGGTACAGAGTCAGTACTCCAGGAGGCTATAGATAGGGTAAGTTTGATGGTACAGAGTCAGTACTCCAGGAGGCTATAGATAGGGTAAGTTTGATGGTACAGAGTCAGTACTCCAGGAGGCTATAGATAGGGTAAGTTTGATGGTACAGAGTCAGTACTCCAGGAGGCTATAGATAGGGTAAGTTTGATGGTACAGAGTCAGTACTCCAGGAGGCTATAGATAGGGTAAGTTTGATGGTACAGAGTCAGTACTCCAGGAGGCTATAGATAGGGTAAGTTTGATGGTACAGAGTCAGTACTCCAGGAGGTTATAGATAGGGTAAGTTTGATGGTACAGAGTCAGTACTCCAGGAGGCTATATATAGGGTAAGTTTGATGGTACAGAGTCAGTACTCCAGGAGGCTATAGATAGGGTAAGTTTGATGATAGAGTCAGTACTCCAGGAGGCTATAGATAGGGTAAGTTTGATGGTACAGAGTCGGTACTCCAGGAGGCTATAGATAGGGTAAGTTTGATGGTACAGAGTCAGTACTCCAGGAGGTTATAGATAGAGTAAGTTTGATGGTACAGAGTCAGTACTCCAGGAGGCTATAGATAGGGTAAGTTTGATGGTACAGAGTCAGTACTCCAGGAGGTTATAGATAGAGTAAGTTTGATGGTACAGAGTCAGTACTCCAGGAGGCTATAGATAGGGTAAGTTTGATGGTACAGAGTCAGTACTCCAGGAGGCTATAGATAGGGTAAGTTTGATGGTACAGAGTCAGTACTCCAGGAGGCTATAGATAGGGTAAGTTTGATGGTACAGAGTCAGTACTCCAGGAGGCTATAGATAGGGTAAGTTTGATGGTACAGAGTCAGTACTCCAGGAGGCTATAGATAGGGTAAGTTTGATGGTACAGAGTCGGTACTCCAGGAGGCTATAGATAGGGTAAGTTTGATGGTACAGAGTCAGTACTCCAGGAGGCTATAGATAGGGTAAGTTTGATGGTACAGAGTCGGTACTCCAGGAGGCTATAGATAGGGTAAGTTTGATGGTACAGAGTCAGTACTCCAGGAGGCTATAGATAGGGTAAGTTTGATGGTAGAGTCAGTACTCCAGGAGGCTATAGATAGGGTAAGTTTGATGGTACAGAGTCAGTACTCCAGGAGGCTATAGATAGGGTAAGTTTGATGGTACAGAGTCAGTACTCCAGGAGGCTATATATAGGGTAAGTTTGATGGTACAGAGTCAGTACTCCAGGAGGCTATAGATAGGGTAAGTTTGATGGTACAGAGTCAGTACTCCAGGAGGCTATAGATAGGGTAAGTTTGATGGTACAGAGTCAGTACTCCAGGAGGCTATAGATAGGGTAAGTTTGATGGTACAGAGTCAGTACTCCAGGAGGTTATAGATAGAGTAAGTTTGATGGTACAGAGTCAGTACTCCAGGAGGCTATAGATAGGGTAAGTTTGATGATAGAGTCAGTACTCCAGGAGGCTATAGATAGGGTAAGTTTGATGGTACAGAGTCAGTACTCCAGGAGGCTATAGATAGGGTAAGTTTGATGGTACAGAGTCAGTACTCCAGGAGGTTATAGATAGGGTAAGTTTGATGGTACAGAGTCAGTACTCCAGGAGGCTATAGATAGGGTAAGTTTGATGGTACAGAGTCAGTACTCCAGGAGGCTATAGATAGGGTAAGTTTGATGGTACAGAGTCAGTACTCCAGGAGGCTATAGATAGGGTAAGTTTGATGGTACAGAGTCAGTACTCCAGGAGGCTATAGATAGGGTAAGTTTGATGGTACAGAGTCAGTACTCCAGGAGGCTATAGATAGGGTAAGTTTGATGGTACAGAGTCAGTACTCCAGGAGGCTTGAATACTTGATTGTGAACAAAACTTACAGTTCCTATCACTTCATCATTTGTTCAAATGTTTTAAACACTTTAATTTCCTGTTTTGTTAAATAAGCATAAACCATTTATCTAGATTAGAATGAATACAATCTTCAGTTTTCAAAAGATTGTACAAACATTACCTTTAACTCACAGTACTCTGACTATTGATGTTCAACTCATGAAAGAACGGTATATTTTTGTTAGTTCGAATGTTTTGATAAAAGAAAGATTTTATTTCAGGATTCCAATAATGCTGAGACGCTTGTGAACATGATTATATTGTCACAACACCTGGGCAAAGCTCCGGAGGTAAGTTTTTGGCTGAAATATAAAATACGAGTGAAAGTTCTCATCTGTCAATCTGTCTGTCTATCCCTCTGTCAGTCTATCTTATAACCAGATTTTTGTGTTATCAAAGAACCAGCTGCAACATCTTCCAGAAAATGTTTAAATCACACTTCAAATTACTTTCCACTTTCTATCTGTTGTCAATTGGAAGTAGTGACGTCTGTTACAGAAGTGTTACAGGTATAGCAAAACTACTACAGTGTTTGTTTGTCGATAATCTAACAAAGACTTTATACAGGTAGATATATCTACATAATAAACACACACAGGTAGATATATCTACATAATAAACACACACAGGTAGATATATCTACATAATTAACACACACAGGTAGATATATCTACATTATTAACACATACAGGTAGATATATCTATATGTTTAATTAACACACAGGTAGATATATCTATATGTTTAATTAATAACACACACAGGTAGATATATCTACATAATTAACACACACAGGTAGATATATCTACATAATTAACACACACAGGTAGATATATCTATGTTTAATTGACACATACAGGTAGATATATCTACATTGTATATGTTTAATTAACACACACAGGTATATATATCTACATAATTAACACATACAGGTAGATAAATCTATGTGTTTAATTAACACATACAGGTAGATAAATCTATGTTTAATTAACACATATAGGTAGATATATATCTATATGTTTAATTAACACATACAGGTAGATATATCTATATGTTTAATTAACACACACAGGTAGATGTATATCTATATGTTTATATAGAAGACAAGTCGATCGTTTCTATTACTGATGTATTTTAATGGTGTATTATTGCTGTCCTAAACAATATTTTGCTATTTTACAAATTTTTAAATGATTTTTCAGGTAAGCAACAGATACATTTCCCAGCTGAAGGATTCCAATCGAAGTCATCCCTTTGTTAAAGATTATCTACACAAGGTGAGAATGTTTTCTAAGTTGAGGTGTAAAGGTTAAAATGAGTGTCTTCAAATGAAAATTTGGAACAGATTTTACCAACTTTTTTCTCCTTTACAGATATTGCAGCAGTACATTTTTTATCATTGAGTAATTTATTCCAGTAAAATAGAGAATTTGAATATCTGTACCATAATCTTGCTGTGTACATTATAATTGGCTGAAAGATAGTTTAGACATTTTATTTCTTGTTATGCAGGAAAGTGAATTTGAAAGAATATCAAGGAATTACTCAGCAACTGTTGCGTCCTAGCCACTTTTGGTGACTTGTTAATTAGAGAAAGGTAAGAGCCTTATAACATACCGACACATTCCGAGATAGTAAAATACAGTAAACGTGTGGACCACCTTCAAATACATTACACATGTGGACCACCTTCAAATACATTACACATGTGGACCACCTTCAAATACATTACACATGTGGACCACCTTCAAATACTTCAAATACATTACACATGTGGACCACCTTCAAATACTTCAAATACATTACACATGTGGACCACCTTCAAATACTTCAAATACATTACACGTGTGGACCACCTTCAAATACTTCAAATACATTACACATGTGGACCACTTTCAAATACAGTACACATGTGGATCACCTTCAAATACATTACACTTGTGGATCACCTTCAAATACAGTACACTTGTGGACCATCTTCAAATACATTACACATGTGGACCACCTTCAAATGCAGTAAACGTGTGGACCACCTTCAAATACAGTACACATGTGGACCACCTTCAAATACAGTACACATGTGGACCACCTTCAAATACAGTACACGTGTGGACCACCTTCAAATACAGTACACATGTGGATCACCTTCAAATACAGTACACGTGTGGACCACCTTCAAATACAGTACACTTGTGGACCACCTTCAAATACAGTACACATGTGGATCACCTTCAAATACAGTACACATGTGGACCACCTTCAAATACAGTACACATGTGGACCACCTTCAAATACAGTACACGTGTGGACCGCCTTCAAATACAGTAAACGTGTGGACCACCTTCAAATACAGTACACATGTGGATCACCTTCAAATACAGTACACATGTGGACCACCTTCAAATACATTACACGTGTGGATCACCTTCAAATACAGTACACATGTGGATCACCTTCAAATACAGTACACATGTGGACCACCTTCAAATACAGTACACCTGTGGACCACCTTCAAATACAGTACACATGTGGATCACCTTCAAATACAGTACACATGTGGATCACCTTCAAATACAGTACACATGTGGATCACCTTCAAATACAGTACACGTGTGGACCACCTTCAAATACATTACACGTGTGGACCACCTTCAAATACAGTACACATGTGGACCACCTTCAAATACAGTACACATGTGGACCACCTTCAAATACAGTACACGTGTGGACCACCTTCAAATACAGTACACATGTGGACCACCTTCAAATACAGTACACTTGTGGACCACCTTCAAATACAGTACACATGTGGACCATCTTTAAATACAGTACACATGTGGACCACCTTCAAATACATTACACGTGTGGACCACCTTCAAATACAGTAAACGTGTGGACCACCTTCAAATACAGTACACGTGTGGACCACCTTCAAATACAGTAAACGTGTGGACCACCTTCAAATACAGTACACATGTGGACCACCTTCAAATACAGTACATATGTGGACCACCTTCAAATACAGTACACGTGTGGACCACCTTCAAATACTTCAAATACAGTACACATGTGGACCACCTTCAAATACAGTACACGTGTGGACCACCTTCAAATACTTCAAATACAGTACACGTGTGGACCACCTTCAAATACTTCAAATACAGTACACGTGTGGACCACCTTCAAATACAGTACACTTGTGGACCACCTTCAATACACATGTGGACCACCTTCAAATACAGTACACATGTGAACCATCTTCACTTATCATAACAACTTCGATTCTTTAATTTAACTGAAAATAGAATTTACAGTTCTTAAATATGGAATTATCCAAATTTTCTCAATAAATGTCCAAAGGCTACTTTTGTAAGTAAAGACTTGTTTTTCTTCCTATATTTTAGGAATACATGGGAGCAACTTAACAAATATTGAGGAGCAAATATCCAAATCCAAAGTGCAGCACATTGAAGATTCTCAAATGAACGACTAAAAAGAAATTGATCTATTTGGAGATACTTAGTTTCCAGTTTAGATATGTCTGTTTCTGTGAGATGAGGAGTTGATGAACTGGGCCTTTTATATCAATTTTAAAGCATGTTGGTCGACTGTTAAATTCTCTCAGTAATGTCAGACTTTGGCATAAAGTTCTAAACAGGCAAAATAAACGACTTCCCTGTATCATTTAGACTGAGGAGAATGGGTTTGTGAAGTGGTGGATAATGAGGACGGATTATAATAGTCATGTTGTTGGACAACAGATATTTCATTAGAACACTGTCATTGTGTATAATATTATAATGTTGTATTCATTAAATATGTGATGACCATAATTATAATGGGTGTGTTGTTTGTTTGAAGCACGAAGTGTAATATTGATTTAGATACCTTGACAGGGCTGTATTGACCCGATACATTGACAGAGCTGTATTGACCCGATACATTGTCAAAGCTGTATTGACATGATACATTGACAGAGTTGTATTGACCCGATACATTGTCAGATCTGTATTGACCCGATACATTGACAGAGCTGTATTGACATGATATATTGTCAGATCTGTATTGACCCGATACATTGTCAGAGCTGTATTGACATGATATATTGTCAGAGCTGTATTGACCCCGATATATTGACAGAGCTGTATTGGGCCGATATATTGTCAGATCTGTATTGACATGATACATTGTCAGATCTGTATTGACCCGATACATTGTCAAAGCTGTATTGACATGATACATTGTCAGAGCTGTATTGACCCCGATATATTGTCAGAGCTGTATTGACCCGATATATTGACAGAGCTGTATTGACCCGATACATTGACAGAGCTGTATTGACCCGATATATTGACAGAGCTGTATTGACATGATACATTGACAGAGCTGTATTGACATGATACATTGTCAAAGCTGTATTGACATGATACATTGTCAGAGCTGTATTGACATGATACATTGTCAGAGCTGTATTGACATGATACATTGTCAGAGCTGTATTGACCCCGATATATTGTCAGAGCTGTATTGACCCGATACATTGACAGAGCTGTATTGACCCGATACATTGTCAAAGCTGTATTGACATGATACATTGTCAGAGCTGTATTGACCCGATGTATTGACAGGGTTGTATTGACCCGATACATTGTCAGAGCTGTATTGGGTCGATACATTGTCAGAGCTGTATTGACCCGATACATTGTCAGAGCTGTATTGACCCGATACATTGTCAGAGCTGTATTGACCCGATACACTGTCAGAGCTGTATTGACCCGATGTATTGACAGGGTTGTATTGACCCGATACATTGTCAGAGCTGTATTGGGTCGATACATTGTCAGAGCTGTATTGACCCGATACATTGACAGAGCTGTATTGACATGATACATTGTCAGAGCTGTATTGGGTCGATACATTGTCAGAGCTGTATTAACCCGATACATTGACAGAGCTGTATTGACCCGATACACTGTCAGAGCTGTATTGACCCGATGTATTGACAGGGTTGTATTGACCCGATACATTGTCAGAGCTGTATTGGGTCGATACATTGTCAGAGCTGTATTGACCCGATACATTGTCAGAGCTGTATTGACCCGATACATTGTCAGAGCTGTATTGACCCGATACACTGTCAGAGCTGTATTGACCCGATGTATTGACAGGGTTGTATTGACCCGATACATTGTCAGAGCTGTATTGGGTCGATACATTGTCAGAGCTGTATTGACCCGATACATTGACAGAGCTGTATTGACATGATACATTGTCAGAGCTGTATTGGGTCGATACATTGTCAGAGCTGTATTAACCCGATACATTGACAGAGCTGTATTGACCCGATACACTGTCAGAGCTGTATTGACCCGATGTATTGACAGGGTTGTATTGACCCGATACATTGTCAGAGCTGTATTGGGTCGATACATTGTCAGAGCTGTATTGACCCGATACATTGACAGAGCTGTATTGACATGATACATTGTCAGAGCTGTATTGACCCGATATATTGACAGAGCTGTATTGACCCGATACATTGTCAGATCTGTATTGACCCGATACATTGTCAGATCTGTATTGACCCGATACATTGACAGATCTGTATTGACCCGATACATTGTCAGAGCTGTATTGACCCGATACATTGTCAGAGCTGTATTGACATGATACATTGACAGAGCTGTATTGACCCGATACATTGACAGAGCTGTATTGACCCGATACATTGACAGAGCTATATTGACCCGATACATTGACAAAGCTGTATTGACCCGATACATTGTCAGAGCTGTATTGACATGATACATTGTCAGAGCTGTATTGACCCGATACATTGACAGAGCTGTATTGACATGATACATTGTCAGATCTGTATTGACATGATACATTGACAGAGCTGTATTGACATGATACATTGTCAGATCTGTATTGACATGATACATTGTCAGATCTGTATTGACATGATACATTGTCAGAGCTGTATTGACATGATACATTGACAGAGCTGTATTGACATGATACATTGTCAGAGCTGTATTGACATGATACATTGTCAGATCTGTATTGACCCGATACATTGTCAGATCTGTATTGACATGATACATTGTCAGAGCTGTATTGACATGATACATTGTCAGGTCTGTATTGACCCGATACATTGTCAGAGCTGTATTGACATGATACATTGACAGATCTGTATTGACCCGATACATTGACAGAGCTGTATTGACATGATACATTGACAGCTGTATTGACATGATACATTGACAGAGCTGTATTGACCCGATACATTGACAGATCTGTATTGACATGATACATTGTCAGAGCTGTATTGACCCGATATATTGACAGAGCTGTATTGACCCGATACATTGACAGAGCTGTATTGACATGATACATTGACAGAGCTGTATTGACATGATACATTGTCAGAGCTGTATTGACATGATACATTGACAGAGCTGTATTGACATGATACATTGACAGGGCTGTATTGACCCGATACATTGTCAGATCTGTATTGACCCGATACATTGTCAGAGCTGTATTGACCCGATACATTGACAGAGCTGTATTGACCCGATACATTGTCAGAGCTGTATTGACCCGATACATTGACAGAGCTGTATTGACCCGATACATTGTCAGAGCTGTATTGACCCGATACATTGTCAGAGCTGTATTGACCCGATACATTGACAGAGCTGTATTGACCCGATACATTGACAGGGCTGTATTGACCCGATACATTGTCAGAGCTGTATTGACCCGATACATTGACAGAGCTGTATTGACCCGATACATTGTCAGAGCTGTATTGACCCGATGTATTGACAGAGCTGTATTGGGTCTATACATTGTCAGAGCTGTATTGACCCGATACATTGACAGGGCTGTATTGACCCGATACATTGACAGAGCTGTATTGACCCGATACATTGACAGAGCTGTATTGACCCGATACATTGTCAGATCTGTATTGACCCGATACATTGACAAAGCTGTATTGGGTCGATACATTGACAGGGCTGTATTGACTCGATATATTGACAGAGCTGTATTGACCCGATACATTGACAGAGCTGTATTGACCCGATGTATTGTCAGAGCTGTATTGACCCGATGTATTGTCAGATCTGTATTGACCCGATACATTGACAAAGCTGTATTGGGTCGATACATTGACAGGGCTGTATTGACTCGATATATTGACAGAGCTGTATTGACCCGATACATTGACAGAGCTGTATTGACCCGATACATTGTCAGATCTGTATTGACCCGATACATTGACAAAGCTGTATTGGGTCGATACATTGACAGGGCTGTATTGACTCGATATATTGACAGAGCTGTATTGACCCGATATATTGACAGAGCTGTATTGACCCGATACATTGACAGAGCTGTATTGACCCGATACATTGTCAGAGCTGTATTAACCCGATACATTGTCAGATCTGTATTGACCCGATACATTGTCAGATCTGTATTGACATGATACATTGACAGGGCTGTATTGACCCGATATATTGACAGAGCTGTATTGACCCGATACATTGTCAGATCTGTATTGACCCGATATATTGACAAAGCTGCATTGACCCGATACATTGTCAGATCTGTATTGACCCGATATATTGACAAAGCTGTATTGACCCGATATATTGTCAGATCTGTATTGACCCGATATATTGACAGAGCTGTATTGACATGATACATTGACAGGGCTGTATTGACATGATACATTGTCAGAGCTGTATTGACATGATACATTGACAGAGCTGTATTGACCCGATGTATTGACAGAGCTGTATTGACATGATATATTGACAGAGCTGTATTGACATGATACATTGACAGAGCTGTATTGACCCGATACATTGACAGAGCTGTATTGACATGATACATTGACAGAGCTGTATTGACCCGATACATTGACAGAGCTGTATTGACCCGATACATTGACAGAGCTGTATTGACCCGATACATTGACAGAGCTGTATTGACCCGATACATTGTCAGATCTGTATTGACCCGATACATTGTCAGAGCTGTATTGACCCGATACATTGTCAGAGCTGTATTGACCCGATACATTGTCAGATCTGTATTGACCCGATACATTGTCAGAGCTGTATTGACCCGATACATTGACAGAGCTGTATTGACCCGATATATTGACAGAGCTGTATTGACATGATACATTGACAGAGCTGTATTGACCCGATACATTGACAGAGCTGTATTGACATGATACATTGACAGAGCTGTATTGACATGATACATTGTCAGAGCTGTATTGACATGATACATTGACAGGGCTGTATTGACCCGATATATTGACAGAGCTGTATTGACCCGATATATTGACAGAGCTGTATTGACCCGATACATTGTCAGATCTGTATTGACCCGATATATTGACAAAGCTGTATTGACCCGATACATTGTCAGATCTGTATTGACCCGATATATTGACAAAGCTGTATTGACCCGATATATTGTCAGATCAGTATTGACCCGATATATTGACAGAGCTGTATTGACATGATACATTGACAGGGCTGTATTGACATGATACATTGTCAGAGCTGTATTGACATGATACATTGACAGAGCTGTATTGACCCGATGTATTGACAGAGCTGTATTGACATGATATATTGACAGAGCTGTATTGACATGATACATTGACAGAGCTGTATTGACCCGATACATTGACAGAGCTGTATTGACATGATACATTGACAGAGCTGTATTGACCCGATACATTGACAGAGCTGTATTGACCCGATACATTGACAGAGCTGTATTGACCCGATACATTGACAGAGCTGTATTGACCCGATACATTGTCAGATCTGTATTGACCCGATACATTGTCAGAGCTGTATTGACCCGATACATTGTCAGAGCTGTATTGACCCGATACATTGTCAGATCTGTATTGACCCGATACATTGTCAGAGCTGTATTGACCCGATACATTGACAGAGCTGTATTGACCCGATATATTGACAGAGCTGTATTGACATGATACATTGACAGAGCTGTATTGACCCGATACATTGACAGAGCTGTATTGACATGATACATTGACAGAGCTGTATTGACATGATACATTGTCAGAGCTGTATTGACATGATACATTGACAGGGCTGTATTGACCCGATATATTGACAGAGCTGTATTGACCCGATACATTGACAGAGCTGTATTGACCCCGATACATTGACAGATCTGTATTGACCCGATACATTGACAGAGCTGTATTGACATGATACATTGACAGAGCTGTATTGACATGATACATTGACAGAGCTGTATTGACATGATACATTGACAGATCTGTATTGACCCGATACATTGACAGGGCTGTATTGACCCGATATATTGACAGAGCTGTATTGACCCGATACATTGACAGAGCTGTATTGACCCGATACATTGTCAGATCTGTATTGACATGATACATTGACAGAGCTGTATTGACCCGATACATTGACAGAGCTGTATTAACATGATACATTGACAGAGCTGTATTGACATGATACATTGTCAGAGCTGTATTGACATGATACATTGACAGAGCTGTATTGACATGATACATTGACAGGGCTGTATTGACCCGATACATTGTCAGATCTGTATTGACCCGATACATTGTCAGAGCTGTATTGACCCGATACATTGACAGAGCTGTATTGACCCGATACATTGTCAGAGCTGTATTGACCCGATACATTGACAGAGCTGTATTGACCCGATACATTGTCAGAGCTGTATTGACCCGATACATTGTCAGAGCTGTATTGACCCGATACATTGACAGAGCTGTATTGACCCGATACATTGACAGGGCTGTATTGACCCGATACATTGTCAGAGCTGTATTGACCCGATACATTGACAGAGCTGTATTGACCCGATACATTGACAAAGCTGTATTGGGTCGATACATTGACAGGGCTGTATTGACTCGATATATTGACAGAGCTGTATTGACTCGATACATTGACAGAGCTGTATTGACCCGATACATTGTCAGATCTGTATTGACCCGATACATTGACAAAGCTGTATTGGGTCGATACATTGACAGGGCTGTATTGACTCGATATATTGACAGAGCTGTATTGACCCGATATATTGACAGAGCTGTATTGACCCGATACATTGACAGAGCTGTATTGACCCGATACATTGTCAGATCTGTATTGACCCGATACATTGACAAAGCTGTATTGGGTCGATACATTGACAGGGCTGTATTGACTCGATATATTGACAGAGCTGTATTGACCCGATACATTGACAGAGCTGTATTGACCCGATGTATTGACAGAGCTGTATTGACCCGATACATTGTCAGAGCTGTATTGACCCGATGTATTGACAGAGCTGTATTGGGTCTATACATTGTCAGAGCTGTATTGACCCGATACATTGACAGGGCTGTATTGACCCGATACATTGACAGAGCTGTATTGACCCGATACATTGACAGAGCTGTATTGACCCGATACATTGTCAGATCTGTATTGACCCGATACATTGACAAAGCTGTATTGGGTCGATACATTGACAGGGCTGTATTGACTCGATATATTGACAGAGCTGTATTGACCCGATACATTGACAGAGCTGTATTGACCCGATGTATTGTCAGAGCTGTATTGACCCGATGTATTGTCAGATCTGTATTGACCCGATACATTGACAAAGCTGTATTGGGTCGATACATTGACAGGGCTGTATTGACTCGATATATTGACAGAGCTGTATTGACTCGATACATTGACAGAGCTGTATTGACCCGATACATTGTCAGATCTGTATTGACCCGATACATTGACAAAGCTGTATTGGGTCGATACATTGACAGGGCTGTATTGACTCGATATATTGACAGAGCTGTATTGACCCGATATATTGACAGAGCTGTATTGACCCGATACATTGACAGAGCTGTATTGACCCGATACATTGTCAGAGCTGTATTAACCCGATACATTGTCAGATCTGTATTGACCCGATACATTGTCAGATCTGTATTGACATGATACATTGACAGGGCTGTATTGACCCGATATATTGACAGAGCTGTATTGACCCGATACATTGTCAGATCTGTATTGACCCGATATATTGACAAAGCTGTATTGACCCGATACATTGTCAGATCTGTATTGACCCGATATATTGACAAAGCTGTATTGACCCGATATATTGTCAGATCTGTATTGACCCGATATATTGACAGAGCTGTATTGACATGATACATTGACAGGGCTGTATTGACATGATACATTGTCAGAGCTGTATTGACATGATACATTGACAGAGCTGTATTGACCCGATGTATTGACAGAGCTGTATTGACATGATATATTGACAGAGCTGTATTGACATGATACATTGACAGAGCTGTATTGACCCGATACATTGACAGAGCTGTATTGACATGATACATTGACAGAGCTGTATTGACCCGATACATTGACAGAGCTGTATTGACCCGATACATTGACAGAGCTGTATTGACCCGATACATTGACAGAGCTGTATTGACCCGATACATTGTCAGATCTGTATTGACCCGATACATTGTCAGAGCTGTATTGACCCGATACATTGTCAGAGCTGTATTGACCCGATACATTGTCAGAGCTGTATTGACCCGATACATTGTCAGAGCTGTATTGACCCGATACATTGACAGAGCTGTATTGACCCGATACATTGACAGAGCTGTATTGACATGATACATTGACAGAGCTGTATTGACCCGATACATTGACAGAGCTGTATTGACATGATACATTGACAGAGCTGTATTGACATGATACATTGTCAGAGCTGTATTGACATGATACATTGACAGGGCTGTATTGACCCGATATATTGACAGAGCTGTATTGACCCGATACATTGACAGAGCTGTATTGACCCCGATACATTGACAGATCTGTATTGACCCGATACATTGACAGAGCTGTATTGACATGATACATTGACAGAGCTGTATTGACATGATACATTGACAGAGCTGTATTGACATGATACATTGACAGATCTGTATTGACCCGATACATTGACAGGGCTGTATTGACCCGATATATTGACAGAGCTGTATTGACCCGATACATTGACAGAGCTGTATTGACCCCGATACATTGACAGATCTGTATTGACCCGATACATTGTCAGATCTGTATTGACCCGATACATTGACAGAGCTGTATTGACATGATACATTGACAGAGCTGTATTGACATGATACATTGACAGAGCTGTATTGACATGATACATTGACAGATCTGTATTGACCCGATACATTGACAGGGCTGTATTGACCCGATATATTGACAGAGCTGTATTGACCCGATACATTGACAGAGCTGTATTGACCCCGATACATTGACAGATCTGTATTGACCCGATACATTGTCAGATCTGTATTGACCCGATACATTGACAGAGCTGTATTGACATGATACATTGACAGAGCTGTATTGACATGATACATTGTCAGAGCTGTATTGACCCGATACATTGTCAGAGCTGTATTGACCCGATACATTGTCAGAGCTGTATTGACCCGATACATTGTCAGATCTGTATTGACCCGATACATTGTCAGAGCTGTATTGACCCGATACATTGACAGAGCTGTATTGACCCGATATATTGACAGAGCTGTATTGACATGATACATTGACAGAGCTGTATTGACATGATACATTGTCAAAGCTGTATTGACATGATACATTGACAGAGCTGTATTGACATGATACATTGACAGAGCTGTATTGACATGATACATTGACAGAGCTGTATTGACATGATACATTGTCAGAGCTGTATTGACCCGATACATTGACAGAGCTGTATTGACCCGATACATTGTCAAAGCTGTATTGACATGATACATTGACAGAGCTGTATTGACCCGATACATTGACAGAGCTGTATTGACATGATACATTGTCAGAGCTGTATTGACCCGATACATTGTCAGAGCTGTATTGACCCGATACATTGTCAAAGCTGTATTGACCCGATACATTGTCAGAGCTGTATTGACCCGATACATTGTGAAAGCTGTATTGACCCGATACATTGTCAGAGCTGTATTGACCCGATACATTGTCAGAGCTGTATTGACCCGATACATTGTGAAAGCTGTATTGACCCGATACATTGTCAGAGCTGTATTGACCCGATACATTGACAGAGCTGTATTGACCCGATACATTGTCAGATCTGTATTGACCCGATACATTGACAGAGTTGTATTGACCCGATACATTGTCAGATCTGTATTGACCCGATACATTGTCAGAGCTGTATTGACCCGATACATTGTCAGAGCTGTATTGACCCGATACATTGTCAGAGCTGTATTGACCCGATACATTGTCAGAGCTGTATTGACCCGATACATTGTGAAAGCTGTATTGACCCGATACATTGTCAGAGCTGTATTGACCCGATACATTGACAGAGCTGTATTGACCCGATACATTGTCAGATCTGTATTGACCCGATACATTGACAGAGTTGTATTGACCCGATACATTGTCAGATCTGTATTGACCCGATACATTGTCAGAGCTGTATTGACCCGATACATTGTCAGAGCTGTATTGACCCGATACATTGTCAGAGCTGTATTGACATGATTCATTGACAGAGCTGTATTGACCCGATACATTGACAGAGCTGTATTGGGTCGATACATTGTCAGAGCTGTATTGACCCGATGTATTGACAGGGTTGTATTGACCCGATACATTGTCAGATCTGTATTGACATGATACATTGACAGAGCTGTATTGACATGATACATTGTCAGAGCTGTATTGACATGATACATTGACAGAGCTGTATTGACCCGATACATTGACAGAGCTGTATTGGGTCGATACATTGTCAGAGCTGTATTGACCCGATGTATTGACAGAGCTGTATTGACCCGATACATTGACAGAGCTGTATTGGGTCGATGCATTGTCAGAGCTGTATTGACCCGATGTATTGACAGGGTTGTATTGACCCGATACATTGTCAGATCTGTATTGACATGATACATTGACAGAGCTGTATTGACATGATACATTGTCAGAGCTGTATTGACCCGATGTATTGACAGAGTTGTATTGACCCAATACATTGACAGAGCTGTATTGACCCGATATATTGACAGAGCTGTATTGACCCGATACATTGACAGAGCTGTATTGACCCGATACATTGACAAAGCTGTATTGACCCGATACATTGTCAGATCTGTATTGACCCGATACATTGACAAAGCTGTATTGGGTCGATACATTGACAGGGCTGTATTGACTCGATATATTGACAGAGCTGTATTGACCCGATATATTGACAGAGCTGTATTGACCCGATACATTGACAGAGCTGTATTGACCCGATACATTGTCAGAGCTGTATTGACCCGATACATTGTCAGATCTGTATTGACCCGATACATTGTCAGATCTGTATTGACATGATACATTGACAGGGCTGTATTGACCCGATATATTGACAGAGCTGTATTGACCCGATACATTGTCAGATCTGTATTGACCCGATATATTGACAAAGCTGTATTGACCCGATACATTGTCAGATCTGTATTGACCCGATATATTGACAAAGCTGTATTGACCCGATATATTGTCAGATCTGTATTGACCCGATATATTGACAGAGCTGTATTGACATGATACATTGACAGGGCTGTATTGACATGATACATTGTCAGAGCTGTATTGACATGATACATTGACAGAGCTGTATTGACCCGATACATTGTCAGAGCTGTATTGACCCGATGTATTGACAGAGCTGTATTGACATGATATATTGACAGAGCTGTATTGACATGATACATTGACAGAGCTGTATTGACCCGATACATTGACAGAGCTGTATTGACATGATACATTGACAGAGCTGTATTGACCCGATACATTGACAGAGCTGTATTGACCCGATACATTGACAGAGCTGTATTGACCCGATACATTGACAGAGCTGTATTGACCCGATACATTGACAGGGCTGTATTGACATGATACATTGACAGAGCTGTATTGACCCGATACATTGTCAGATCTGTATTGACCCGATACATTGTCATAGCTGTATTGACCCGATACATTGTCAGAGCTGTATTGACCCGATACATTGTCAGATCTGTATTGACCCGATACATTGACAGAGCTGTATTGACATGATACATTGACAGAGCTGTATTGACATGATACATTGTCAGAGCTGTATTGACATGATACATTGACAGGGCTGTATTGACCCGATATATTGACAGAGCTGTATTGACCCGATACATTGACAGAGCTGTATTGACCCCGATACATTGACAGATCTGTATTGACCCGATACATTGTCAGATCTGTATTGACCCGATACATTGACAGAGCTGTATTGACATGATACATTGACAGAGCTGTATTGACCCGATACATTGACAGAGCTGTATTGACCCGATACATTGACAGAGCTGTATTGACATGATACATTGACAGAGCTGTATTGACCCGATACATTGACAGAGCTGTATTGACCCGATATATTGACAGAGCTGTATTGACATGATACATTGACAGAGCTGTATTGACATGATACATTGTCAAAGCTGTATTGACATGATACATTGACAGAGCTGTATTGACATGATACATTGACAGAGCTGTATTGACATGATACATTGACAGAGCTGTATTGACATGATACATTGTCAGAGCTGTATTGACCCGATACATTGACAGAGCTGTATTGACCCGATACATTGTCAAAGCTGTATTGACATGATACATTGACAGAGCTGTATTGACCCGATACATTGACAGAGCTGTATTGACATGATACATTGTCAGATCTGTATTGACCCGATACATTGTCAGAGCTGTATTGACCCGATACATTGTCAAAGCTGTATTGACCCGATACATTGTCAGAGCTGTATTGACCCGATACATTGTCAAAGCTGTATTGACCCGATACATTGTCAGAGCTGTATTGACCCGATACATTGACAGAGCTGTATTGACCCGATACATTGTCAGATCTGTATTGACCCGATACATTGACAGAGCTGTATTGACCCGATACATTGTCAGATCTGTATTGACCCGATACATTGTCAGAGCTGTATTGACCCGATACATTGTCAGAGCTGTATTGACCCGATACATTGTCAGATCTGTATTGACCCGATACATTGTCAGAGCTGTATTGACCCGATACATTGTCAGAGCTGTATTGACCCGATACATTGTCAGAGCTGTATTGACATGATACATTGACAGAGCTGTATTGACCCGATACATTGACAGAGCTGTATTGGGTCGATACATTGTCGGAGCTGTATTGACCCGATGTATTGACAGGGTTGTATTGACCCGATACATTGTCAGATCTGTATTGACATGATACATTGACAGAGCTGTATTGACATGATACATTGTCAGAGCTGTATTGACATGATACATTGACAGAGCTGTATTGACCCGATACATTGACAGAGCTGTATTGGGTCGATACATTGTCAGAGCTGTATTGACCCGATGTATTGACAGAGCTGTATTGACCCGATACATTGACAGAGCTGTATTGGGTCGATACATTGTCAGAGCTGTATTGACCCGATGTATTGACAGGGTTGTATTGACCCGATACATTGTCAGATCTGTATTGACATGATACATTGACAGAGCTGTATTGACATGATACATTGTCAGAGCTGTATTGACCCGATGTATTGACAGAGCTGTATTGACCCAATACATTGACAGAGCTGTATTGACCCGATATATTGACAGAGCTGTATTGACCCGATACATTGACAGAGCTGTATTGACCCGATACATTGACAGAGCTGTATTGACATGATACATTGACAGAGCTGTATTGACCCGATACATTGTCAGATCTGTATTGACCCGATACATTGTCAGAGCTGTATTGACCCGATACATTGTCAGAGCTGTATTGACCCGATATATTGACAAAGCTGTATTGACATGATATATTGACAGAGCTGTATTGACATGATACATTGTCAGAGCTGTATTGACATGATATATTGACAGAGCTGTATTGACATGATACATTGTCAGAGCTGTATTGACATGATATATTGACAGAGCTGTATTGACCCGATACATTGTCAGAGCTGTATTGACATGATATATTGACAGAGCTGTATTGACATGATATATTGTCAGAGCTGTATTGACATGATATATTGTCAGAGCTGTATTGACCCGATACATTGTCAGAGTTGTATTGACCCGATACATTGTCAGAGCTGTATTGACATGATACATTGACAGAGCTGTATTGACCCGATACATTGTCAGAGCTGTATTGACCCGATATATTGACAGAGCTGTATTGACCCGATACATTGTCAGAGCTGTATTGACCCGATACATTGTCAGAGCTGTATTGACCCGATACATTGACAGAGCTGTATTGACCCGATACATTGACAGAGCTGTATTGACCCGATACATTGTCAGATATGTATTGACCCGATACATTGTCAGAGCTGTATTGACCCGATACATTGTCAGAGCTGTATTGACCCGATACATTGACAGAGCTGTATTGACCTGATATATTGACAGGGCTGTATTGACCCGATACATTGTCAGAGCTGTATTGACCCGATACATTGACAGAGCTGTATTGACCCGATACATTGTCAGAGCTGTATTGACCCGATACATTGACAGAGCTGTATTGACCCGATACATTGACAGGGCTGTATTGACCCGATACATTGACAAAGCTGTATTGGGTCGATACATTGACAGAGCTGTATTGACCCGATACATTGACAAAGCTGTATTGGGTCGATATATTGCTTTAGTCTTTCTTGCTATGTTAAAACGTGCAATATCAACATGGTTTGGAAGTATCATCTTCTATGAAATATTTGATCACACCAATGTTAAAATTTAACATAAACGTTTACCATGAAAAAGCATTAGACTACACGGAGAAGTAACTATATATAAGATACGTTGGTGACACAGCTGTATATCTAGGACGGTCAAGGACGGTGTGTTGAAAGTCAATGACTTAGAATTCTCGATTGACAAGGTACCGATCCCGAGCTGTCTGTTCCACACGTGAACATGAGGTAGCGGACGCTCTCTATATATAGACCTGTCCGTATTAGCTAGCTAATATTCTGAGCTGCCAATTAATGTTTGTTTCATGACCATTAATTGTGTTTTATTGGAAGGTTACGTAACTAGGACGACAGGAAGCCATATTTTTCAGTAATTCTAAGGTCGATGTTATTGGACTAGTTTTTAATGTCCGCACGTGACTGTAAATTAACGATGTACGGACAATACACTTCAATCTCATTCTATTGCGGCAATGGCTCTCATAATGTCAATAGATATAGCTGGAATACATCTCATAATGTCAATAGATATAGCTGGAATACATCTCATAATGTCAATAGATATAGCTGGAATACATCTCATAATGTCAATAGATATAGCTGGAATACATCTCATAATGTCAATAGATATAGCTGGAATACATCTCATAATGTCAATAGATATAGCTGGAATACATCTCATAATGTCAATATATATAGCTGGAATACATCTCATAATGTCAATAGATATAGCTGGAATACATCTCATAATGTCAATAGATATAGCTGGAATACATCAACAACCGTTCTCACACTAAACCCACTTTTAGGGGGTCATTGGTAGTGGCGTCCACAGGCCCGTCAGACTAACACTATCTCGTGACAGTTCATTACAATTACTAATTTGTGATATGATGGATAAATTACTACAGATGGAATCAACGCAAACGAGACACATTAAAGAGGTGTAGGTATATTTGTATTAACCCCATGGGTATTGCAGATACAGTTATATAACTAAAACAAACATAAGTTGATGGAATCCATGTTCAGTGCAATACTATAGTTGTACGAGTTACCTCCCTTACAACGTGAAATGGTAGAAACCTGTTTCAGGGCTAAGGTTAGAGTTAGGGTAAAGATTATTTATCCAAGATAAAAAAAAAACTAACAGAATCGTCTGGTAAATATTAAATAAATAAAGCTGGCAATTTTAACTAGATATTATGTGTCTCGGTATATGACTGTTATTTTCTAATTACTGGATTTGAGTTTTATTTGCTTCAACTAATTACCAAAAATAACTTCCTTGTTAATTTAACACATCCCTTGATCTTTATATTATATTTCACTGACATATGAAAGTCAGATTGGCTAGTACACTCACCTTTCACCGAGTTTGGAACTATATATTATCTATGTAAAATAATTTATTAAAATAATTATTCTTAGTTCATTGAAACTTAGCATCATTAAATGTGGCCAGGACCAGATGTTCTGAAAGGGTAACCGTCTTCTGTGTTAGCGACGTCGCCAGTTCTAGGACAAACAAAATATTACCAATTCATACAGATAAAAAGAAGCTCAACTATAGCAAAATAATTTCTGTTGAAATCGCTTTAATAGCTTAAAGATGCACTGAAATCTGATTTCCTCAAAAAGCATTTGTTGCACGAAAGGTTTGTTCAAAAGGCTTGAATTGACTTATCAAAAATCGGAAATTGGATTTCAAATCTATGTCACGATTCAAATGAATGAATTAGATAAATCTTGACATGAAAGTTAAGCAAATCTTTGGGACTAAATGACACTACTAGTGTCTACCACCTGTAATATCGAAGGATCGCAAAAGGCACACACGAAAGAATACGTGAGAGCGAGGCGGAAGGGTTGGAATCGTTCTGAAGAATATGTGAGAGGGGGACGGAAGGGATTGAAATGCGGTAATGCGGGATTGCTTGTCACGTGGTAGGGTAAATCGCTTCACGGACCTTATCCTTAGTTTACCTTATAATTGAACTAAACATGTAGCCCACGGATCTTTAGATTTACTTCGAGCTACGTGTAGTGCTAAGATGTTTCTGGACTTGGGTGAAAGTTCTTATATAGACCCTGTGGTACCGACCAAGCCCGGTGCGCCCGTCCTTATAACAATGCTCCAGTATCGCCGAACTTATACAATATATATGTATCTCTAGATACTATTATGAAAGACCAGGTACATTCAAATTTATTACCCTTTTTAATTTTGTAGTAGATGATGAATTGAAATCACTTGTGAAATTAATTAAGCAAATAAGTATACGACTCAACAATATTCAAGATAATCTCTTGCTTAACAAATGTATCCATGTATTATATCATATGTCCTGTACAATTTTGTATTTTTATGATAATAAACTATTGTCATTGTCATTACAGCTTAAATAACATATGTCCGATACAAAGTACTCTTGTCATTTGTTATTTTCGAAAAGTTTTAATTACAAGATAACGTTGTAACAGTTGAATGCGAGTGGTCTACGAACATAGCCTTATTCAGCATGTAGTAATTCCACCTCTCTGTGACAACTATTCTGCAACTGGACACCTATAGTAGCTGGCGAATTGTATTATGCACAATGAACAGCTGATATAGCTTTTCATAACGATTCTGATAGATCAAGAGACATATTCTATAAAATGGAGGGTGAATTAATTTCAGGATACGCATGGATTCCGTGGAAGGTTATGTCATGACCAGAAAGCGGGTAAACACAGATGGAAGGTTACGTCATGACCAGAAAGCGGGTAAACACAGATGGAAGGTTATGTCATGACCAGAAAGCGGGTAAACACAGATGGAAGGTTACGTCAAACAGCTGCTAAACAAAGAAATGCGACTTGGATTCGCATTTAAAATTATTTCCTTTAAGTCCAGCACATTAAAAAACGGTCAGCTTTAAAATATAAAATTAAATTGAAACACAAATCTTTAATGTTTGATCTCGATTTCAATACTGAAAATAACTATAAGATAGAATATGTTAACATAAGGTTCTAGTCAGGCTGGAAATCAAATTTTACTTCAGTAATGTCTGTTAATTAAAATATATACCTAGCTGGTATATATTGCATTTCAAGCATAAAAATCTTTATAAACAACATCTATTACATGCTCAACTCGAAGCTCAGACAAGCCATGATGTGATTCTCCAGCCAGAAGCGGAATCAATGAAATGTGGAATTTGTAGAGTTTTTGAAGATTCATTACTGAAAACCGTCTAATGCTAAACATTAAATTTCCCCACTCTGTACACTTCAAACTGATATATTATACGCTAATGGCGTTATAACTTGATGTTTCCGAATTATACTGTAAAGTTTGTCTTACAAATAAAATATATCGAGGACGAAAACATGAAAATGATTGAATTTTTTTTAAAGATCTTCTGTATATTGTCAAAATAATAAAATAAAAATGGAGAATATTGACGTAAAAATGAACTCGTTATTCCAGCTAGAAATCGGTAAAACGAATACAAAATAAAAAAGCGAAAGTAGCCGCCATGGAAATCTATATCCATTCCTAGGGGAACAGCCCGCTCCTCTCTTGACTGACTTTTTTTGGTATCATACGGGGATGAATTCGTCGAAGAGGTTATCAGAACAAGCGATGTTAAACCTTGGCAGGTCCTAACATTCCATTTATATAATGGTGTTGTGCTTCCTCAAATAACATGAAATTTATTCACTGAATTAATTGTATCATCAATAACTTGATATCAAGGATGCTGCAGACTCACCACACCAGGAGCTTAATTACTACAAACTCACCACACCAGGAGCTTAATTACTACAAACTCACCACACCAGGAACTTAATTACTATAAACTCACCACACCAGGAACTTAATTACTACAAACTCACCACACCAGGAGCTTAATTACTACAAACTCACCACACCAGGAACTTAATTACTACAAACTCACCACACCAGGAACTTAATTACTACAAACTCACCACACCAGGAACTTAATTACTACAAACTCACCACACCAGGAACTTAATTACTACAAACTCACCACACCAGGAGATTAATTACTATAAACTCACCACACCAGGAACTTAATTACTACAAACTCACCACACCAGGAGATTAATTACTACAAACTCACCACACCAGGAGATTAATTACTACAAACTCACCACTATAC